>NW_005054305.1:7827725-7882662 GCF_000277835.1 Geospiza fortis | reverse complement strand
GCTCTGGTGACAATTGCTGTAGTCTGCTTCCTTTACTTCTTACAACCCATCTTCTAAAACCCTGCAAGGTGCATCCATGCAACATCTTACCTCGCTCTTCAGTTCTGAGAGGTGCCTAAATTCATCTTGTACACAAACGTCTTTGTTCCTCCAGTGCCAGAGATAAGCATTTGACAGTCTAGTCCTCCAGGAACACTGGCCAGCCTTCAATACTGTCACAGACATTTCTTTTATGAAAAATCCTCTCTTAGGATTTTACTGCTGAAGCTGAGAAGTTCAGCAACCAGACATAAACAATAGGTTATCTGCTTCTGTGGAATGCAACAGGTCAGTTCTGGATTGGCCCAGATTGAGTGTTTGGAGATAATAGCCAATCCAGAACTGAGCTCTCTCGGACACAGTCCGAGAGAGCAAGGTTTGTGGATCATTCTTTACTTTCTATTCTTAGGTAGCTAGCAGCTTCTGGAAACTCTCCTTTTCTTTTTCTTTTTAGTATAGTTATAATAGATGTATATATCATAACTTAATAAATCAAGCCTTCTGATCATGGAGCCCATCTCGTCTCTTCCTTCACCCCGAAAACCTTGTGTCCAACCGGCGACACAATACCAAAGTCCAAGCCTTCTCTCCATCTAGTGCCAGGTGTACTCAAAAATTAATCAATATACAAATCTTGAACAAGAGCATCATCATCATGCTTTGTTCATGTGCAAGCTAGTCAGACAGACACATCTGCTTTTCACTTACACGTGCCCAGTCAGCCTTATCAGGCTGGGTTGGCACAGGAGAAAAAACCAAACAGCTTTACATTATCAGAAACAATCTTGTTGACTCTTTCTTTTTTTCTCCTGAAGACTTCTTACTTTTATAGACATGATATATATTTGATGTCCCCTATGTTTCAAAAAAAAAAAACAAACTTGTAGTAATTTACTGCAGACATTTAAGGGAGCGGGAAGCAGACTGTTGGCACTAGGGTATCCCTTGGATGGTTTTTGCTTTGGGCATAATTTTGTGGCGCATGGTCCAAAGGAACAATCACATTTGCTCAGAGGTGTGTCTATGTAGACATAGTCACCATAGTTCCAGGGCTGCTTTGCTTGATAGTGCTTAAAGCCTGATATATTGCTTACATTTTTCTTTACTCCTTCAAATGCCTGTTTGTTGGTATCTCACCATACGCCCACTATGTGCTAACTGTCTCAAGAGTTCACAGGCTTCTGATAAGCATGTGCAGAATCTAGAAAGATAAGTTAGGCATCCCTATAAATCACTGAACTTCTTCCCACCCTTTAGTTCCTAAACACTCTACATTTTTCAGAGTGCAGCTGGAGTCTCTCAAAAGTCAACAGATGTCTAGGATCAGAAGCATGAGTTTTCTGACTGATTCTGTGCTTGTTTCAACAGGTGTATTGTTACCTCTTCACTGCAGAACTGACAGTTTTCTCTGCCCAGTGTTCCCTGAAGCTAAAGAAATGCTCTGTATCCTCACTGTCTATATATCCAATATGCTTCTATCTTCATCTCACCATGAAGCAGCCTCCACCTCCTCCAATATATGCCTTCTTTGGCTTTGCATGTTGGGTGAAAGCCAGGGTGATTGTTCTTCCTTTTTCACATTGAGGATATTTTCGTGTTGAACTGAAGCACAGTGCAACAAAGTCTACAAAGATTTGTAATTCCCTATCCTTCTACATGGGAAGCCCTACATGTCATTCTTGTGTGATTGAAGCCAATTGAAACCTTAATTTTTCTAATTATGATTACTGCCTAAGATCAAGTCATGAGCATTCACACATAGATAGTGACATACTTGCACCTAGAACAGCGTCCCTGCTCTAGCTCAGGGCTACTAATCTCTCCAATGTCTTGCAAAATATTAATTTTACATTAAAAAATTAATTTTTAATGACCTATTCCTACCTATGCACTCAGGCCATTTTCATTGTAAGCCACTTGCACCTGGCCACATTTTTGAAATCTAATTTACTGTAAACACTGGGATTGTATTGGGCCTGGCTATATAATATAGCTGAAATTAGAAAGATTTCTATCCATCAAAGGAAATAGAGGAGAACCTAAAGAGTTTTACAGCAAGCATCAATGAAATTATAAGCCAGACCATGCAAAATCCCAGGGGATCCCAGGCTGTGGTCTGAGTTACAGCAAGGTTGTGAGATTAATTTTCCCAAAAAAGCAGGGTGGCTGTGTATGGACTACTTATTCAGAGAGATCCCTGCTTTGTGCCACACCTAACTCACATGCAGAGATAATATGGAAAATGGTTGTTGATATTGTGCAAACAACTGAACTGCTGGAACAATCATCAGCCACTGCTCAAGGCTTGACCTTGCATATGTGTGTGTGACTAGTACAGATGAAACCTACAGCACTTAGAGAAATGTGTTCATCCATGTAGCCTTGTTGCCAGCAAATAAACATTTGTCTTTTTAGGCATTCATATTCCTTCATTTCTGTTCAGGTTGCATCCAGGTTTCTCTCAACTTTATCGTTTGAGGACCCAGTGTTTTACAGCCATCACCCTAATGATTTGAATTCTGGATATACTTTATGGCATCTGAGACTTGTTTTATTCCACTGTTTCATTTCTGACTCCTCTCCTTGACTTTTTACAGAGAGTACAATCTCTTCTGTGATGCAAAGGATAGTTTATTTGGAAACCCATCAGTCCCAACATCTCTCCCTCTTCTATTTTTTACTGCAAGTCAAAAAAGCTTTGTTTGATTTCAAGACCTAGTGTCTACCTTTTAGCAACCTTAGGGCACCCCAGTAGGCAATAATACAAAAAAGACCATGTCCTTTAAGTGGTCCTTTTTTAACAGGGCTGGTTTCAAAGATGCTGCACTTGCAACCCAACAGCTGGGCAAAGGCTGATTCCCTCATGTTCCTCTCAAGCTCTTCTTCCTTACAGCCTGTAGTCTTTAGACTGGATATTAGGGAGAAATTATTTACAGCAAGAGTGGTCAAACACTGGAACAGGCCTTCTAGGGAGGCTGATGCCCTGAATCTATCAGTGTTTAAGAGGCATTTGGGCAATTTTTTTAATTACATACTTCAGTTTTTCGTCAGCCCTGCAGTGCTCAGGCAGCTGGACCAGATGACCATTGTAGGTCAATTCAAACTGAAATATTCTATTCTATTCTATTCTATTCTATTCTATTCTATTCTATTCTATTCTATTCTTCTCTATACTCCATTCCATTCCATTCCATTCCCTTTCTGCAGGTTCAGCATCGGTTGCTGCAGGAAAGAAGCCACCACTTTAGCTATTCTCTCGCTCAGCTATTCTTAGCCATCTGGTAAGAGTAAGCCAAAAAAGCCCTAGCTATTCCTCCCCCCAGGTTCCAAGCTGCCTCAGGTAACCTGCAAAGAGGAAAGGGATCCTTGCTCCACTCCACTCAGACATAGTTCAAGTCACAATCTAGAAACAGTTCCTTAGGTACCAGCCTTTAAACAATATCACAAAACGTCCATTGCTGAAGAAAGACATCTGCATCCTCTGGATTATGTAAAACAAACATCTGGCAGCCATGGCTTCCTCTTAGCTTTGCTGTTGTATGTAGTAAATGGAAGTCTCAGCTCCCACAACTGTCATTTGGCTTCAGCAAGCACTATGACTCCCCTTTTGTGAGAAATGAAGAATAATCTGGCTAAATCCCAGTTTCAGAGCTAGCAAACACAAAGGTCCAGTCCCTCATGCTGTTGCTAAAAGCTGGCTTCCCACTTCCAGGGATTAACAAACTATGCAGACATTCTTAGGAGCTGAAAAATCAGCAGACTTCTGCTTTGCAAGCTCCATCAGAAATGAGTAAAGCTGCTCCCCACTTCACTGCCATAACCAGCAATTTTAAAAGCCTTGGATCAACAGTGATATTAATATCAAGCAAAGTTTTGATTCTCTACTTTTGAATCTTGATGCATCTCAAGTGAAGTGGAGTCTTCAGCAAAGTCTGGTCTAAGTTATTTCTAAGCAAATAAATACTCAAACATCCTGTAATAATAAGCTAAATCCTGAGAGCGAGCACCCAATAAAAGCAATGTAAAGGGCATCAGTGTCTGCAAGAGATTTCTGGGGTCCCAACACTCTCAGGGAAGGATATGGCCCTGGTTCACTCTGTATTCCCATAATCATTCCCATACCAGAAGTCCCTGCTGAGGCTGTAACAATGCACACTGTATATACTGCCCTGCCATTGTCTCTCTTTGCCTTTGCCTAGGGAAAATACACTGATTCTGCTGACAGTAAAGGCTCTGTGGCCACAGAGCTGAAAACTAGATTTTTCTCCAACACAAACAAAACTAAGTTAAAACGGAGAGAAAACACACAGGAGAACAGTGTCTGTATCTCAGTAGAGCTGTAGAGCTATATCCTTTGTCACCTCAACTGTGCTTTGAAATGAAAACCTAGGTAACAGGCAATGACTACAGAGCCCTTTTTTAAAGGGAGGGCCACAGAGATCCTCTGAAAGTTTCTTTCCTGCTTTATGTGTAAAACCCCACAATGAAATATATATCTTTACCTTCCAAAAGAGAACTATCTTATCTGTCTTATTACCTCAAGTTCCCACAAGCCTCAAGAGGAAAAAGCTTTTTGGTTTCATAATTAGCAGCATTCAGACAGAAAGTGGTCATGGAGTGACCTGTGAATTGTATACAATCATTTGTACCATTTTGAGACCTCTCAATAATTGGATTATGGCTTCAAGAACCCATCTTCTACTAAAACACTTGTCTCTACTGATCACTAGATTGTCCACCTTGAAGCAGACTTTTTGTATTTTTCCTGTAAATCCAGGTACTCCCTGTAGTATTCTATAGGGGCTATCAAGCTAGTATGACTACAGTAAGACTCACAAGATTTGTTTTTCCTGCTTCCCCCAAAGTACACATCCACTTCCCCCCACTGGACTTCAAAAAAAGTTTTTATCAATATATTTATTATTTGATCACATTTATATGCCTACACAGTTAATGACAGCAGAATGAACAGAGCTGTGCTCAGATCTGCTATTAGCAAAGAATAGAATAAGTGAGATGCAGCAGCTGAGGTAGTTAGTAGGGTGATTAGCAGAGGTAGAACAGGGTTTGCTTATTAAACAATTCTGCCTTTGACATTTCTCAGTGCACAGTCTGTCTCTTAAGATCAAAATCTGGTGATCTACTGCAACAATGACAATAAAGAAAGACCCTGTTACCACTGTTGAATCAATGGCCTTTGCACTGTATGTACATTACAAAATACATGCATAAGCCTGGCAGCTGCTAAACTCATTGATATATAACACCAGTCCCAAAATAGTGATATTTCACTTCTGGAGCTTTATAAATTGTTAAAGAAATAAAATCTACCTTTGGGAAATAATGTTTCTCTATGTATCATCGAATCCATTCCCTTCCTCCTCCCCTCCCTCCGAGATTAAAATAAATAGTGCTGAAGCTATAAATCATCCCTATTGGCACTGGAAAGCCCTCAGAGATGTTCTTTTTGTGCCATTTCAGTAGACAGAAAGTCTAATGTACAGAGAGGTGATGTTGCTTTTTTTCTTTTTTTTTTTTTTTTGTAAGTAGAGAGTCAGAAAAACATGTCCCTCCTTGATCTCTTCAATGTACATCAATATTTCTTCAGTCACATTAAAGTTGTTGCACACGCTCCAAGTAGTTTCAGTCAAAATCACTGGGAAATGGAGCATGCCTGGGAATTTTTACTATCATTTTCTTGTGTAGAAAGGTGCATCTTGAAACACCATTTAAACACTGTAGGCAATGCCAGTAGTAGGACTGAGTCAGTCATTCTGTCCTGAAATAAATATGGTTTTGAAAATTCATTTTGCAGAAATTCAACCTCCATTGCTTGTTTTTCACCGTCAGCCTCCCAGTCTATAACCGGATAAGTAATGATCCAAGAACTGGATTTGTATGATGAAAATTCAAGTTGAGAATTTCAGTAGTTTACTTAAAATTACTTTTCTCCTATTATTCCTCAGGGTAGACTACTTTCCTAGACATTGGTCCTGGCTTTTTGCAAATGTTGATCAAGCATTTCTGAAACATCCACCCACTTCCATTTTTCAGTAACATGAACTGTCTTTTTTTCACCCACCCATCATTTCTTTAGTCTCATTTCCTTTGCGTTCCCTTGAAGAAGTAGGGAAAACTGAAATATTTTTTAGAGCTTCTAAGCTTGGTAAACATGAGCTTTACATTAGAATTTTCATCAGTTACAGCAAATTCATAACCAAAAAGAGACAGCCTTTTCCCCTTCCTCTTTTCCCCCCCACCTCATTGCCACAGGAAAAACAACCAACCTCCCAAAAAACCTAGGACAAAACTAATATTTTCTAGTAAGAGATCAGAAAGCTCATTTACTGAGGGAAACTAGTAAGTAAAATAACTGTGTAGGCTGCACCTTTATCACCTTTGACTGTGCATGGTACAATCAAAGCAGAATTTCCAGCCATGCTGTGTTCCTTTCCACTGCGATTGCTCTCCTCAGCAGAGTTGCCTTTAGAGGGAATGCTAAAGCATGAATGGTATAGATCCACCTCAGCACATCACTGCAGCATTTGAAACACCCCCAGATGCCCTCAGGCACAAACACAAGTAATATTAGCTGATAGGAGTCTGAGTCCTTGAATTCTGCTTGCTTAACTGAGCATATGGAGAGCCCATCAGTAACTGTGGCATTATTGTATGTGTCTAGTCAAGAGCATGGAAGTATTTTTGCAGCACTGGAACTTAAGAGAGGGAAAGATATCCTGCTTTATCACAGCAAATTGTATCACTTTGATCTTAGGCATATTTAGGCCTTCGTAAGCTTTCTCTACTAATCTCTGGTTTAGTAGGCACGAACTGGATTCCTATTCCTTCACCAGCTGAGGTAAGCACAGTCTGTGCAGAGCAGGCCTGAGAGCCTGTGAGACCCCAGGAAGGGGTGGGGGAACTCTGCAGTCACATACATGTTTTATTCTCCAACTGAGCATTTTTCACTAATGCTCTGTCCATACACAGGCATCCCAAGCCTGTCCTTGTCTCTGAAAAACTCCCTTCCTGCCTTCTGACACAGGTACCTGGAAATAATTTTTGCTGAGAAGTTGAAGCCTTGGTTTACTCTGTGCTTGCCCCAGGATTGAATCAGCATCTGCTGCCATCATATAATACAGGTACAGACCTCATCCAGCAAGGCTGATCGTATCACATCATCTGGCCTGGCATTTGTCTGTCACGCTGGGGCAGGGAATGTGATACCAAGCTGACAAAAAGCAGCACACGGCCCTGCCTGGAGAGCCCCTTTGTTCATCTAAGCCTCCCCTGCTGCTTTTGTAACTCCAAATGGATTTCTGATTCCCTATCTCCTGGCCTTTTCAAGCCAAATGGTTTGGTGAGATCACAAGGCAGCAGGTGCTGCTCGGCTCAACATTTGCACCTTCCAATCCAAACACACCTCTCCCCACCGACCCTTAAAATCAATCAAAGGGACTTATCAGTTTGTTTTAAGCTTTGATGTTTGTCTGGGGTTTGTTTATCTAGCAGTTTATTCCTAGGAGTATGTTCTTGACATCTTGGAGTAGGTGGTAATTAGCAACAAGGAAGAAGGGCTGAGATAAGAAGTGGAATTTGAAAGTGGTGATACTTGGTGAGGCAGCTGTGCCACATCCCCTCCTGCTTTCACCTCGACCACTGAGGCAAGCCAGAGACAGCAAAGGGGCGAACAGCAGCCACCCTGCTCTTTCAACAAACACTGCCTGGCTGTGCTGTGCTGCCTGTTGTGCTTCTCTGTGGAGAAGGAGCGTATGAAGGGGCCTCTTTGGCCCCCTTGCCACATTGCTGCCTCCTCTGCTTCACATACACTCCTGAGGCTGCTTCTGAAGATCCCTTTTTTTGGTCTGAACAAACTTTCTACCAGTTGGCTTTGTTGCAAGAGCAATTTGCTTAAAAGTAGGCATGAGGATCAGGTCTTCCTGTCATGTGACAACCTATACTTCTCCTGTCTTCTACTAAGCAGCACATAGACCAAAGATGACTTCAATAAAAGATTGCTTCTTTTATAGGAAGAATAAATGCTTCTGTACCCCTGCATTTATGGTATTTGCTATACCCACATGCAGGGGCTTATGTTGGCACATAAACAAGCACACACCTAGCCACACACTCCACAGACTGCCTGGTGTATTCACACTGATATGGGCTAACTCCAATCAGCAGCTAAGCCCCATGCAGCCACGTGCTCACTTCTTCCACCCTCCATGGGATAGGGCAGAAAATCAAGATAAAAAAGGTAAAACTCATGAGTTAAGAACAGCTTAATTATCGAAATATTATAGTAATAATAATGACAAATAGAGACAGGGAGGAGTAACCCCAAGAGAAAGAAGTGATGCACAATAAAATCACTCACCTCCCCACGCACTGATGCCCATCTTGTCCCTCAATGAGTGGCTCCCAGTCAATACCCTGCAGTTATCACAATGGTCATTATGTTCTGTAGCATGGAATATCCCTTTGGCCAGTTCAGGTCTGCTGTTCTGGCCATGCTTCCTTCTGGCTTTTTGTGCACCTGCTCCCTGGCAGGTCATGAGACCTGAAAAGTCCTTGATTTAGAGTAAGCACTACTTAGCAACAACCAAAACATCAGTGTGTTATCAACATACTAAATCTAAAACACAGCACTGTGCCATCTATTAAGAAGAAAATTAACTCTATCCCAGCCTAAACCAGGACACATACATATACACACATATAGAGAAGCAAAAAGCCATGAGTGGCCAGAGCAAACATTTTTGCTCTGAACAGCCTTGGACTTAGCAACTATAAAATATGAAGCCAGGCCTGGACCTGGATTTTCAGATGGCCTCTATCTTTATAAGCTTCCCAACAGAATTCCAAACCGTAGTGTCAGCCTTGAGTACATAATGTGAAAGCAAAAGCACAACAGTAACCGAGTCACCCACTGCATAGCCTGCAAAAGGATAGGGCAGCCCACACTACACACATTGCATTCTCAGGAGAGGAAGGGATTCTTGTGATCATGATGCTCCTCAAGTGTCCTAGCAGGCACAAAAAGATACTTATTCTCTGTCCTGGCTTGTGGAGCAAAGCCAGAGTTCAGACAGTAGTGTAGAGCAGGAGGTTTTTAGAGGCTAGATGAAATAAAAGGGCCCTAGTCTGTGCTGGGCCACAAAGTTGCTTTCACAGGTCAGTGAGTGAAACCTAATGGGTAAAGAGAAGCCCACTATGTTTTGAGACAACCCCAGTCATTATTTATCTTATAAGCAGGCAAGACCAGGATTTCATTTAGGACAACCATGATCAACTCCCACTTGAACTCTGATGTTTACAGGGTGGGGACCAGTACTTTGAAGTCCACATTTTTATTACGTTTATTACATTTCTCAAGGCTCTAAAACACTGACGTTTCTTAAAAAAAAAAAAGATGAGAAAGGTTTTTTGACTCGAGTTTGGTTTTGTATTTTTGATTTGATTGTTTGGTTAGTTTTGGATGCTTTGTGTGTTGATTTTTTTTTTCCAAGGAAAAATTATGCACTGAAATCAACCTGAATAACTATATGAGTGAAAATCCTCTGCCTTTCTCAAGAACAGGCTCTGGGCAAACTATTTCACCCAGCTGTATTCTAGAGGATCCCTGTGGGAGGGAAGCTCACTTGGCAAGGCACTCTCTGTTCAAGTAGTAGATGACTTCACTCTCATTATGCACATAATCTTTTCCTACACAGTGTACATCAAACCAAAATTATACTGCATGTGTTAAGCTTGTAAGTGCACCATTTTATAATGATCACATTGCTTGAGTCCCAAGGACATTATAAAGGGGGTAATTCTGCCACTGCTTATAATTCTATGCGTTGCCAATAAGCAGCTGGGCTGTACCTTCATACACTAAGAAGAGAGTACTTAATAAAAAACAGCAAAAGCCTCAGCTTTGAGGTTGCCCTTAAATTAAATGTCTTTTATGACAATTCTTGCTCCATAACAGTATCTCCATTTACAAGTGACAAGTCACTGTTCCTAAACACTATGTATAATGACAGTTTGTATTGAAATGGTGCCTCCAAAGCACTGCAAATACCTGTCACGAGATATTGTGTTAGAACCATTTGTTTCTAATGGAGCTGTCTTTTCCTGTTGGCACTGATTAATCTTACACACATCAGAATATTAACAGATGTCATCCCTTCACACGTGTAGGAAGACAGTGTGACAATGGGGAGTTCATGATCCTGAGACTATTAAGTGCTTTTCTTTACTATATTAGATATCAAACACTGTAAAAAATAAACAACAACAATTAAAAAAAAAAAAAAAACAAAAAAACCAAAAAAAAACGAAAAAACCAAAAAAAAACCCAACCCTTAGCAACATCATGTATTTGTATTCTGTCTATCCGTTATACCTTATGAACATAGAGCTTCAGATCTGTTTTGTTCTACATGAAACTCAGCAACATAGTCCACTTTCTGTTCCAATGTTTAGTGTCAACAGAAGTTTAGGATCTAACTCTGGTCCCCACTGAAGTCATGGGAATCTTATACTTGATGTTAATGGAAATTGGATCAGGCCAGTAACTGGAGACGCTGAAAAGAATCCCAGATGCTGCATAACAAATGAACTATCCACTGAGGTAGTCCCTCTGCTCTGGGAAGCTGCCACTGGGAATTGCTGCTACCTTTCTGTGGAAAGACTGAAAAAAAACGGATGTCAGATGTCAAAGCTGCAGTTTTAGTGACACAGAAAGTTCTAAAACCTCTAAAGAAATAGGACCCTGCCAAATGAAAGAGTTGTTTGGGCTTTGACTGAGGAATACAGATATTTGAAAAGAGCAAATCATGCTGCTAACTTTTCCTTTGATAGAGCAGGTTAGCGTGGTTTGAACCTGGTTGTCTGAACAATTGTGAAACAGAATTCTTCAGCTCTTCACATGTCAAATTTAAAGCAAAACAAAACAAGTTAGTAATTTTACTTTCTTTTTTTTTCATTACTTAGATCCCAGATTATTTCCCTAGCAGTTTCCATGTCTGATCAGTTGTGAAAGTTGCAAACGTACTTTGCTTGTTTTTTGACTTCTTCCAAAACTGTGAAAAGGGAACAGCCATTCTGCTGTAGTGTGTGTCATTTACCTCCTGTTAACCTTGAAAAGGTGCATCCACCTCGGATCTAGTCATGGCATTGAAATGCAGAGGCAGAACCACAGTTAGAAAAGAGGATGTAGTGATTCAACCTTTCTTGCAAAATGACTCAAAGAGGAAATTGCATGCTCTGAAATGACATACCTCACTGTAACCTGTTGTGACCATGCCTGCCTGCCATACTATATGTTTCTTTTGGAAATTAGACAGACATGCCAAGCACAATTCAGGTATAAACCAGCACAAAGGCAGAGAGCTTCCTATTTGTTTGCCATATTTTAAGTAGCTGACAGCTCCCAAAATCTTGCTGCCGCTATGATCCAATTTGGTGTCACTGTCACACCCAGGGGAAGTTTATGTGAGTAAGAAGAGTGTATGAAATGAACACAAAACACACATAATAGTTAGCAGAAAACAAAAAGGGACTGTGAAAAGGAGTGTGCCTAGTGTGAATTATTTACTTTTCTTCATTCATAATTATCACCAAATAGAATAGTAATGAATCCTTTCCTAGAAACAAACAAAAAAAACCAAACTGCTGGCAGAGAAAGGAGGTTTTCACATCAGAGTATGGACGCCTGTTATATTCTAATCCTACAAAACAATGAAATTATTTTGTAATTAAGGCAGATCTATTCCTTGTCATCTGCTGCTTTCCCCTACAACTTGGATAAATTGCTTTCCTTTCTTGGTTTTTAAAAGAAACCTTCTACCTTGCTCATTGTGACAGCGAGTAGAAATCAACATTAAGTTAGCACACAACAAATGAGCTTCTGTGTTAATCCACCCAGGCAAGAGAGAGTCCTGAAAGGGCTAAGTCAGTGTTGTACTAATGCACTACTGCAGTTCAGGAAAAGTAGCTGGATTCTTTGGTTATCTAATGCTCTGCACAGCATATAGAATATGGACAGCAGCCATGTTTTCTGAGAATAGGGTAGCAATACATTTATCTTTGCATGCTTCTGGGGACATCAATGGAACACTGACATTCTGTTGCATCTCAAGAAGCATGAGATTTCCTTACTCAAATATCTTAAAAACTAGCAGCACAAACCACACTTGGAAGTTTCCTATTCCCCTTCTGCTCGCTGCAAAAGAAAGCACATTATAATCAGATTTTTTGCATGGACAGTGAGTTTTGCCTCATTGACTTGGGTGAATCTGTCTGGTTTCACCAAGGCTTTCAATAAGTACTCAATACTTATTGAAATAATACTGATTATGGGACAGGTAAAAGAAAAATAAAAATATTAATTAAGGATAAATGTTTATTTACAAATTCTCATGGATCTCCACAAAGCTACTTCACAGAATCCTTGCAGGATCACACTCCCCAGTCATTGAGTCCAACCTTTGACCTGTTTGTCAACTAGACCATAACACTAAGTGCCATGTCCAGACATTTCTTGAACAGCTCCAGGGGAGTTGACCTCCCCACCTCCCTGGAAAGTCCATTCCAATGCTTAACAATTCTTTCCATATAGAAATTCTTCCTGATGTTCTACTTGAACCTCCTCTGGTACAACTTGAGGCCATTTCCTCTTGTCCTCTGACTTGTTGCCTGAGAGAAGAGACTAACACCTACTCGTCTATGGCTTCCTCAGGTTGTTGCTGAGAGTGATCACCTTGGTCACCCTGGAGCCTCCTCTTCTCCAGGATAAACAACCCCAGGTCCTCATACAACTTAATTGTATAGACCTTCACCAAGATTCTCTGGACATGCTTGAGGACCCAGCTGTGCTGAGTACAGTGGGACAATCCCTGCCCTGGTCCTGCTGGCCACACAATTTTTTTATATTATTTTTGATACTTCTAATGATACACATCAAGATTTTTCTTAGAACAGTGAGGATTTATTGTGAAAGGTTTGAGAAACTTATTCAGTCTCTTTCTACACCAGATCCCTGGCTGTGAAATATGGATTTGCTCCTCCATTTTGTACATGGTTTGTTTTGTTTAAACTCCAGTTTGTCTCAAAGGTATATATTTTCCATACTTGGTAGAATGTTAAGATTCACATTGGGTCACAGATCCATATGTTTCTGTAACAGCAACAATAATGAGTACTCAGCTATTCTTAAAGAGAATTAAAGATAAACTTTCAGCTAGAGGAAAAGCTCCTATCTTTTGTTCTAGGAAAAAAAAAAAAACAGAAAAATGTCCCTAGAACTGCCCTACTAATTCCAAGTGAATCTTCTCATTCAGCTAGGTTTAGGATGGACTGGATGTTTACACAAGCAAAAGGCATCTCACCAGAATTTTTCTGGGGAATAAGGACTTTGTGATATCTTAGTATCTCTGAAAAGTCATTAGGAGGCTGAAGCAACATGCTTTCTTAGGAAAGTCCTAGTATAAACTGTGGCAGAGGGAACTGATATGAGGGTTCTTGTAAATGTCTCATGAAAGGCTTATACCAAAGGCCTCTCAGAAATGTGCCCTTTCAAAGAGGACAATAACCATGAAAATACAAAGCTTATGATTTTATGATTTTATGTTTTCCTCATAGTTTTGCAGCATTCTGGTGTTTTATAGCACTAACAAATGATGACATTTGGCTTTCTCATGAGACTTTCCTAACTTGTGGGGATACCACAAAAGTACCAGATGACATGATATTCTGGCAACATATATCGCTCACTTAGGCATTAAAAAGGCCAATAAAAATCATAAAATAACTAACATACTGAGTTACTCAATTATATGAGTGGTTCAGCCAAATTTCATTTTTTCCCCTCTTTCCTTTCTGTCTGTCTCCCGTTTTGATCCCATAGCACAGAGTTCAACAAGAAGGGCGAGTCTTGTTCACACAGGCAGAAAACTTAATTTGGGGATCATTTTTAGCCAGCCAGCTATGACGATGGCCAGTACCCACTAACAGTGTAAGACTGATGAGCAGATAATCTGCTTGCCACAAAGAAAAGGCTAACCAATTTACACTGCTCCTCTCTCTCTATTACTCTTCAGTTTGGCACTAGAATCTCTAGCCACAGACACAGAAATTGTTCTGTAATGACAGGCATCACCAAATATAAACAACTGGCAACCTTAAATTAGACCTGCTGTCTGTCTCTTGGTTTGGGGATATGTTTTATTATACCTTCCAACTTGCAAGCAAATTTTAAAGTTAACTTATCCCATTACAAGACCCTTTTATCTAATGGTTGAGCCTACTACTTTATGCACACTGTCTTCATTCTTATTAAGAGTTTTGCAAGCACAAAAAAAATTAGCTAAAGCTAATTGAAAATTTTCCGTACAAAATACATCCTGACATTTAACTAGAGCTCTAGAATTAGCACCATTTTTACATCTGAAGTTTCTCCTGTCTTCAGAAAACCTCAGCTCCCAGGTGACCAGACAGAAGAACCATTCATCAATAAAATGAACTTGAAATAATTTTGAATTTTCAGCTTCAAGGCCTTCTATCCACAGGCTCAGATAACACCCTACTTGTGGCAAGAAGGAAGAGATACGATGATCCTACTCCTCAAATGCCTGCTAGTGAAGAAACCTGGTATACAGCAAAAAGTTCAGGTATAAAACACTTTAATCCCACATGTTGCAATGCATCACTTGAAATTAAACCTCCATTTCTCAGTCTAAAATTTTCAGCTGTTTAGATTGCCATTAAATGTTGAAACGTCCTCTGGGGAATAATCAATAAAAGGAAACACAATTAGCTGTAGTTCTTGCAACCACCTAGAAACCAACTGCTAGCTTCAAAGTTAGATATACATGTCTGAATACTGATCACTCATCTTTAATAAATATATATGCTTGAAATCACTTGACACAGTTAAATAGCAAATTTATGTAGGTTTTTAAAAATTTTATGCAAACACTTCTTTAACAGCACAATATTCATTCTGTTTTCTCATATTATCACCCTTACTGGAGTCATATAACAAGCTTAGTAGTACTGCCAGATTCTATTAACAAGTTTCATTTATTTTTCTTGCATAGACCGAATGTAAAGCCGAATCTCTCCTACAAGAAGTGAGCAAAATGAAATTTTCTATATTTAGTTTAAAAGTTAACAATGACTGAAGGTCAAGATATTTGCTTTGACATTCACAAATGGGTGGAACTGCCGACACTCTAGTAAAACTGCTAATTGGGGAAAAATTTAGGTGGGAATCACATGTGCACTTTGGTCACAGGGAAATCTGGCAGGCTCAGGGAACCTTGCACCAAGTGCAGAATGAAACGACACCTCATGAGTCATGCACTGAAATCACTTCTAACTGGGAGCAGCACACATCTGGCAGCGATACATGGGAGATGCTGGGATAGCTTCTCTTCCTCTCTCCTCTAAGCCTACCAGAAATCCCATAACTCCATTCTGATTCCCAGGACTGTTAGTAATACCAGTATTATACAGACAAGGAGAATGTGTCTTGAAATTTCAGTTCAGCAGCTTTTCCAGAGGTGGTGGTTGGCCAAGCCCATTCTGCAGAGTTGTGGGAACATCATGTGGGACCTTGCACAGCTCCTGAAACATGATGGCTCCCAGCACCTCCTCCTCATAGGCATTCATCTGACATTTTCCTCAGGTTTTCAGGGAAGCAGGCTTCTATTCCTTGGCACCACAAAAGGTGGAAAATGGCCGGTTTCATGATTCTGTCAGAGTGTGTTAACACGCCTTAATAACGTCAAAGGTATAATTTAATAGTGATCATACACAGCATCATTAAAAGAGATCAGAGCTCCTTTTGTTCACTTCATTTTCCGCAGCCTCTTTATGTATTTGAGTTTGTAGCTTAGAAACTCATCAGTATTTTTTAGAAAATGTCATGTCTCAAAGGCCACCATTTCCATAAATGTTAAAATATCTCATTCAGGGAGCACAATGAGAACACTGAAATAGTTTACAAACACATTACTGATTTGTTTTTTACACATTGCTGACTTGGTTTTTATGCCTATGTAATCTGCTTGAAAGTAATTGGTCTTTGAAACCTTCATGGTTATTTTTTCAGTTTCTCTTTCCCCCTCAGCTTTCTAAAATAAAGGACAAAAATATTATTTAGTGCACTGCTACAGAAGCAAATGAGGGCAGAATTCTGCTTCATTATACAATAGAATTTGTGGTAGTTTGGTGAGTCCTAGTGTATCTCCAGGCATACAAAACACTGATACTTAGTTAAATGGAAGTAATGAGTGTATGACAAGTACACAGACTACTTTTCTAATGTCACAGGAAATAGTCCAGTCACACAATACCAAAGAAGAGCCTGTTGGAAAGCTTTCAATTCAGTGTTTGGGGATTTGTTTGGTTTGGGGTTTTTTTCTTAAAAAAACTAAAATAGAATTTAAAAAAATTCCTTGAAACCAAAACTATTTGTGTGAGTTTTCACTAGATTTGTTTTAGGAAAAGTTTCTCAGGGTGATGATCATTTCTTGGTCAAAATATAAGGGTGGGGTTGGTAGAGAGTGGGAAGAGACAAACAAATAACTGGGAGCAACTGTGGAAACTCTGTCCCAAGTCGCCCTTTTGGTTAGGTCACCTACCAGAGTGTGGGAAAACTTGAGTTCATATTTCTGTTCTGTCTGCTTCAGAATAAGTTCTTGGACTTGTGTTTCTTAACTCTCAGGTAAGTGTTAAGTGCATTAGGTGAACTGTGCCACAGAAGCACTCTCTGGACTGCTAATAGCTAATTTGTTCTTTGTACAAAATCAGTTTTCATTGGAATATAGGATTTAAACTGAGACCTCTACATCAGTGTATTTTCTAGTGACTTATCACTATCCTGGAGAAGGATTCTGTAGCAAACAAAAATTTCAAGGACTTGATTTCATGTCCATGGAAGTTTCAGGTTCATGTAACAGAATGCCAAAAGGGATGTGTTGCAAATGTTTTAAGGGAATAATAGACCCACCAACCATGTAGTTTTACTTCAGGAATGTAAGATCTAATGCATAGATGCAAGATAATTCAAGGAAGAGTTTAACTTGATTGTATAAGACTTTTGAACACAACCCTTTGCTGCCTGGCTGCATTCAGTATAAATTTTGGTTTACCTTTATTATATATAAAATATTGCTGAAATATGACATATAAGAGGAGTTCAGTCCAACTTACTCCTTGATAACTACTCAGGCAGTAGAAGCAACTCAGAGGAGTTCTCACCCAAATTATGCCCTTTCACACAAGGGCTCACTGCTTGGGCATATGTTCCTCCTCTCATTCTGTATTTCTGTGCCCTTTTGTTCTACAAACTACAGCAATAAGTGTTCCTTGTCAATCCCTTTGTAAGGATCTTAGGACTATGGATGGGCAGGCCTATCAAAGTCCAAAGAATAAAGTTTATAACCTGCCAGTGGCCAAAACGAATAATAGTTTTTCTCATCTCAGAGGTACTGAGGAAATATTTTGGTAGCTGTATCCTCTAATTGTGATGTAATTCTCTCCCCACACAAAACAACTTATTAATATAAAAAAAAACCACTTAACACAGCAAGTACAATGCTTGAAAGAAACAACTGACTTAACTATCATGTTCATGTCTTTGTCCAGAACAGTTATGTCTAACCCCACATATGATACAAAAAAATTAAAGTTGGCTCTGATGAGGAAGAAATGGAGTCTCATGTATCTGCCTACAGAGACATGGGCAATTTTTTGATAGAGATACTTGACTTTGAAACAGATCTCCTAATTAGCTTATTCAGGCAAGAAAACCTCTTTCTCTTATTCTAACAATTGCAACAATAGTGACTGATTTGTTTGTTTGTTTGTTTTGGAGTTTTTTTGGTTGGGTTTTTTTTGTGTTGCTGTGATATCACCATTATGGGAGAATTTCTTTTTGATTTGTCCTGTTTTTAAATTGAACATGTTAGATTAGAAGGAGACATTGGAAAGAATTTCAAAACACAGTAATATTTGAATCCAAATTATACTAATCGAAAGGAAATTTTACTGTATGTAAAAAATTCATTAATAGTCGTATGTGTGTATATATATAGCAGCATTCTAGAAATTTATCATTATTAGAGGAAGAAGAAATGCTAGAAAAGTTCATTCTCACTCAACAAAACAGCCTTTTAGAAGGGAAGGAAAGGAAAAAGACCTCTGAAATGTGTCTTCTACCAAGTGCAATAATGACAGGTGTCTAGAAATAGACGTGACAGCTCGTACAGTGTAGCAACATGAAGGCAAAGGCCCCCAAGCAACAAGTGCAATTGATTAGAAAATGAGAACAACATTGCAAGTACCCTGCACAGGAGATGAAAAGGCAGAGGAGTTCAATGCACGTTCACAGACTTTGTACAAGAATGTACATGTAACTCACAAACAGGTTGTACCACACCACAAGGAGCAGCAAGTGCTGACTGCAAAGTATATCATCCTGTCGGATGCCTGAAGACAATGGGACCTCACTAAGGGACAGGCCACATCTTGCATATGTCCTCCAATTTTATGCTGGTTTTCTTGGCTTTTGTTCACTAGGTCCTTCCAGAGCAGCCGTCAGGGATGGGGGTAGTGTCGCGGTCTTAGTGATAATCAGGGTCTAATATCAGGCTTAGGCTATATTTTGCTTACCCTTCCTTATCTAGATTTTCTGAGCAATATAAGCATAAATCTTGTTTCTGTTAGACCATGCTGAACTTCTATTCTCTCATCCAGTTGTAGGACTTGGGCCACAGCATAAGCTGATGGTGCCAAACTTGTTTCAGTCTGGGAAGATTTAGTGAACAGTTTTCATCCCTATTTTGTCCCATTTTTATACAGCACCGCTTTATTAGGAATTTTGGAGTACAAAAGCTTTAAGGGAAGGCTGTCCTCCTACATTAGTCATGGCAACACTTCTCAACAGCATGAGCAACCTGCCAAGCCCATTACACAGCCTGTGAGTGCAAAGCAGAGACAACACAGCTCGCTCAGAGTGCCAAAGGGAAGGGCAGTTCTAGGAACAGCAGCAGGGGTGACCTGGCAGTGCTTTCACAGGCATTTCCCTGCTCACTATTGCTCCAGTCAGGTCAAGTATGCTAATGGACATCAAGGACATCCGCATGGCTGGTCTCAGATGCATCCACTGCTTTGCCTCTGCCTTGCCTGCAGCTGACTTCTTCAGAACCTACTTGTGGTTCAAGTCAGTTATGCCCTCACATGTTCATAAACTGCTATTCATTCCCTGCACAATGGAGCTGCAGCCTTTATCTGGTAGAGGGGTTGATACCACTTAACGTAATTGTATGCAAAATCAGAGCACCTGCACAGCCAGCCTTTAGTTTAGGGATATGAAACATCATTTTGGGAGGTATCCTGTCTGACAAAATCCCTGCAACATTTCTAAGTTCCCACAAGTGGTTAAATCACTTGATTTCTATCCTAGTGAGCACCTTCTATCAGTTTTTAATAGTTTATCTCTATATTAAGAATAGAGATGATAAGAACATCAAAACAAAGAAAAAATCTTCACAACAGTTACCACTGGTCAAAAACGTTCTTTTTTTTTTAAGAAACTGCCTCTTAATAGAAGAAAAAGCCGTAAGCTTTGTAAAAAACTGTATGGTGTTTGGTGGGTTTTTCCACAAAAGAGAATAATACCCAAACACTTTATAGGAAGATATTTTAGATGTACATATATATTAAGTGCTATGGAGGAAAGTAATATTTTGATCAGGACTGTCAATACCTTTTCTTTCTTTTCTTTTCTTTTTTTTCTTTTCTTTTCTTTTCTTTTCTTTTCTTTTCTTTTCTTTTCTTTTCTTTTCTTTTCTTTTCTTTTCTTTTCTTTTCTTTTCTTTTCTTTTCTTCTCATTTCTATTTTAAGGCTACAGAAAAATCATCCCTTTCTAATTAAGCTGTCTGGTGAACTGAGATTCTATATGGATCTGGAAGTGGAAATGGAAATACTAATTGTTAGACTTGAATACAGTGCTGCCTAGAAGGTGATATAATGACAGCGTAATTACTTTCTACATCTTCTATTTTGCTTTGCATTAACTAAGAACTCAGCTACAATTCCAATTTATTTTTATTGGTTTGTTTCATAAACATTTTCAGATTTTTAAACTGCAGACACATAGGTAGATGCAGGTCCAGATATCCCTACTGTGTTAAGTGATGCCTTCAGCCAGCTGAAAACTCTTTTTGATCTCTCTGATAATACCAGGAAAGCACTGATCTGAAAAGGCAGATTACCACCAAGGATTAGGCAGTACAATAGCATGCTGAGAATGCAAGAGGATGATGAGGTTTAGCAAACAAGCTTGGAACATATTTGAACTCAACATCGAACCCCAGTCCAAGCCATGCGGAAATCAGAAGAAAAATGAAAGAGTAAATTGAAAAATTTGAAGAATTATTTCATGAGAGAGGGTAAAATTGTGCAGTTAGTAGGTTCTAACTAAAACCAAAACAGAGCTAACTGAGAGAGCACATTCTGCACAAAAGTCATTACTTAGGCTGAATGGACACAGAGACTCAGCTACACTCTAATTTTCTTGAGACAATCCTTTAAGGCATGTGGCTGGAGCAGGTCACTGTGCTGTTGCTGCTGTCCTCAGGCAGTATAACACAGTGAAGACAGGATTTTACAAAGCCCTTTTTTTTCCAAGAAGAGATTTTTTTTTCAGGACTAGCCACAGTAAATAGAGTGGTTATTTGGTATGTGAGATAAGTATTGGCCAATGTCATTTGAACACACTCGTTTTCTTTCAGCATTTTGTCACTTGACCAGTTAAATGAGAAGGTTAAAACGCTGTTACACAACATGCATCCACCCTACTGTGTGTCAGAAATGTGAGGAATGTTTGCAAGAAAGAGCAGCTGGCGTGCAATTCCTGTCACCAAACCCCAAAGTCAAAATGGCTAACATTTCCTGGATCTGGTTAGCTCACCTACAGATAAACAGTTTTCAGTCAGTGTGTGCCATCAGGAGCAGAGTCATTAAAACTGAAGCAGGTCTTGGGTAAGATCCAGTTTGCATGTTACATATTCATAAAAAGCTGTGTTAGAATGGCTTCCAACAGTGCAAACGTCAATGGAGCCTGCTGGAGCAAGCCTTAGGTATGCCATCTATGTGTCTGATTGCCTAGAGTTCAGAGGAACTTGCTGAATGTATTACCAAAGGGAATGAAAAAGCTTGCACAGGCGTAGCTGGCCAGGTCTAATTTCTGGATGCTTAAAAGTACAATGTTGGTGTCAAAGGGTTTTACACCTTTAGTTTTTTAGCTCCTTTGTTGTTTGTATAATCCTTGAGAATCTCAAACAGAAATACTTCATTTTGTTGTTCTTTCAAAGAACACATATTAATTTATGTTATAACAGAAATGGTCATTAAGCCTTGCCAAATAGCACTGATTATTTGTTTATTTTCACTCTGTGCAGCCTATTTAATTGTGTGTACACATACCTATAATTACCACTTTGAAATGCAAATACACAGTTACTAAGGTTAACCTTTCTCATTTTTCAAGCAGCTAACACCCCTTTTTTATAAATGTTAACCATATCCTAAGCTCTGTGGAAAACAGCACATTTTAAGCTCTCCTCACATTGCAAAGGCTTTCTCCTGAACCAAACTGTTCTCTCTGCCACTGTCAGAGCTTCTTTTAGTTTATTACCAGCCAAAGCCCCTGATGAAGGCAGTGAGATCCCTTGGCTGAAGTACCTGCCAGCTTAGAGATGACCTAATTCTGGGACTCCTCTAAGCGATGGGAACAAAAATGGGTATATTTTCTGTCTTCTGCAACTTCTCATCAAGCCTCCAACTCCACTTGTGCCTTACTCTTGGAAAGACCTGGGCTGGTACAGAACCATTTGTTACTCCTGATTATGTATCAGATAGTTTATTGCTGTCAAATTGACCCAGCAGATCATGCTCACTCTTCTCTCTGGAATGAGATTTTCTTCTTGAAGGGAGGATTTGGGAATTTGACTGAGTAGCATGATGAGCAGAAACTATCACTAAAACAATAAGTTATCACATAACTTATTTCCTAACTGTCAAACCCACAAAGTGCTTTCAAAATGACGATACCAACGCATCTTCCACACCTTTCCCCCCCAAGCCCAAACCCTTCTGCAATTACAGACATCAGTGGTTACCCATGGAAGATTCTCTTTCAGCAGTATTTATGTGAACAAATATTTGCTTGTCCCCCTGTTCACAGAAAGTGCATTAAAGAGGCATGTCAGTTAGTGTGGGTTGTCTTTGAACACATATTATGAATACTGTTTTGCAGGATTTGCCCAGCAGTAGATGAGACCAAGTAATGAGGAAACTAGGAACATGGGTAATGAGGCCAGAAGGTGTGGAAGCTTTCCAGGAGCAGGGGGAGCTGGGTGAAGAAAACCTTGCCTTACCAATTTATAGCCACAAACCTTTCTCAGGCTTTATTTGTACTCCTTAATGGTCACTCTCAAGAAACAGCATTTAGCAGAGTGAACATAGGCACATAAACCTCCATATAATTCTTGTCATTCCATAAGCAGGGTATGTAAGAGTGGGAAATTATTAGGGATTGCTCTATCTTATTTATTTAAATGGGGGGTGGAGGGGAACTGTGTGTTTGGAATCAGGTTGAATACTTGTAACTCTAATCTTCTCACAGAGCCTCAAAGATCTTCTTTCCCTGCATGCTTTTCAGCCAGTTTTTTAGTTGCATAAAATATATAAAGATAAATAATAGTCTGAATTGTAAAAGGGTTCTCCCTACCTCTCAGTGGGCAGCAGGGCAAAACTACCCAAATAATAATTTCAATCAGTGAATGAACAGATGATATCCCAGTTCAGCTTCAAGACCTATCAAATGGTACTTTAGTAGAAATACCAGCAAAACAGCACACAAATAACATACATATCTTGTAGATTACATAATTTATTTGGAAATGTTTTCATACAGTTAAATAAACTTCAGAAAACTACAGTGGAGCCTTCATATAAATTAGCTGTAGTGCCTAAAATCCCATGAGGTATGAAATGTTAAAAAAAAGGAAAAAAAAATTAAATACATAGTGTTGCTGAGCAACATAGCTCCCTCTTAAACAACTTTCCCTTGTATGAAGTGCTTCAGAAAGGGACTACTGTGGAGTCTGTGTAAGTACTTGCCCTATGGGTAGTGCGATTTTGTTACGATCCTTCAAAAAACAGCTACACAGACTGTTACTGAATTCAATTATAAGGAGTCTCCAGGGTTATTCCATTACCTCTGTCTTTAGTTCACAGTCTCAAATCAAAACGTAAGCTATTCTCTTTTGATTTCATTCATTAAAAAATAATAATTTATATAAACTTTCAACATGGAAATGACTCAAAAGCTCTTTTGCAGTCTCAACTGAAGAGCATTGTAGGAAAGTCTCTAACTCTACAAGATTTTGCTAATGGCAGGATAGATTTCCCACAACCGTACCTGGATTTATGCTGGCTGCTCAAGGTCTGGGAAAGTGCAGAGCACAAGGTCAGTTCCTGATGGGCCCTGCTCTGGAGTGGGTCTGGGCTGATGCCAGATGGCCAGCCTTGAGTTGCTGAGCAAGCACTGGCCCCAGGAGCACCAGCCCTTCCCCTGCCTTGCAGGATCCCTCCTGGTGAGCTCAGAACATCAAACTGTCCCCAACTAGTAAAGAAAAAAAACCAAAAAACAAAAGCAAGTTGTTTCTCACAAATCAGAAATCTCACTTGCTATTTTTAGTGTCACCAGGGTGCTTAGGAAGGTCGCATTGCATTGCTCGGTGCTGACTTCAGCTCCCATACCTCTGCATTTCCTGTGCATATAGCTACGTGCATCTGCAATGTTTGTGATGGCAAGGAAAGGGTTAACCCGGAGAGCAGGTGGAAAGCAGCCCAGCTGCAAAAAAAGATTAAAAAGTGGGTAGGAGAACCCAGTCTGAAAGGTAATAAGGCCGTCAGGAAGACCAGGAAAGGAGGGTATGGGCCTGGGGGAAGCTGCCAGGGCCACCCTGGGGTGGGGGAGCCAGTGGGCTGCTGTATTGAGGTAAGGCAGGTGTCTCCTGGTAGCAGCAGATGTAGCTTTGATCTGTGGGCATACCTGGGTGGGGAGAGGTTTCCACAGGGTGGGAACACACTCTGGGGAGCTGACCCGTTTGCAAGGTTGGGTTCAGCTACGTTTCAGCTCTCTTAAGTTTCTCCAGGAGCTCACACAAGGGATAGTTTACCTGGTCAGAGCAAGGTTGTTATTTACAGACATTTTTAAAGGTCTTCAGGCCTCTCCTGTCCATAAAAGTGGGAACTGAGTACTTAGATACCTCTTTAAAAATTGGGTCTTGCTAAAACTCCTCCCTTCGACTAGAACAGAGCCAAGCTTTCTCTTGAGGTTTGAAATGCTATAAATGAACCTTGTATATTGTTGCCTTATGCTTTCGGCTTCAGGCACCTCATCCAGACAGAAAAGTAATGAAAGACCTGAAGAAAGTCTAGGGTTGGAAAGGAACAAAGCAGTCCTGTGGCTCTGGGTCCCGTTCCCAAAGCTATCGCTCACTCACTGTGTGGCCTTGAGGAAGCCGCCAGCAGGCCAATCCAGCTCCCAGTAAAGTCACTGGGAATTTTCCCATAAGCTCCAGTGAGTGCCAGACTAGGCCCTCGGACTCCTAACAGTCCCCTCATTACCCCCCTGCAAAGCAGGGACAATAATATCCTGGTCTCACAGGGTAGTAAGGGGATGAATTTATTAATGTTCATAAAGCTTTTTCAGATCTACAGATGGAAGGCATTATGTCAGCACAAATTTTTCTTAATTATAATTCTCATGGTATTTCCAATTGTCTCAGTAAAGCCAAGGAGTTCCAAAAATCTTGTGAGAAAGTTTCTTCTCTAAAAATTGGACTCCATTTCTGGGGGATAGAAACAGATATATTCAGATGGTATTGGAATGCAGGAATATTTATTGAAATAGGGCTCTGAAGCCTTGAGGGTTTTGCATGAATCCTGAAGGCAGAGGAGTGTGCAATGCTCTAGGAAGGACAGTTCCTGAATTTTATGGGAAAAAAATGTCCTAGAGCTTTAGTCCAGCAAACAACAAGCTGAGACCAAAATGTTCAAATTTGACTCTCAAGGCTTGCTGCTGGTGGGAATTCTTTAAGCTCTGCTCCCTGCTTTGTCAGAGCATTTTCTGAGAAAGGGCAGTCTGTGGTTCAGGTTCTTTGTCCAGAGAGGGCAATGAGGAGTTCTTTCCCTCCCCACATCCCTATTGCCTGCTATGAGTTAATCAAGCATCAGGGCCAGGCACAGAAAAGCAATGAGGTCAGGCCAGTAGGCAGCAGATAGGGAATTTTACTGGAGAGATGTCTGCATGGGTGAGTTATAATCTATCATTTGAGAAAGGAAGAAGCACACTGCAAATATCACACACATATTCACTCACATGTATGCATGTATCTGTGTGCACATATATATATTTATATATATATATGTATGTATATCCCATAACACTCCCTCCAACTATTCTGCTTCATGTCCCCTGACCTGACTTTTGCATCTGTATGCTTTATGTATGTGACTTTAACATCCTCACTCCTAAAGGTCAACATGGGGGAAGATCCACAGGTGAAAAATTCAGCTAAAAAGACGACTGTGACAGAAATACTGTAGAAACCAGTAGCACAAATGCAGCATTTCCCTTTTCCCTGTCATCTCACTCCTTACCCACGTATAGCCTCGCCCTTACAGGGAGAGAGCTCGCTATGCTGCTCTGGGAAAGCAGGTAAATGTTAATGTTCTGATGGATCCACCTCTTTCATTTCAGGCATTATGTCAAAACTGGTCAAAGAAAGGAAATTAACCTTCTCCCTCCCTCCCCCGACTGTGCACACACGCACAGACACACGCATGCAGAGCCACAGCCAAGGCCTTCGGCAAGCCAGCTGATAGCAATCAGTATTTTGAGAAGTGATAGCTCATCTGTAGATTCAGCATTCTTTTGCAGCAGAAGGTATTATGCAAACTAGCCCCATTAGAAAAGCAAACATCAAAGCAAAACATGTTTTCGAAGAGACAAATGCAAAAACCATGTGGTACCTGACACTGAAACAGAAATAGGATAATTACCCTTTCTCTCAATGGAAAGCATAGCTGCAGAGGATAAAAAAGGTGCCTCATACACTGTGCCCTGTAGTTTCCTGTACTGTGCATGAAAGGGAGAGCAATCAGCCAGAAACATGCACCAGGGGAGAGCCTTAAAGGGTTGATACCATCCTCCTCAGTGAAGGACAGAACATGAGCCAGATCGTACAACAGCACAGCTAGCCCTGCGCTCGGCACCAGCTGGAATGCAAGGTGCCACTCCAGCCTTAGGGGAAGGGGGAAAAAAAAAGAGTGCAGCTAAGGTTACACAATTACCTGTCTTGACAGTGTGCAACTTATAAAAAACTATGCATACCGTCCTGACCATAAGTAGCCACAAAGTATGCTTCATCGGTCCTCTGACTGAAGTCTAAACAGAGGAAGCTCTCTGTAGGCAGATTTTTGCCTAGCAGTGGATGCTGTTGCTCAGTCACTGCTACAACAAGGGAAAGAAAACTCTTCACAGGCAGAATGGAAGATGGGAGGTGTGAAATGAGGCTTGGATGATGCCTGTCACAGTGCTGGTAAAATGACACAGCCAGGTACCACTAATCCATCTAAATGAAGAGCCAAGTCAATCAGAGATTATCAGGACTTCTGCAAAAGTTGAACAAACTTTCTTTAGGAAGGAAATGTTTGCCAAAGTTCCCAGGACAAGTTAGAAGTACATACACGTGCTCTCTCTCTCCTTCACTTAAACCCCCCTCTTTTTCTCCTTCAGAGCCCATTTCTCCAGCACGGAGATCAACTATCAGGCCAGGAGAAAGAGAGAGTGTGAGATGGCCGACCTTGTCCTCCAGTGCCGAGGGCCTGTGGGTTTGGGCCAGGAACAGGAATTCCCTGTACAGACACTGAGTCTGCTAGAGGAGACAGGAGAGCCTGCTCCACAGAAGAGCACTTTGTTCACTGCCACCAAGGAAAACTTACACAACAGACACACACACAACCATGGAAATATGAATATTTTAAAAGTGTGTTTTTTCCTAGAATACACAGTGCTCTTATTTCCTTAGGGGGGCAGTAAAAATTGGGCAGGAGCATATTGCCAAATGCATAAGAGTTAGTGAGAATATTAGTCCTGCATGCTGTAGTTACAGAGATCAGGGCACCAGAGCAAGCAAGTATAGAATAGATTAACAATTCAGAATGAGCTACTGATAAATGAAACATCCACCAATCATATTTAGCAGAAAAGGTTAGGGTTTTTTCAGTCTTCTCTTCTCCCTTAGTATCTTTTCTGTCAATTCATCCTTTCTTTGAACCTGCAAAGAGTTAAAATCCTTTTCCTTTTGTGCCTCCAAAGTATATGTGCATCAGTGTTTTTGTGTGTACACAATTTCTACACTCAAAATCTGAGGTAGATATTGATACCAGAGAGTGCTCTTGTGCAGCTGCTTTATGCTGCATCACCAGCACAGGGTAGCCCCTAAAACGGCCGAAGCAGAGCCATGTGAGCATGGATAAGACAGAGAGTTAGGACTAGTCTTTACATTGAAGCCTAGCCTAATTTCAATGCTTCCTGAGGTATCTTATTAAACTGTTCGTAAAGGAATTCCTCTTCTTCCAGCCATCTAAAAAGTAGATGCCACAACAGACAACCAGGTTTCCTATAGATTTAACCAAATGCTGATTCACCTTGTCTTCATTGACTCCCATTTGTCTCCATATATTTCTTTCTTTGTCTTGCCTAAATAGTGAGCCCAGATGGATGGTTTAGACTTGATAGCTAACTTCTAGATGGCTAATGTTAACTCATCTCTCTCTTCCTAGTTCATACTTCCCTATCTCACTGGGGTCATATGAGAAAACATTAATTAAAGATTATGAATTGCTGCCTTTCTAATCAGAAGACACATAAATAGAGCTTAGTGGTGTATTTGTAACCGTGTACATCCTGTTCTTTTCTATGCAGTCAAGGCTGCAACTCTCGCCAGCAGCAACACACAACCCAGCCTATGTGGATGTACCTCTGGACGTGGAACCACGCAAATGCCCCAAGGCCCATGCACTGGAGCAGCCCAGCACCCGAGGCTGTGGAAATGGAAGATGGCTGGAGGAGGATTTGAGGGGGCATCAGGCAGGTATTCCTATTTCACCCCTAACACTAGGTCTCTGCCAAATACACTGTGCCACTGTTTACTCGTGGTCTTCTAACTTAAATTGGGGAACTGGCCTAGAAAATAGTCACCACAGGAAACAGAGTCAGCTTTATATCACCTCCCACACCGAGGCAGGAGCTTTTGGGTGAGAACCTCAGCTGTGGTCCGTAGGATACATGGATACATTACTCAGGGCTTACCAGTAAAACTTCATTTTTGAGAACCACTGCAACACTGTGGTGCATATATATGAACAGACAGAGAGACTCTGTATATTGATCATGGTTTCATCTTCACTCTGTCCTGATTTAACTCCATCAATAACAGATTTACTCAGAAATTAAAGAAACTCATCTAAAATCCTGTACAGTCTATTCATCACACATTGTCTCTGCTTATTCTTCCTCCTCAGGGGGAGGACTTCTTGTACTCTTCCCATGCTCCAGCACAGGTCCCTTCCATAGGGTGCAGCCCTTCAGGAACAGACTACTTCAGCATGGGGCTCCCATGGCATCACAAGTCCTGCCAGCAAACCTGCTCCAGTGTGGGCTCTTCACAGGGCCACAGGTTCTGCCAGAACCTGCACTTTCATAGGCTTCCCACAAGGCCACAGCCTCCTTTGGGCATCCTCTTTCTCCAGTGTGGGTTCCTTTGTGAGCTGCAGGTGGATATTTGCTCCATTGTGGACCTCCATGTGCTGCAGAGTGAGAGTCTTCTTCACCATGGTCTATACTGTGGGCTGTAGGGGAATCTCTGCTCTGGAACCTGAAACATCTCCTTCTTCCCCACAGCTTTATATCCTGGGCATGAAGTCATACGGTCTGGAACATCCCCTTGGTCAGTTGGCATCAGCTGCCCCAGCTATGTCTCCTCCCAACTTCCCGTGCACCTCAGCCTCTCCACCAGCACGGCACTACAAAAAGCAGAAAAGGCCTTGCCTCTGTGCAAGGCCTGCTCAACAATAACAAAAACATCTCTATACAACTCTGTGTTCAGTACCAATTCAAAATGTACCCCCATACCAGCCGCTCCACCCCAGCCAAAACCAACACAACAGGGCATTGTAGTATGTGGTTGGTCAGGGAATGCAAAGAGCCCATTAGATGCAGATGAGGGTAAAAGAGTGGCATGTTTTCAGTAGTTATCCTGATGCATCCATCAGCCATGAGGTCCTCCAGAGGCAAGAGAGTCACTGAAGTGGAAGAGGAGAAGTGCAGAAATTTTCCAGTCATCTGGAAAAAACTGCAGAAGTTTTCAGTGTGTAGGAAACTGAGGAAAATGCATTAGATATCATACAAAGGAGAGGGAAGTCAGTGCACTTCTGAAAGGCAGTGGAAAAGTGAATGCCTGGGGTCAGGAAAGCCAAGTCAAAGACTTGAGGAAACAGATTGTGTGGTTCAAAGCATTTTTTAACCTAACAAATATTAATTTTGGTTCAAGGAAAATACTTATTTTCCAAGTTAGTTCCTATTTTAATTGGATCAATTCGCATGTTTATAATTACAATAATATTAAGGTATGCAATTTGTAAATATCAAATAAGATGAAATCTAGCATGCTTCATACTTTTTTCTTTTTTATAATATAAGCCAAGTTTATTGGCTTTTGCATATAGTCTGCGATTCAGATGTATACATAAAATTGTCTTTCTTTTGTAGATTAGTATCATTACAAATTATTACAGATGTTTCATCCTAAGATAATTTATACTGTGATGGTCAAGATATTATTGTAATATCCACACACTGAACAGTGAAAGGAGTACACACAGGTTTTTATCAAAATTAGACAAGTTCCAAAGGCCTGTGGAACCCTTCGCCTAGAGGTAAGTTGGCATGGATTGTAAAATATATTTTAGAGTCTAGAGGAATATTTAGCATGTGTAAAAAGTTATGCTTTCATTTCTGCTAATGCCAAAGCTCAAAATATGTTTCAAATTCCACAAGTATACCAGGTACTTGGAGGTGACAGCCTACTCTTTTGGTTTGCCTTTTAGATGCCTTTTGCATTTGCCAATAATGCATTTGGATCACAAATAGAGAAACACAAACAGAGAAGTGGAAAAAACATCACTTGCCATTTTAGAGATCTGGTTGAAGTACATTACAAGTGCTGGAAGAATATAATAAAGTTTTAATCATGCATGAATTCATAACCATTCAGAGTAGCATTCCTGGTGGCAAACTGTTGCTAAATAGCATTTTCCTGAGCATCACCAGCATATGTAATTAATGTTGTTTGCTAGGCATCATTCCTCCACTTTGGGCAGTGACCAGAAGACCCTAATTTGCAGTTAGAGAAAATGCCCTTTCAATGTTTTCCCCTTGGCACATACACAGAAAATTCAACTAGTGGCTGTGGAGGAACCTCAAGCCTGCCACATAGGTGGTCTGCTGCCTGCTGAAGAAGTCTGGATACCTTTATATTTGGGACATAATTTTTCTGTCACACTATGCTAGCTGCTCAGAATCTTCAAATTCACACTTTAAATCAAGCCTGAGGTTTCTCCAACACATAGTTTGAAAAAAGTCCTGAGGAACTATTTTTAGCACTGCCACAGAAAGGGTCAGAGGATCCCCACAGAGATGAGGGTTATTCTGTGCATAGGTATGGCAGCTACCTGATTTCTAGGTGACTATAGGTAACACATTCCCTGTATATTCTGACAGAAAGTCTCTGTTCCTTCAGTCTGAACTCTGCTTCAGTCATTGCAGAGCTAAATGACGTGTCTCTGCCAAGAAAGTAGAACCGAAAAAAAAAAATCCCCAAACAGTTAAGTAGGCCTGAATCTCATACCAGGATAATCAGGTTGCTCAGGATACTCAGAGAACACGTGTGTGAGTGCATGTGTGTCTGTACAGACTGACAAGTATGCCTGCACATAGGCAAGTATGCGTACTGCACACAAAACATACATGGCTTCTGGGAAACAAGCATTTATATTTTTCTCAAAAAGCAGCAATTTGTGTGAAGAGCATCTCTTCTGGGAGATAGATACCCCTCAAAAAAATAGAAGGAAACACTGGGGGGAAAAAAATGCCAACCAGCAAGAGAATATTAGCATATCCCAAATGTAGTCTGAAGAAGAAGAAGTCATGCTGCTGGTCAGCATAGACAATAAATTAATTTTGAGAGAAAGAAACAAAGTCCTTGCAATTACCTCCTGGAAAAATGTAATCCTTAGCTCAGCACCTCTGCCATTGGATCTTGTGGAAGTGACTTCAGCAGATTCAGCTCACAAAACTTAGATTTCTGCATTGCCTATGATGATTGCTGGAAAACAGCAATATTTTAAGGAAGGCTATTTATATTTTGTGAGAACTCAAAATACTTGTAGTACCAAAACTACTGATGATTCTCTATTTACACATGAAACAGGTTTTGTTTGCTTTGTTGACTTTGAACAAATGAACAGTAGAAGTTAATTCAATAAAACTGACTTGTTGCATTTGACTATGCCATTGTTTCTTAGGACAGTTATTGACCACTTTTTCAAGTTAAATGACTATATAAATTAGAAGTTCAATTTTCTTCTATTTTCCTCTCTCCAATCATTTTTGCCAGCTTTTAAAGGTGCTACCCATATGAGAATAGATCAGTTGTTCAAGATCTGCACTATGATATGCAGATATGCATATCATTACAGACTGCATTTACATTATATGTTAAGCTTGAAACACAGGAAAGTTGTATCTAGTTGGACATGGAGTAATCCAGAGCAACAGAATTGTGTCAACGTTTCAACAAAGTCACACTCATATATAACACAGAGATTAAGAGATGCGCACAGAGACAAAGACTTCAATCACAGAATGTAAATACATCTTATATTAACCCCAAGGAAGGTGAATTTACTGTGAATAGTGCCATAAGTCTGATTTCAGTTGAACAGCTTAATCCTTATATAAAGGAGAAGAGAAGGTACCTAGCACTGAAATTCAGGTCTAAAAAAGTCTGTATTCGAGGATCACAAAGAAAGGAAGATCAACCAAGGAGAAATATCCATGTAGGAAGCTACTTTTCTCAAACTTGTCACCACATCATCTAGAAATGAAACGTGAGAGAACACTCTCAGAAGCAGCTGAACAACAAAATGCTCAGGAATATATTTACTCTGGTTCCACCTTGTTTTTACAGATAAATTAGATCCATAGCAGATAGCCAAATGAAGTCCAACAATCCGGTCATACACAGAAAAGCTGAGGCTGCCTTCCTGTTTCTGGGCCTGTATTACAAAATATGCAGGAGGAAAACATCTCTCTGCCCTCCTGCTTTAGGTAATGTCTTTACAAAACCAAGATGTAAAATTGATGCAATTCAGACAATTCCACAAATGTTTCCCCAGGAGGAGCCATCTGATGGCCTGTGTTTTTAGGAATTTGCTTTCTTTAATCCAGGATTGCTTCAGGTGACCCAAGAGAGTATAAAAGTAATGTATACTAAGCAATGGATGGTTGGTTTGAATTACTAAGATTTCTCTGAAATTGAGTTTTTTACTTTCCCAAAAGAAGGTGCAAAATCCCATTTGAGTAGAACTAATCTCATAAATCATAATATAACATCCAATGGAAATAAACAAATTACTTCAAGGACCAAATATTCAGATTTATTTCAAAGGGCAGGCCTGTAAAAATGAATCACAGCTAACATACCTGACAATTTGAATTTGCATATATGTAGATTGAGAAAATAACTTAAAAAACAAGTATTCTGTGGGAAAAAACCCCACATTATTGCCTACACCAGTTAAACACACACAATGGCACTTATTTTATTTTTCAGTTTACCAAAATGAAAACATGGCACATAGTTTATCAATTTCAGTATTAAAGGCTCTTGCTCATGATATTTAGAAGGGGAGGCAAGAATCAAGCTTACATGAGCATGGATTTAGCTGTTTGTGTCAGATACTTGTGATGCTTTTTAGACACTTTTTTTCTGGCATAGTCAGAGGAAAACATAGTCACCATCCAGGTATATTACAGCACAAAAACCCTTGCAGACTGTTCAAGAGAAAAGAATCTAACATAATACATCTTGATAATCTCATTCAGGTAAAGGCTTTGATTAATAGAAATCCTTTAATGGCCACCAAATACCATAGTCAAGCGCCATTCACTTTCTCCATCAAGTGGCACAATACTTAGCACTAAGTGTGAGCATAACTGGTTTTCTGAATCTGAACCATGAAGAAAAAGGTTTTCTGTTATTAACAAATTGTTTTATTTGAAAATATTAATCACTTAAAATTCCTCTACATATTTACAGTTTTGTTTTCTAAGTGTGGACTTCTTCAAGGTTCTCAGGTAACCACTAGTAAGCACATATTACAAATCCTATGCTTTTGTCATTCCAACCTGGATATACGTTGTTAAAGCACCCAGCTGCAGAGCCCTGGCTCTTAACTCAGGCACTAAAATTTGAGCTGTGCTCTTTGGGTCCCTGACCTGGTATGTCAAGTGAGAGGGCAGCTGACACATAAACTGGGACCATTCCCAGACTCAGGGAATGCTGCTGTGGTCCCACATATTTGGTTACATTGCCCTGCAGTATGTAACCCTCTAGTTAGTGTGTGTTACAAACCTTCCCAGTCTCAAGAGCCTGATCCACCAAGGTTATGAGGTTTTAAAGCAGCCAGCTAAAGGCTTTGGCTTCAGCTTTATGGCAGCTTATGCTTTATAGCTCCATTCAAAGCCTTTCTGTCAGTCTAAAGGAGGCTGACACCTTGAGTGCTCTCCACTCCTGTCAATAGCTGTCAAAGTTAAGGGCTTGAGGATTCCTAGCTGCAAATCAAAGTGATGCTTTAACAAAGAACTATGTTGAAGCAGCAAATGTTTTCCTTCTGGGAGTAAAATTTGGACTTCAGATCATCTTATTTTTAAAAATAGCCTAAATCAATTAAAAGGAAAAAAAAAAAAGAACCAATTTCTTTATTTGATGCAGGCCTGCATATTAAAGCAATGCTGAGTGAATAATTGCAAACTGCAGAATTGTCCTCCCTTTGGTCTCATGCTACTGAGGTTATTTTATACCACATATGTATGATAACTGGCATTCCATGTGCTACATCAGGACTAACTCACTGACACTGTGTATTTTTTTTACTACTCTAATTTCCCTCAAAACATTTTGTGGGAAGAAATGGTGAAGAAAATCTGCAGGGTTGTATTTTCACTTGAAATTATAGAATGTCTTGGCTACCAATACAACATCTCTTGGATTACACTATCATTGACTTGCTGCTGGAGTCTTCAACTTGCAAAAGGAACAGAGAAGCTGCATTACTTTCAGGAGTTTGAGCACATCCATGCTACACACAAGTATAAGGGTGGGACAGGAATTCAACAAAAAAAAATATTTAAAATGTCCTTCTAAATGAGGGAAGTATAAATATTTTTGTTGAGTTGTATATTTGTCAAAAATATCTTGAGTTTTTAAGATAAAACAAAAAATTAAAGAAGCAAAAGAAAGCACAAAGATTGAAAAGAAAGGAGAAAGGCAAAGAAAAATGGCATCAGTGGAAGAATAGCCAACTGGGATTAGTATTTCCTTTATGGAAAAATGGAGGCTTAGATTTCCCTTTGGAGCCATCTTTGTAAAACACAATTTTCAGGAACTATAAGGAGAACACAGACCCTCAAAAAAGTGCTTTGAAAGTATTTCTGTTCAGTGTGAAATACTCATATTTTTGCTATTTAATAGTTTGCCTCTGTTTTTGATACAGTTCCCAAAAAGAGCTTCCAAAAGGAAGCAATATTGCTATAACTGTTTTTTTTCACTGACACATCAGAGCTTTTTTCCCCACCAGCCATGCCCTGTATTGAGTTCATCAGTTCTCAAGAGTGTTGCTCTTCAGTGCATTATTTCCTTGCCAAACCAAAACAAACAAACAAAAAAAAAAGCTAATATAGTAAAAAGGAGATCCGTTATCATTTAGAAAATTAACAGACTTCATTCAACAGATAAAAATTATCTGGTAACAATTGCACTTATTTGAATAAATCAAAATGTAGCTCTTTGCTCAGCCTGAGTTAGAGGAGGATTGCATTTAATGTATTTGATGGTAACAATTTGCATAGCATGCATCTGTAGCTGTAGAGTTTTAAATTTCTCAGACAGAGAAATATCTCCATTGCTTCCTCTCATATGGAAGCTCCTTCTCCTCCCAGTAGCTCGTGGGACCAGGCCAGGCCAAGCCAAACACACCTTGCTGGTTTTTACTGCCTCATCTTGTGGCTTCATCACATATTTAGTGAGTCACAACCCTTGATGTGCTTGTAACAAAGTGGATGCCATGGATCCACATACTAACAAAGTCTTAATTTCTTTCCTTACCCTCATCTGCAGAGGCTTTAGTCCCAAAATACCCTCTGGGACTGTCAACACTGCTTCTCAGTAACAAGAGCCTGTGTCTAAAGAGCATCTCTGTTTGCAGCAATTAAATGTATTTCAGATATTCACATGTGCTGTGCTTACCCCATAACAAAAACATACTGGACTATGAAGGGATTTAACTTTTCTGAGCCACTGTCATCTTGCCATTCATTTCATTTTACAAATAATAGGAGTCACACACCACTTCAGGGATGAGTGGATCCAAATTTAACAGGATTCCTTGGGGAACACTGAAAAGGCACATCAAGGGGAAAGCTTCAGGGACATACACTAAAGGCTGATAAATATTTTCCACAATGTTGGGTGCATTGGGGAAAAGAAAAAAACAAACAGGAGCCTTTGTATCCTTGACCCTTTGCCTACTGTGCATTTTGGACAATCATATGTATGCAATCAGAGCCTAACGAGAGCCTGCATGACTTGCCAAAGCTAAAGTTCGACCTCAATCAAAAAGTGATTTCTGCAGAGATGAAGGAGGATTAGGAAAAATGTATTTCAATTTCTCATCAGGCCAGTGCTAACCAAGCTGAGGAAGTTATCTTGCCCCTGTAGAATCAGTATTTTATTAAAGAAACCCTGTGCTGAAGTTCTGAATTACAAAAAGAAGCACTGTGCCAAAAAAGCTTTCAGTGGCACGTTCACACCGGATTCTTTCCCACTATATTAGGGGATCCTGCAGCTGGTTACATCTGCACTGAACTGACTCTATAGTTGATCTTTGGCTGAATCCCAGGGGAGATTCTATAAGCTTGATAACAGTTTGGTAGTTGGGGTTTCTTCTAAGGAAAAAAAAGCCTAAGATATCTTCATATTTAACTGTCTAAATGCTTCACATGACTCAAAACTTCTCAAGGTTTCATCAGCTCTAACTATTTAACAGTGCATTCTCCACATATTATTTAAATATACTATTTCAATTGGAAATATAACCCTGCCCTTGTACAAGAATCACTCTGCAGAAGGTGCTAAACATTCATCTCATTACTACAACATTGCACATAAAATAACACACCTAATACAACTGCTACCAGCTTAATTAACAAGATTGCAAGATAGTTGGAATGGAAGCAAACAGTGTTGCATTTTTCTTCAGATGCCTGCATCCACTGAAAACTCTTCAGCTTAAGAGCAGGAAATAACTTCTCAGGTGCACAGTCAGATTGCAGATCTTAACTCTTCCACTTCTCCCCACCAAAAAAATCAGCCTGTGCTACAAAAATGGGAACAAGATGTTTATGGCATGAACTCAGTTAACTTGTGGAGTGGTAAGACACAGTGTACATTCAGGGGTTGGGCACCATTAACGTTAATGAAGGGCTGGGATGTACATCCACAAGTTTTTACAGATGATGCATGAATGGATATGTATCATACTTCCTAAGGGCACTAAATCAGCAAAACGCCAAACCCAAAATTAAACAGTTCTTGCTTGAACGCAACACATTGAACATCTTTTTTTTTTAGCAAATGGGTTTGTGCGAGGGAAATCAAAATTTTGGACACCACATATGTGGAATGAATACACAGATAAGCCAAAGAAAGAGCTTTGCTTGTGAACCTATGTAACAAAATGTTACATTTAGCATTTGCAGCTTGCTGGGGTTTGGGCATTTCTTTAATTCCTTCTTTTTTGGGAGGAGGTGGGAGGGTGGATATAAAAGCCCAGAGGAAAATAACCAAAACAAAAAGAGAAAAAAAAATCATAAAAGCATTTCAAGAGGAAAATGTGGCATTCAAATACAGCATGGCCAACAAAAGAAATACCATACAGTGTAGTCATATACCAGCATTAAGTGATTCAAGAGTGCCCTTCCTGACTTACTGTCACTAACAATGGGCTGGCATGAGGGAAGAGGAGGATGTATTTCAGTTTTCTATTCTTTTTTAATGGGCCACAAGTCTGTCTTCAGCTACAATGCTGAAGTTCTTCCATGGTGTCTTGGTTTATACAGACACCTGTAAATAATATTTCTGTTGAGGCAGATAAACTATTAAAAAAAAAAAAACAGCACCAGTAGTTTTCTTATATAATATTGTTCAAAACAATATTCTTGAACTCAAAAGACAGGAAAGTAATTCAATCTACTTTATTTCTGATGTGAGGGAGGGGTGTTTGCCAGCAGGTGGTTCAGGAGGTGCCCTGAAGGCCCCCAGCCTTTGGTGCCTCACACTCGAGCTGCCACTTTTCTTCCATAGAAGCAGCTCTGCCTCCAGCTGAGAGGAAAAGGGGGCAGAGCTATGGGTCTGCACCTGGCTCTGGCTCACACCTCAGCCACCACCTCACTAGGGACCCGCTGCAGTGGCTAAGAGGGAGGACTGGGAAAGAGGATCGCCTCAGAGCTACAGTCATCTCCAACAGGTGGGTCTCTTACATGATACCACAGGTAAATCTGGAAAAAAAGGGAATCTACTCTGTTCACCCAGGCTGTTTCTTTGACTCTGTCATGGACCATACTGATCTGCCCACCAAGCATCTCTTTTATTTCTCAAGCCTCAGCAACTTAGGGAGGCAGGTTTTCCTCGGGAGCAGGCCAGGCCTGTACAAATTAGACACTGTACTCTATCATGTGTAGATATTTTTGTATTCCTCATCCCATCACCACAGACTCAGTAAAGTTAGGCTTATTATTCAAAAATTTTCCTAAGGTCTGAATTTATTGAGAATTTTCTTGCTATACTTAACTACAATGCCTCTTTTCAAGCTTGTTTATTACAGGATTTCTCAGTATGATCTTTGCATTCCAGTTACCCCAGTGCAAGCTGTGACAACCCACAAGAAAAGAATTCATTTTCCTACCTTAGCTTACATACCTGTTGGTGCTAGTTGTCATGGTATGGTAGTAGTACAAAATTCAATGGAGGTTTTACCATAAAAAATAAGTTGGATCAATATAAATATCTTTCTTCATAGCATACTAGACATTATTAATTCATTACATACCCTGTATACTGCTACAAATGTTAGATAACTCGTATCTCTGAGAAAATTGTATTGAAAAATCTGCATGTAAGTTTTTTACATAGGTTGCTAGTGGCATTTCTGTGGCTTCATCAGAAGAATGCATTAAGACTACAACATAATGTATTCCACCTCATTTTGTAGGGAGAAGACTGTGATTGTCTCAGTTCTTTTAATGAAATTAAAATCCATTGTTCCAAAATGGAAAAACAATATTGTCTTAATTTCCCTTGTGATGGCTATTTTATATAATGGAAGAGAAGTTTTATTACTAGTATCACTGTTATTAAATGGAAAAAAATGCTGCTGTTCTATATGGATGGTTTTCTACCCTGGAGAACAACAAAGTGGAGTGGTCAGAGAAGGGTTTGAAACATATGTACAATTATTTCCATTCTTTGGGCTTAACTGAACCCTGGAATTAGGATGTATGGTTTTGTCCAACTGAGAGAGCTGTGCATCATCACAAGCAGCTGACTTCACTCACGTTACTTTGAAGGGGTTAACATCTGTGCTCTGAGAGAGATTCTCCAGTTCCATTAATTAAAAGGGGCTTTGTAAGCAAGTAGCTATTGGTTTAAAATGCCAGATTACCCTTGTAGTCGACAATGAGATAAGATAGTCATAGAGCAGAGCTAGTTTTCATTTTCATTTCCTCATTTTATTAGGTTTGAAACAGTAAGAGTGGGCTGCAGTGATTAGTACAAACAGGAGAGCCACACTTAAAAGCTGTCAGGGTTTTTGTGTATCTGTTTAAGTTCCCCAGGCTAAGAAACAAGTCTATCCTTGCATGTTTACAATGCCTGCTAAGCATAACTGACAAGGATTTCCAGACCCAACTCTAAGGGCAGAGCTCTCGTCCAAGTCTTGGACAATTTACGTCAGATTTTTGTAAGCCTCTCTGCTCCGCTCTAACAGCCATAAAAGGGTCCCCCCTTCAGATAATCAAAATGCTGCTGCTAACCTTTTCTTTCCTACTGATGGCTATGTGCTACCTTTGGTGTAAGCCCTTCCCCTTTTTCGTCATATGCAGCACAAATTTCTTGGCCTTATCTTCAAAGCCCATCACAATTTTGCCCCACCTTACCTTTCCTACTAAGTCCCAAATAGAGGTTAACTCCCACCTCGCTTCACAACACTCGTCTTTGTGCTCTGTCCCACTCACAAGCCCTCACCAGCAAAGTTTCTCATCAAACACACTTCCTGACACATAACCTTCCCCCTCCCAGGCCCGCAGCCCAATGAACAAAGCAGGATTGAGTTTTGTTAAACAGCCCTGGCTACTGGTTTCATGGCTCCTCCAAAACCGAGCAACCATGCCCTCGATCCTGCTCTAGGATGCTGCTCAGGTGCTGCAGCTTTGCTCCTTCCAGCAGCAGACTTGCACTTGCTTGAAATGCCTGTGCAGCCACAGCCTTGCATTGAGTAGGTAACAGGATCTCCAGCCCTGTGGGCAATATCAGGTCAGGTTTATTACAGTGCAGTGAGGTCTGGGGATTTAGAGACTCATGTGCAGGAGAATTTATTCTCTTACTTTTCTATCATTTAGGTCAGAGTGTAACCTCGGTTATCCAGGGATATTTCCCAACATGTACATTTATTATTGTTTGGCATCAGGCTCGGCAGTCTGATCCTCAGCTGTCAGAGATCCCCTATCAATGTAATTTTTTCCATTGCTGGGCAGTGCAGTTGACTGGCACACAACGTGCAGCTTGTAAAATACAAGCACATTGCTTCACACCATGCATGTGCTCCTGAGCAAACTCCCTGCAAGATACCACATACAGTGTTTGCAGAAAATTGTTGACACTTCCCCTAAATGTTCTGGCTGCTAGTGTGGGCTTGCATATCTATCCACCTAATACTCAGGTTTGACAGCAATGTGAATTCAACATGTCAGGGAAGGTGGTACTTAAAGATACTGGCACGAGCAAGGCAGGTGGAGTCTAGAAGCTTTTCCATTGCCAACAATAGCTGCCCTTTTTACACAGTCTCCACCTTTTTTCCCCCTTTTTATTCCTTTTTATCCTTTGTGTGTGTGTGTGTGTGTGTGGTGTGTGTGCATACGCTGAAGATTTGGTTCATTGCAAATGCTTCCAGGAAAGTAATACTTCTGTCTACAATCCAATTGATTTGTATAAGAGTTGGCCATTGGTGTTTCAAACCTGATTACATCAGATACACATGAGTATCCAGGCAGCCACTTCAGTGGGGTATCCAAAGCCTCATTATGGAAATATCTTTCTGGCTACATCCTTCAGTCAAACAGAAGAAGGATGCCAATTCTGGATGGAGATCCTTCACCCTAGCTTGCATTGTTCAAGATTAAAACTGGGATGAAATTTATAAGCACAAATTGCACTCACGTGTTTTATGTAACTTTTCATTATATCCAAAATAATTGCACTTTTGAGTTTCCTATGCATGTCATTCATATATGATCGACACCTTGGCTGGCCAAAGCAAGAACTACATCTGGCCCTAAAGCTATGTGAAAAATAGGTATTCTTTATGAACTCCTGTATATGAGTAAATAGAAGCCAGATGATCTATTAATTCACTTCCTGATCACATTTGTTATGTATTCATGGGAAGAACACACACAGGTTCAGTGATTTAGAAAAGGAAAAACTTACAATGCTGTCTACAGTTATTAATTCTCCCAAATCATGATTCATCTTGTCAGAGGACTTCATGAGGGCACCTGGCTTTGCCATGGCTTTTCTTCTCTATTTTTGTTTGCTTCCTTTGGTTTTTTTTCCCTGTCAACAGGTATTTGCCCTGAATCTATTTGGATTATAGATGCCCAGTGGGCTAAAACCTGAAATGGAGAGTTGATGCTACAAGATACCACCAAAATGAATCTCACAAAAAGTAAACATGACACACGTCTAGTCCCAAAGTGAAAAAATTTAATTGTGCATTTTGATCACTGGCACAATTGAAACACAGCCTTTCTGCCTCACAATTTTCCTACCAAACCCCAGAGATTCCCACTCTATTTGTAATGTTTTTAACACCAATACTCCTCAATTGCATGGATGATTACTCATGTTCTCCCAGCATTAGCTGTAGTCTTACAAAGGTACCTGAAGCAAAGGACCAGTCATAAAGCTGCATCTTGCTGGCCATATTTGTCAAGCTGAACAGCTTGATGCATCTTGATTTCTGGGCTGGTATTCTCCATGGCATTTCTGCACTTCTAGATGCCTGCATAGCGCCTGAAGGCTGGTTTTGCCAGTACTTGGAGCTCACAACTGAGCCTGTAAGCTCCACAGTGAGGTATCCTGCTTTGTGAGCTGCCCAGGAGCACATCCGTGCTTTTAGGCTGAGACAGTGAGCCAAAAGGTCTGTATATGTGCACACATGCATATGGTGTGTAAGGAAGATGCAAGTACCTAAACACTCCTAAAGTTGCCTTATTCTTTTGATACAGAATTAATCTAGTTTTGCATAGAAGATGGGACCTTTTAAACACTGTGTAGTGCAGTGGCAGACAAATCGTACCAAATAGCACAATACTTTCCATTATACACTAATCACCACATTTAAAATTGTTATCATCAGATTATGTGCATGCATGATTCACAGCCCACTCCCTGTCTCCAAAGAATCGTTTTTTAAGCAGGCTGCCACGCGCCTACTGCACCTGATTGTTTCATCGGCACATTCCAGCTAACAAAGGCAGACGAGCCGGGGCAGAGCCCAGGACACTGATACACTTGTTCTATCCCCACAGGTGTAGCAGCCTTCTGTTTTGAAAGCTCCTGGGTGTAGGCGTTAGGGCTGCATTCTTTCTTTAATTTGTACTCGCTTCTTTTGGAGTCAGATGGAATGGCAGCCAAGTGAGGAGTGCACAGAAGGAGCAAAAACCCATGTTTGAAATGCCCTGCTAGAACATGGACTGTTACGGCAGGTCCTGAGCTCTTGCTCTCAAACAGAGAAAATGCAGCAGGGGGAAGGGGATGACACAAGGGTTTTCAACATTTAAAGCTCCTTCCTATCCTCATGTATTTTTGCTCAATGTTTTTGGCAGAAAGCATGTATTCTGTATAACATACAACAAAAGGCAGTTCCATGTGAATTCATATTTTATGTAAAATTACCGATACAAGCCACTATTTACACTGTACTGTAGGTGCACATTTCATATATTTTACGTGCAATTACTAGAACCAACTATTATGTATATGGTACTACTCTTTTATTGTCAAACAAGCAGAGAGGGGAGGCCACATTCTCCTCCCAGATTACACCATCTGGGGCCAGAACAGACCATTGTACCCGTCCAGTCTGACCCCTTGCACTCTTACATACTAATTTCCTCAGCTGTGCAGTTACAACTCACAAGTCCCACTACTAAAAAGCCAACAGTTTTCTAGATTAAAGTTGGGCAAGGTGTTGAATTGTCAGCATAAAATCTGAAGTCACTTATGTGGTCTGAAGATAGTTGTGTCCGAGGTAACATGTTACCTTCTGAAAGGAGGGGACAGGCCACTCAACACCTCACACAGACACTGCCACATCTGCTGAGCTGGCCTGGCCCACAAGATTTCTTATAAAGAAGCTAGTGACAAACACGTGTTCGCCAGGATTTTTATGGAGCTTTACCAGTTTCATGTGGATTAAGGCAATCTGTCTGCATTGCATTGGAGATCTTAGCCAGCCAATTAAGAGATTAATTTAACTCACCGATGCTTACAAAACTTCTGTGTGCAAACTGGCATTTGTATGAAAATTCAGTATGGACAAGAACAATTTTCATGGTCCATAAAAGGAAGAGTAAGATATTTGTGAATCTGACATTCATAACTCCTGCTCATAGCTCAGTGGTCTGTGTTTAAATCCCCACAGACAGAGCTAAGAAATTACCTTTTTCTTTATTTGAGAAAGTATTCAGGAAGGTGGACTTTTTGAAGCTCAACCTGGTTTTAAAGCCAGCTTCAGATAAACTCAGAATTCTACATTTTTTAAAAAAAAAAGCTTGCAAATATCTTATTTCTTCTTATTTTTCTTTTTTTTTTCCCTACCAACCCAGAGTTCTGTTATCTTATACTTATTTTGATAAGCTACCTTCAGCTTTTCTGTCTGCACATGCAAGGCAACAAATCCAGCCCCATTTCCAATGCAAGTTTAGACAGCGTGGTTAAATTAACAGCTTGAACATTAGAAAAGAGATTAGGATAATTAATGCCAAGATGATAGAACTAGGAATGTTTTGTACTGTAGGTAGGGCCACTATTTGGGAGGCCAAAAGAGGAGTTTTACCACCAGCTTGCAACAGGTTCTAACAGTGGAACTTGAAAACTGGAATCACATTCCCCTGAAATGTTAGTCATACTTTCAAAAACATGCAATCTGGTATTCCAAACTCATGTGCAAGCACCCAAAATATGCCCTATTTTCCCTATTTTAACAAGAAGATTCATTATATAGCCACGTATTTCTAGAAAATTAAATATTTCTTTGCATTACTTTGTGTGTTTGAGTTCAGAGTCAGCCAAAGAAATACAGGTTTGACACCTTAAAGAACAGAATAGCTGCTATCTATCTAAAGCCCAGAAATTAATTCAGGGGGAGGTTTTTTGGAATTAAGAAACATTTTATTTCCTGGCTCCAGGGCCTGTTCAATGCCTTCCCTTAAGACACTGAGATCATGAAATAATTAAGAGCACATTTCTTGACCTGGAATCATTATTTACTGTCAAACTGCCAGGTTCTTTGCACAAATTCACTACATAAAATTACACTGGGAATTAATGACACTGGTTATACAGACCCAGTCAAATCTCAGGAAAAGAGTTTCAAAGCCAAGGGGAAAGGGAGATGTTTGATTCATGTCTAAACCATTTACAACATGCTAAACCCCAGTGATATAAGATGGACAAGAATTTGAACATTTTAAGAGACACTTTTGCAAGGAACAAATCAAAGCTTTGAAAAGTCCATTCTCAGAGATCTCTGCCTTTCCTAGAGCATTTAGCTGTACAGGCTTCTTCCTAAAATCCAATGAAATCACAATTCACAGTCTCAAAATAGTGCTTGATTTGTAGACAGGTGCACTGACATTTATCCACAAGATCCTTATGGTGTTCTAGATACTTCAGAATCCTATGGGAAATGACAAATTTTTCCAGAGAGACACTTTAATTCTTCCAAAAAGGAAGCAAACTATGAGAATTTTTTTGATTAAAACAGTGAGTTTGGTCATCTTCTGTTCTAATGTACAGTCTGCAACCATCTTTGACAGATGCAAGAAAAATAGATTTTAGAAAGAAGAATGTGAAGCAGATAAGAAAGAATGTAGGAAGGTAGACACATGGTTAAACCGGTAAGTAGAAATTGCCTGATTTTGGTAATTGTTGAGAACTCAAGGTCCTTTTAGTTCCCATTCACATCTCTGGAGATTTGATATGCTAAAAGCATTTGATTTACATTTTCATAACACTCTTACCTTGGCATCAGAAGACAGGTTATCAAAACCTTCTGTTGTATTGCCCAGCCTGAGAGGACATAAAAAGACTCATGTTCAGAGGACACAGACTCAACATTCCCCCAAACCATAGCTCTCCTAATGTCCAGGATTAGAGCTGCTCACTCTAAAGAGGGATACCCAGAAGCATTCATTTCATTTGAAACCCAGACTTTCAGTTCCCTAGTCTCTGCACCCATGTGTGGACATAGAGCAGAAAATAAGTCAGTGACTGAAAAAACTGCTCCCTGAATCACCAGACCTGAGGCCACCAGAAACATATTCAGAGTTTTTCTCCCATGTCTTCTCAGGACAAAGTGCTGGCAAATCAGTTCATCAGGGCCATTACATCCCAAAGCAACATTAGATTCATTTGATCTGCAAACTGCTCTGTCCTCAGCAATTTGTGGCTTTCTGCGTACCCTTACACCTCCAGCTTGAATCCATCCAAAAAAATATTCCTCCCCCAAAACACACATCCTTTTGTTTACTTTTACCTACCCTCCTGCATGTTGAGCTGTACACTGCTCTATTATGTGGTCTCTGTGTTTCCCAGGCAGATTTTCATCATCTGAGGAATCTCTCAAGTGAAGGTTATTTGAATAAATGAGGATGTTATAGCCCACCCACTCTAAGCCCCCTATCTGTCTTCTGAGAGCTGGCCCTTACAAAGAGCCAAGAGCCTGTCTTTAGATTGCAGAAGTCTAGAGGGATTCTTTTACTAGCATGAATAGATGTAGAGGATTTCAAAGTAATAATTTAGATATACAGTCAAATAAAACCTAGATATCTTAGAAAAACAGACTTTAGAAGACTTCTTTTCTTGCCACAGAACATGAGCTAACCGCAGAACCAATTTTTATGATTTCTGTGAATCTGAAACATAGTTCTGGGAATTCCCAGAGTTCTTAAGTTCAACCATACCAAATTATAACATTTTCATTTGTGTACATACACAGAGAAGTTGTCTTGGGCCTTGTAGATTTGTCTGCCCAAACAGATACTTCCCTGAGATGCCCTAATGGTCACAGCCTGATATTTCACTGAACAGTAATTTTGATTTCTCTATCAAACTCACTCATATAACTGTAGCAAAGCTTATACTTGCAGATGTTAGGGTTGCTGCTGAAAGAAACATTGACAGGGGAAGGTTTTACATATTGATATAGTGAACAGCTACAAGCAGGATCATGCCAAGTGATGCTTGGAGGCGGGGGCTGAGAGATGGAGGGGGTCTTTTTGTAGTGAAGGCATTGCTGAATATCAAATGGCAGGTATCAGAGTGACAGCTTTTGTTTTCATAGTCTATTGAAAAGTTAACGAAGTAAAAAAGATATAATCATTCAGGTAAAGCAGGATACGAAGCAGGCCAGGGCTTGCACTAAAAATGCATAAAGTTATTTCACTAAAAGACAGAGGCACTTGCCCATGGCAGGTGCAAAACTCAGGCATTGCTCTGATCGCCTCAAGAAAGGAAAAAACCTGCAGAAAATGTTGGGACATGTTCTAAGCCTCCTCAACAGCCGTTCTTTTTTTTTTTTTTTTTTTTTTTTTTTTTTTTTTTTTTTTTTTTTTTTCTTCTTGTTGAATACTTATTGTCTGCCAGCAAAGGCTGTGGTTTTCAGGACTCCAAGCAATTGGGGAGGGAGAGCACACACAAAAATCTCAGGTGGTTTAGAGAAGTGTCTGAATCAGGAGATTTCATGACGAGGATGATATGGCAGAACTTTAAAGTATGTGTCTGCTGTAAACCAGAGAAAAGACAATATTTGAGGCTGACTCACATCTGTCTGACTCTGCTCATGGGTTGAAGGAAAAATGTCAACCTCACTTCAGCTGCCCCTTGAAAACTCTGAGTGTTTGGTTTCCTTGGTTTCCCCTTGATGTTAGGTGTCCAAGTCCTTCTGCTTTTGGGATGTATGCACCCCACTGCTCCCAGTGTGAATCCATATTGCCACCTCACAGCACGCCAAGGTTTGCTCCAGGGTCCCTCTCACCTTCTGGTGGTCAGAAAGGCCCCCTGTCCTGGGAAGGTAGAGCAGGCACAGCCAGACCCTGTCTGTGGCACATCTGTGACCCGGGAGCACCTGCAGCAGGGCTGTGCCAGCGGCTCTGCTCTGCACAGCTCCTGTGCTGAGCAAAGGGTTCATTGTGTCCTACAGGACACTGTCACCCCCCTAGCATGACAAAGAAAGGGCCCAGAGTTTGGGGCTGTGTGTCTCCACGTGACGTCTGCTCACCCACCCTGCAGCAGCCAAGCCCAGCTCTCAATGCATGCTCAGCAGAGACCACAGCCACACTGCAAGGGCATTCTGTGCTCAGATCCATGACTATAAAGCAAGGGCAAAAGGACATACTGGAAGAAGTGGAAGCTTTTGCAAAGCAAAATCCTTAAGATTTGATGAATCATCAAGTGAAGAACCTCTCAAAACTGCCAGAAAACACAGAAACAGACAAAGGAACTCTTTTGATATCAAAATAGTCAAGAGATGCCAATTTGTTCAGCCAAACCCATCAGTCTGCGATAGCACATGGATATCTGTTTTCCTAGCTGCCTGCTTTTGAAATGGTTAGAGACTCCCACTGAAAACATGAGGTGGTGCGGATGGAGTTTAAAGAAAATTACTAATTTGGACAGGAAATTGAAGGTACTTAAAAACAAGATCAACTCCTCACTATCATTGAGGGGTGGGGGGGGAAATGGAAGAAGCCAAATTTATGCTATACCTTATTGCTCAAGCTCGGCAGTACCTGGAAGACTCAGAAGCAGGCACTGACCTGCATGCATTTTTCCAGTCCCAGCCCTTGGTGATATGAGTAAGAGACAGGAAAACAGAGGAAGCTTTGAAAACACAGGCTCAAAGGACAGAAGTGCACGAGTGAATTGTTTTCATCAGTAGCTGCCGCACACCAGGAGCTGTACAATCTAGCACAATTCCTTGCAAAACCAATGGCAGAGGCACTTAAGCCAGAAAGAAAAATCCCTTCTGGATGTAGTTTTGTTTATTTGTTTGTTTGTGTGACTGATCCCCACGCAAGCAAACACACACCTGTCTCTCTCCCTTCCTCCTTCATGCGCACACTCAGGAGCTGTGTGTGTAGGAGAGTCCTTCAGTAACCGAGCTCCTCCTGTCCCAGAAGCTCCTTGCTCTCCCTGGCAGCCACTGAAGGAAATGGATCACTGAGCACTTCTCCAGGGAGAGGAATTTGGTGCCTACAGGTAGATGGTGGGCAGGGGAGAGGCAGGGTTATTGCAGTGGTTTCCTGTTAGCCTGTCACTCACCAGCCTTCCAGGCACACTCCTTTCCTCACAAGGCAGGCCACAGCACACTGGATCTCTCCACATCAAACCCAAATTCTTCTTGACTTTTACCTCCCTGCCATCCTTTTGCCCTCATTTCCCATTCCTAGTTCCTCTCCATTCTGTGTGTGTGTTTTGAAATATCCCATTGATCAGTCTCCCCCTGTGGGGCAGATAAGCCACAGGGCCATGGGAGAAAGAGATCAAAAATACCACTTTTAGTTCAGAAAAGCTCTAGATCCTGCAAGTTTGTAGCTACTAGATGGCTAGAAAGCAATTGTGGTGGCTGCTTGGACCCAGGCTGTCTGTCACAATCCGAGGGATGTAGGTGAGAATTGTTTTGCAGTGTAGCACAAGGAGCAGCCTGTAGCTAGGAAGAGACCAGGCAAGTAAAATGGGAATTCAGGCATACAGCCCACTGTTATGCATATTCAAGGTAATGGCATCACTGCATTGATGTAAATTTACTCCATGTTAGACTCAGTGCTCTTAAAGGCATTTAAATAAAGCTTTCAATCTGTGTGGGGTTTCAAACTCCAACACTCAGATTCAAATTTAAACAGAGTCACAAACCTTGCAGAGTCACAACTTAACTTGGCCAATCTCATTGGAATAAGCATTTGAAACAAGAAAATGTCTAATAAATTGTGTCTGTGACTATGGTCACAGAAGTTGATCAGTAGTGTGAGAAAAAGCAATAATAAATTACCAAAAAAGATACCTAATAAAAAACTGCATGGACAAATACTAGTCAAAATAACAGAAAAATTTAAAAATTATGGAAATAAACTGGCTGAGAACAGGACATCAGTAAAAACACTGCTGGCAGAGGAGATACAAATGTGTCCATAATTCTAAAAGTCTCCTATCACCTTTGTACAGAACTCTCTACAGAATTTACATTATAAGCATAAATAAGATGAGATGTCAGTGAGGCCTGCTCCAAGTAAGGAAGATGTGAACCTTTGCTGATAGCAGGGGATTTTTACAGCAAAAAGAAGGATAGTTTGGCAGAGGAGACATGAGAAAACATTGGGCTCAGAATCACAGTGTGATCCAAGACCTTCTCAGAGCAGGATCTCTGTCCAGATTCCCAGCCTGCCTGTCCACGCTCAGTCACTTGAGCCAAGGATTATTTTATGTCAGTAAGCTCAGTCTTCTTCCAGGGAATAGGAAATTCATCCAGTGTGGATGACTTCACTGATATATGAAAGGAACAGCTCCAGAGAAAATAATTTTAATTACTCTGTAGAAGAGGCAGAGCAGGCAAACAGTAGAAAGTAAAAAACTCAAGGGAAAAGGAAAAGCTGATTCCAAAAGAATAAGCCCAAAAAGAATAAGCCCAAAAGAATAAGTATCTGATGTGTCATCAGTGTACTCTGCAATTCTCTGAAATGGAGGGATGTGTCATTTTAATGTGCTGTTGCCTTCCTCTAGGATAAAGGGCACACCACGTGTCAGGAATCTCCATCCCCTAGCAAAGGACTGATACCTGCAGAGACCACACATTCCACCTGCCTGCAGCTAAAAACAGAGTATCTGATTGCATTTTTAAGAGAAACTGTGGTTTTAGAGCCTTTTTTTAAAGATGGCAGCCACTTGTTGACTATTATATCTAAGAAGGAAATCCCACCAAAAAAAAAAAAAAAGGAAAAATATTCCACATTTCAAGTTATAGACAGCCATCAGATCACCCAAATCCTGGGCCAGTAGGAAGCAGCATGTTTTCTGAGCTGTATTTAAAAGGAAAAATAGACCTTCTCAGGCTATTGTTCAAAAGCAACTTGATAAGACTGAATTTTCCTATGAAGAGCTGCTCTGACAAGCTTTTTATGACAGAAAGGAGCAGGTTACTCCTGAAATTTCCCCTACTTAGTGCTCAAAACTGAGGAGAAGTTTTTGCAAGAAGCCTCCTCTACTGTGCTGAGTAAGCAATCTTTGCACTGGTTCAGCCTTGAAGCCACACGTTAACTGAAGGCCAAACCAGACTGTCATCTAGAGAGTGCTCCCCTGATTTTCTTACCTCTGACTGCTACATTGCAGGGGTGAAATGCCACCAACTGGACTAAAAAAAAAAAACTTCAACAATTGTTTTGTAATTATTTTGGCAGCACATTCACTGCAATTACAAGGAAATTGCATTTAAGCATTTATGGGCTTAATTTTCTGTTAAATTAATGCAATTGTTTTGCAACTGTTAATCTTCAGCACAAATATTTAATACCAAGGCAGAACAAATTTTTACAGAGCTTTATGGAGATGATTTGTTGCGTGTATGATAATGAGATCGGGTTGTTATAAAATGAAGGAATTCTTTATTAAATAGTCAGCCTTGCTCATCTTAATTGCAAGCTGCATCTCTACACGGCACCTGTACATTCTGATGTGTTGTCATAACCCTCAGAGCTATGTAAACAAGCAAGTCCTGTCGTGTTGCTGGCTGACTCCTGCAATCACAGAGACAAAGTGATCTCCAAGGAGTCAGGTACACCTACATGCATTTAGGAAAAAAAAAATAAAAGAGAAGGAAGAAAGTAAAGAAGGAAGAAGCAGTAGTTAAGGATTAGGACATTTTTTAAAAAAAATATCTTTTTAATGGAGAAGAAGGTGGATTAATAAAAATCTCAAAAGGAATACATGATCTCAGAGAGTCAAAGGGAATACAAGTGCATCTGGACAGCTGAATTCCTGATTCCAAACAGAGTTTCCACAGGTGCCAGGGGATTCTGGTTCCCACAGAGGTAAAACTTGCACCTCTAGGAAAAAGCCCACTTCACCATATAAGATTTTAATCCTGGTTTGAAACTGGGGCTCTTCTATTTTCTTGAGGCAAATTTTGAAACATGCCACACTTCAGCAACAGTTCCTCTGGCTCATCCACAGGTTTTTAGAAAAAAGATTTATAAGTCAGTGCTGAGCTAGTAGGAGTATGAGCAGACAGATTCCTAGCTGGCATAAATCAGCATCGTTCCACCACAGTAGGTTGTGCAACATTGATTTACACCAGCTATGAAATTAGCCCACAGTGCTCTGCCATGAAAAAAATATAACTCCCGGCAGCAGCCACGAGGTGAAACCTTCAAGCTAGCCTGATATTTATCTGTCTGGACCAGATAGATTTTGATCACTGTCACACTGCCCTTTCATTTATCCATCTAGGGGTCCCTGGCTCCAGAGGTGAAATTTTCAGAAGGGACTAATATTAGACTGAACTGCTTACAACGTGGGACTAATGTGAAGCTGAAGCTAAGTAGTCTACAAAATCTTGACAGAGTCTACTCATTCCCAAGTTACAATATGCACCAGGCAGTTTCTGACAGAATGTAAAACACCCAGAGAAAAAGTGTGCTCCCAGGGAAAAGATGGAATTTCAGGTAAGAGATTGAGTCTGGTGGCGTGTCTATAAGTGGATGACTAAACAAAAAGCAAATCAAGAAATTTTGAATGGTCATCTCTGGCAGAGTTTCAGTTGGACAGTTCATGGTCTCATGCTTCAACCATTCACATCTGACAGACAGGTAACCGCTCTGTGATGTTCTCTCAATCCCTTGTGATATTGGCTTTGAGCTTCGGACATGCACAAAACTTCGGGAAATAGATATCCTGTATTTTACTGTACCTTTATCTGCAGCACTTAATAATCTAAAAGAGCCCCTTGGCAGCATTAAAATATCGAGGCAAGCATCAAAGTTATGACTCTTTTGGCTCTAATGTATGCACTGTGGTGTGTGTTTCCATTTGATCAAACCATCTGCAGCAACCAGGAGAAACAACTTGCTTGCAGGATCAGACTTTGCTTTGAAATAGCCAAAGATTTGCCAGAAAGCAGTCTCTGGAATTGGCAGTGTTCTTATACACTTTGAGAGCCACTGACAGATAAACCCTTTCAAAGGGTAGTTAGTCAAGCCTTGCAATATCTCTCCACAGTCCATTTTCCTGAGCTGCACCATGTGATTAGACAGGAGTTTCTGCACATTGTTTTCTTATTGACGTAAATCAGAAATTATGCCTTCATCACTCTCATCTCAGACTTTCTCGAAACATTTTTCCTTGGGTGAAAATTCCTTAGCAAATGCACAAAAACCAGTGTTAGCAGACACTGCCTTTTTTTTCCCCCCACCTTTCTTCAGCTCTTGCTTTGTTTTCACCCAAAAGGCAAAGCAAAATACAAACCAACAGCTTGCTGCCTGGAGACACAGGCGAGGAAAGGTGGCTCTGGCCACATTTCCGAGCCCGTGCCTCCCTGGGAGCCCAGCCTGAGCGCTGCCGCCCAGCTGTGCACACCTGCAAGGTGCCGTCTGTGTGCGCAGCTCGGGGAGGTGCACATGTTAATGTGAGTGCCCCCCTGTGGTACCGTGCTGGCAGCTGAGCCTCGGGAAAGAAAAGCCACTTGTTACCCTGCAATAACCTGTTCTCGCAGAAAGCATCAGGTTTCACGGCAGGTTGGCTCCCCGGTGCTGTAGGAGCAAAGCAATTAGAATAAGCTGTTGGAGTCACCCCTGCTAAAGCCAATCTGGAAATGCTCCTAGGAGCATGGGAACAAAGTGGTGGAGCTCTTCACAGTGTTGAAGCAGTATTGAACAATGTCATTAAGGGCTGGGTTCAGCCGCAGTTATGAGTTATTATGGTTTGTTTATTGTTAGCATTGCCTGGCCAGGCCTTTGAGGCAGAGGAGCTTAGTGTGTGAATGGCAGCATTTGACTGAGAGTCGCCACCACCAATCACTTTTGATCCCAACAAAGCTGTGCTCTTCAAAGCTGGATGACAGGGAAAGAAGGCCGAAATGTGAAAACAGCTTCTAGGCAAGGGAGGCATCAAGATTCCTCAGTCAGCTCTAATATCCTGAGTTAAGCTGGAGCAGTCTTGTAGCTGCTGCTCTAACTGCATGTAATGGCAGCAGAACCAAGCTGGAGTGAAGCAGCTCCAGGAGAGCTGGGCCACATGCTGAAACACCTCTTCCCTTTCCCCGAGTGGTGGCGAGCCACCACACGGCCTTCCCCAGTGGAAGGCTGCATTAGCCCTGGGCAAAACTCCACCAGAGTCTTCCTCTGGGGCTGATTGGAGCAGAAAGGGAGGAAACTTGAACCTTTGCAAGGCCTGTGACTTTTTTCTCCTTATTTCTGTCACCTGCTATAGAAAACAATATACTCAATCCCCATTCTTTGAGAGAAGGATAACTGCTCAAGTTTGGATCAACACTCTCCCTTCCTAATCTTTCCACCCACTTTTGTTGAGGCTGACTATGGGTTCTGGTTCACACCTTGGGAAGATGCAAAGGACCAATCAGCCCTCTCCTTTTCCTGGGACCACTTGGTGACAATGTTCCTAATGTCACTTGTTCAGCTGCTGACTTTTTCTTTGCTACCAGTAGTGCTTTAATCCATGTCTCCAATCAGGAATTCCAACAAATATGTCGAGTGTTCTCAGTAAAGTGTATAATAACTTTATTTTCTCTTGCTTTGACAATAATTGAGAGGGAGGGGGGGGAAGGCTTGGTTCTACATGTTGTGAAATGCAGAGAAGAATTGGGGGGGTTTTAGCCTACACTAATAGAAAATCTAACTTTTGTTCTTGATCTCAATTGTTGTCTGAGAATTATGTCTGAGACCTTGAGCTTTCACGACTCTTAATGACAGTCTTTGTGAAAAGCACCCCACCTTTTTCCATATCTTCCTTTGGATATTGTGTCAAACTCAGAAACCAGGTTTGAAAATGTTGCCCATACCAATTTACTCATCCTTGTAATTAGATAACAGTGATGGGAGGAGTTCATCTGTCTTTTACAGCATTCAAGTAAGGGCATGTCCACTACCTTAGTCTGGAAATTACTCAGCCTAAAAGCCTTGCTTTTCAAATGTTTTTCTTAAAAATCAGGTGATTTTAAAAGCTTGTTCTCCTTTCTATTCAAAAGTCATTTCATTCTCTCTTCTTAGCCTTTTTGAGAAGCATCTCAGCATTTGTAGGAAATATTTGACCAATAAGTCTGGATAATGAACTCCAAAGAACAAGTTTCCAGACATTCTCTTGCCAAAGAATCTCAAGTATTATTTGTAGAGGTTCCTTTTATTGTCTCTTGTGTCAGATATCACTCTACCTCTTCCTAGAATTTTATCTTTTCTGATCCCGGAAAGGCCTGTGAAAGGAAAGCTCAGTTACTGTCCCTTTTGGTGCATATATTAGGATGTGGAGATCCCCTCAGGAACTGAATGCAACTACTTCATTATTGGCCTCATTGCTAGAAAGCTCCCAGATGGCAAACAATGTATTTTCAGTCACTACTAGACTAACATGACTTTGAACAGGTGACCTAGAAGGGTCATCATCAATCCACTGAGTCATCCCATCCCCATAAATACAGTTTCACTTAACAAAAAGGCATTTGCAGAGTAGTCAATCCAGTTTATGCTTTAATCCCTTTTGGTATTTAAAAGGGAAAAAAATAAAGCAGCTAAATATTGAGGTGTACAGAGCAATATTCTCCTACTAAGAATTTCAGGATGAGGAGAGGAGAGGAGAGGAGAGG
>NW_005054305.1:7793077-7827685 GCF_000277835.1 Geospiza fortis | reverse complement strand
GAGAGGAGAGGAGAGGAGAGGAGAGGAGAGGAGAGGAGAGGAGAGGAGAGGAGAGGACTTGCTGTGATTTAGGCCCCCAGGATGACAGAAATCCTTAACTGTTTTTACATCATTTTTGCTTAAAAATATTAAAATTATACATCAGAACATTCCACAGTTTAATGTATTTAGCCAAAATCTGTCTTATATAACAAAGAAAATCACAAACAAGATTTTTTCTTGTAAAAACAAGTATGGACTGATCTCTTTTAGGGCACTATACCTATGTTTTCCTGGAGCTACCAGGAAAACATCTGGACCATCTTCCTGTCTTGCCAACAGTGATTTGAAAAAACATAGAGAAGAGGGACATGCTCAAACACTGGGTCCAGAACTGGGAGGTTTTGGAGGGGTGGGAGAAGGTGTAATTGTTCAATAAGATGTACAAGAGAGGAAGAAGAAAATAAATCTTGAAGGATTCTGAGCATGATCCAGATATTAGTAGGGCAATGCAAGACCAGTTTGCAGCATAAGCAAATACAAAAATATGTGATCTGTTTTCATGAACAGGTGAAAATGCAAATAATATTTTATAGTGTATAAGGTAGAAAGCACAGTAGCCAAGGTTATCTCTGTGAGACATCTACCCACTATACCAAGTCCACTTCATAGACCTGTTTTCTTGCATAATGATAAGAAGCCCCCTCCCTGGCAAAACAATTCTGTGCCTCCCAGGAAAATAAAGGTCATTCTTCAACATCATCCAGCTTTTTTTCAATTCTGCACCAGAACTGTCTGTGATGTTTTGTCTGCCACTATGCAACCTGCATGTCTGTAACAAAATCTGCCTTGCCCTTAATCAGAGAAGGTTTAAAATATTCTTGAGCAAATCTGACTGTATAAAACAGCAAAAGGGAACTATTAAATGCCAGCCACCATGCCTTCCCTTGTATGCTGTCGGGAAGTGTTGTCATAACATCTTAGAAACATTGGTTGGAGGGAAAACCTCTGGATGTTGTCTACACCAGACAGAGGCTGTGGCCAGCACTGTGTAAGGTCAGCTGCCATTTTGCTAGATGAGTCTTGAAAACTGCTACAGGTGACAATTTTACTACCACTTCAGATATGATGCTCCAAAGCCACGCTACCTGCTGATGAATAAACTTTCCAAAGTTTTTGGTCCAAACCTCCCTGGTTACAACTTGCAATTATCTCCCTTAGAAAGACTATTTGCTTATGTAGCTAGTCTAGTTGTCTAGTAACTAGTAAGTAGCTGTCTGAAAAGAGTTCGTATCTTTTGGTATCTCAGTCATTTTCTTTTCAGTAAATGTAAGCCACATTTGATAAGCTCGTTTTCTTCTCTATCAAATGAAACAAGGCCATGTCTTCCTTATCAGGCCATGTACTCCACAACCCTATGTATGTTTGTGGCCTGCCACTGCACCTTACTCAGTGTCTCGGTATCTCTCTCTAACTGAAGAAACCAAATTTGGCACACTATTTCAGGTGAAGCCTCACCAATGCCAAGCAGAGATAGTTTCACCAATCTGTTGTCCAAGCTCATCACAGTGGCATGTGGTTTCCCCTACTGCAAGCACTCTTCTGGCTTGAAGGCAGTTTGGCTGTTTCCCAGACACTCAGTTCCCATCTGCCTGATGCAGAGGGTTACCACCCTCCAGATGCACAACTTTACAGCTCATGTTGCCCAGATCTAAAGTTTCTCTTGGCCCTTGTAATTCTGCTACATAGCATGTCAATGACTTCTCCTGATGCACCACCCTCCACAGATCTCCAGAGGGTGCATTTAGTCAAATCATACCGGTCATTGATGGAGATATTAAATTAGTAGTCCTAGTATCAGCCCTTTGGGCACTGTGATAGTTGCTGGCCACCAAGACGTCCTCAGGACATCAATTACCATTCCTGGAGCCTGCCAATCCTGCTAATTTTCAGCTCTTGTAATAATTCATCCGTTCCATATTGACCGAAACTACTATTTAAAATGCTGTGGAGGTGGTCTCAGAAGCCTTTTCACATACTGTTCCCTTTTCTTTCATCCATAGTAATTTCATCATAGAATACAATCTGGTTGGTGAAGCATAATATCCTTACTATTTCCATGTCTGCTGCTTCTCCTTATTTTCTTGTTTCTCATGTGTCTTGAAATGGAGTCTGGGAGGTTGTACTCCATGGTTTATCCAGACACTGAAGCAGAACTAACTGGTTGTTCCCTAGATTGTCCTCTTGCTCTTTTAAAGCTGAATTTACTGTTAATCTTTGCTCAGCTATTGGGAACCTTCCTCAGTCAGCAGGATTTTTCACTGAGGACAGGCAGTAATCTTGCTATCCTGTCTGCACCCTCAACACCTTTCAGTGCAACCAACCAGCTTCTCCCTGTGACAGTGGTCACAGGGGTTCTTGGATGAGGGAAGAGACGAGAATGTTGACTCCATGTTCAGAAGGCTTGATTTATTATTTTATTATATATATATTACATTATAACTATACTAAAGAATAGAAGGAAAGCTTCGTCTCAGAAGGCTAGCTAAGCTAAGCATAGAATAGGAAAGAATGATAACAAAAGGAGCTGTCTTGGACTCTGTCCGAGATAGCTCAGCCTCGATTGACCATTAATTATAAACATCCAAGATGGGCCAATCAAAAATCCACCTGATGCATTCCACAGCAGCAGATAACCATTGTTTACATTTTGTTGCTGAAACCCCTCAGCTTCTCAGCAGGCAAAAATCCTAAGAAAAGGATTTTCACAAAAGATGTCTGCCACATCTCCCTAAGGTTTTGTTCCCCTGCTGTTGACTGCCTCTCCCACTCCAGTTTATACTAGTATGCACAGAGGTTTGGGTGAGGGCACTTCCTTTGAAGGATGACACAACAAATTTATTGAGGACTTTAGCATATCCCATGCCATGAAGTATGGGAACCCCAGCAACTTTTTATTTGGCCTGGTGTTGCCTCTCAGCCCAGGTATCAATCCTTGTGTAGTTGCTCAGTCCTTTACATCTGGAGATGAAAATTATCACAGAGGTGGTCTTTTAGCCCTGCAGACAGCTTAGAATGTAACAGCCAGTAGCCACTATTTACAAAGTCCCCAAAATTAGGCAACACGTCAGGTGGAGCTGGGGGGATCACACAATTGTGCCATTCTGCACATTACTGAATGTACAGGTCTATTCAAAGGGATATTTCCAAAGGAATAAAGTGGCAAATTAGGCTGCCACTTTCCCCTTTGAAAGTCAGTGGGTATTGCCATTTTCAGCTACTAATGTAGGTGTTTAATTTAGAAAATTAGCTTCCTGTGTGCTCAAAGGAGCAAAAGGCTTACAGAAGGCACGTCAGAATGCCTAAAAGGTAGGTCTCTAGTCTGACAAAGCTTGGAGTTGGGGTGGGAAGGGGTGACTACCTTTTAAATGTTCTTTATATGCTCTCCAAAAGTATTTGTACAAAAAGTGCAGTGCTCCTACTTCACTCTAGTTTCAAATGTCATACTCTCTCACTTATTAAGCTAAACTTCTTTTACAGAGGGTTCGAACACAATCTGTTGCTCCACAACTGTCTTTTTTCCACAAGTGAGAAAATAGAAGCATACTAAATGTGCTAGTCCCTAGATAATTTTTTTAAGGAGGTCTAAGTAAAGGAATGATAGATAAAAGCTGGATGTTCCCAGCATATTGAAAAAAAAATCCTGTTTATTTGTCGTTTTTGGAAAGGAGAACATGACAAGCACGTTTGATGTGGAAGAAAAGCTTGTTTATAGATGCTGGAGAAATTATTCAAGGACAGTTCAATCATATAAAAAATGACCCCTGCATTACTGCCAAGGTCAATGAGACCTAGAGCAACCTGCCACAAAATTGTAGTTTTGTCTGCTTCTTTGGGCCATTTCATCCCTTTTCTCCATTTCCCTTTGGTGCTTTGGAAACAAATAACACTCCCCCACTTCCAGTGTACTTGGCACACTACCCAAAATGCCTAAAAATCTCTCAGAAGGATAATATAGACCTTATGAGGTCATTTTTTCCCACTCATTCTTTGGAGAGAGGTTGAAGTGATGATATTGTACTGCATCAAGTGACAGATGCTATCATTTTTTTGCTAGTTCTCTCTCCAACTCATTTGCTAACTTCCACAAAGTCTAAGTACTTCAGCTGTTTATGCTTTGTACAGTCATAATTAGTCGTATCCTGCCTTGGGTTTATCTGCTGCTATCCTCTTAAGAAAATCTGTTCCCTGTCTAAAGGCTCTGAGATCTTATACCTGTATAAAATACCACTCTTGAGAACATGAGGTATTATGCAGTCTTTATGGTTAATATTCACATGAAAGCACTTTTATTGCAATGCAGTTCTGGTCTTTCCTCTCCCTCTAACTCAAGGGAATTTGAAGCTGCTCCTTGAAAAATTCACAGGCCACGTAAAACTACCAGTGACTTCAACTGGAGCCAGTTAAGTACATCAGAGGGATTAAAAACTGATAAGAGAGGGAAAGAATAGGACTGTGTTTTCATTTGTACATTAATCACATATTCCTCATTACTCACCTTTTCTGAATTCTTGATTAACATCAAATGACCTTAATTATATGGTACTTTTTGTTATCTAGGAAATGAAATACAAATAAGACTTTGTAACAGAAGACAAAGACGACACCAAAAGTAATAATCATAATGCAAAGACAAGCATCTAAACCACTTTCACTAAACTCCAAAGATAGAGACACTGCAATTTTATCTATGTTGTAGACTTAAGAAATTAGTAGGTGAAAATCAGGGGGAATCACCACACAGAGAGCAAAAAGACAAGAACATGTTCTTTCTCTCTTTCTCTGTGTTCACAGGAACTATGAATGCAAGACTTAAGGTGGTAGTCTACAGCAGATTTTCATTTTCCTGCCTTGCTTTAGCCTTACTCAGAGCACAGAAATCTCTTCTGTTACTGTTACGTTTGTCCAATTATTTACTCTTCTTAACACAGAGTTCTCACCAAGGGAAAAATGGCATACAAAAGAAGTCTGTGCATGAATTTGAGCGTGTGAGAATTTATCAACAGCTCTGGCTTCCCCCTTAGCACTGACCATTTCAGCTAATTTCCAGTCACAGATGCATTGCCCTCTCTTGCTCTTCCAGCCCAAAAGATCATATTGCTTCAGCCTGTACCTGCATAGGTGTATACCTATAAACACATATACACACTTAGTGCATGCACCAGAGCCGCACGTATATTTTGTGCAAGCAATTTACCCCTAGAATGACTGGACAGAGATAGGATATGGCTAAAAGTCAAGTGAGGGAAGTGACTGGAAAACCCAGTGTTTCATATGGAGGGGATGGCATGGTGTGAGTTTTTATGTCATTAGTATAACATTAAGAAATCTTACCTCATTTCCTCAATTAGTCTTTTCCCATTGTGCCTATAGCCCCAAAAGGTTTACTTATTTCAGCTCGAAAGGGTGGAGTGTTTTGGCAGCCACATTAAGTTGTTTTTAATTGAGGGGCTTGGCTGTCTGGTTACATTTCTTTACTATATCTAATGTTGTGATTGTTATGTAATAACTTTGGTACAAATCTTTTTTCTTGGCTTCTATATTCAATGAAATCCAGACCAAAGTGCCACTGAGACATTGAGAGTACTACAAAAATGTAAATTAGTCTACTATCCATATGAGAATTTATAAGCTCTGCAAACTTCCAGGTTTTTATGCAGGCTTATAAGTATAGAAATTATCAGATTCTGGACTGGCATTCTGGACTGACAGTTTTGAATTATTGGAAACACTGTCTTTCCCTTCATCAGAAAAAATGCCAAAAGATTGTGCAAATCAGGAGTGCAGAAGAAGGCCTGATGCTGGTTGAAATAAAATGTTCATACTTAAAACCCAATAAAAATTTTCACAAAAGTGATTTGTGCTTTTGGTAGATGAACTAAAATTGTATTACATGACAAATTCACCAAAAAAAAAATATTACTATCAATTCTCCCATTCAAAGAAAATTTAAAACATTATTATAACATTTTGCAGCACCAACCACTTATACATTTTTAAAGGATCACAAAACAAGAACTCATATGCTTTTACAAATGCTCCAGGGCCATCTATTGAACATTTACATTCTCAGCTCTGAAGAGAGACAACAATGCTTAGGGCTAACTGTGTCTTTGAAAGACATCAGAAGCCACTCGATGCAAATTTTTGGAATTAGGTTAGTGCAAAGCCAGATTCATAGTATATATTCACATAAGGCAGATATGAGAAAAGAGCACTGAGGTCCAGAGCCCACATAGACAGGAAAGTCCAGCCCTGGAGCTGTGGTGCATGTGGTAGCAACTGTGTGCTGTCTTAGCAGGGAAGGCTCTCTTTGTACACAGCCAGGGTGTCTTTAAAGAATAAAACCTAGTCCAAATGCAATGCATTTCTTCAAACTCATCCTGCATCATCTAAAACCTGCTTTAGACTCAGCAAAACTACAAATGGAAATTGCAGTAGTCACCACCAAGTTTTATAAAGAGTTTGCACTACATGTGCAAACTGTAAGTCGCACTTTTTCTCAGTGAGTCCTCCTCACCGAGCAAAAAGCACTTTCAAGCTACCAATTATGATATGAAATATCAGTTAAGTTTCTCCAATTATCTAATATTCTTCTTACTGTTATCATATTTATTGATGGATTTGATTTGATTTTGGACTTTTATTCCTCCAGAGATAAATCTGAAAATTTCAGAGGGACTTTTCAGTTAGAGAGAAGGGCATAAGGGGAGTGGTCCTGCAAAAGAGGAACATGGAGGGGACAGATGGCTCTTCGTAGGCTTCCTGTCTTCCTATGACAACACAGCTGGGCTATACCAAGTCTTATGTCCAATTCTATTACCTAATACAAGGGAACAAACATGTAGAGGTGTGCAGGCACTGTGGAGGAGAGGATATAGAATAGGGAGTAATGACCTGACCTTACACATCCTGGCTTTCCCATTGACTAATGCCATACCTGTCCCTAAACAAACTCATCGCTCTTTTCCTGCCTTGTCTAACTTTGTTTGCCTGCCTCTAAATGGGACTTCCTCTCCTCTGCTCCTGGGGCTTTCATTTTTGTTCCCCCTCTTGCTCACACCTCACTGGTTTTATTAAGAATTTAACCCTATTACCTTCTTGTGTCCTCACTCTTTCTTCTAATGACACAGCCTTAGCCAGTATGGTTTCCTACACAATTTCTACAGTCCTGCTTTGCACAGCTGCTTTTTCTCTTGTCTTTCTCCTGCTGCCTACTTCCCTGCCAGTATCCATCCTGGGATTTTCCCCTCTGCCCTCTGTTCAGCTATGCCACAAGTTTTCCTCTGCACAGCAGCTGTGTGTATACAATAATACAGCACACCATCGATAAGCCCAGGGTGGGTTGCATGGGGGTGCTTGCAGAACATGTGCTGGTGATTTTGGAAATGAAATTAATGGTTCCCTAGAAACAATCACCGGCAATGTGCTCCACAGGCAGTACTTGAACCAATGCTTCCAGACTACCATTGCCCCTTTCTTTCAACCTTCTTAGTTCAAGGGATAAGTTGCACATGGATTTTTTTCTGAAGTGATCAGCACTGTGTACAAGCAGAGGCTGTTAAGAGATAATACTCCTGTCCCTGAATCTCTTCCCAGCTGCTCCTTGCTCTTGTTCCTGTCTTCATAAATTCACTTCTAAATCTCATATCCTTCATTCTCACCAGACTAAAGTTTTCAAAACAAGTCTTGGCATATCTAGACTATTTCCTTGCTATATATAGACCAAAATAAAATGGCCAGCTACAGTGTGACCTAGTGAGAACATACGGAACACCTCACAGACTTTAGAAACAACTAGCTGTGGAAAAGTGTAATTAACTCATAGGAAGGCTACTGTGACATGAAGGAAGAATTTCTACCAGGTTCTGCTACTGGATCTGACCTGGTCTTATGGAAAACTATACTCAGGTGCAGGGAACTTCTGAAACTTTTGGAAAGTTTTACAAATATATATATATATACACACATGCACATATATATATAAAGCATAAAGGACAAAATGTTAAAGGTGCTGGATTTGATCCACATGTGTAGACAAATCTTGTGAAGAATGGGAGAGTATCACATTTTTGGTAATGTTTCTGTTTAAATTAGCAATTCAAGTATTCAAAGTATAGGAATACTGAGACTGATGCTCTGAAAGCAGAATTTTCTCTTTTCTGTATTGGATCAGATTTGACTCAATTTGTCTCTATAGGAAATAATTTTTTAAAAATCTTTTCTATTGCAACCAACAAGTTTAGTAAAATAGTCACATTATTGTAATTTATAACATGCTTTGCTGGTCACAATGCAAAATAATGACTGAAGGATAGGATGGGATAGGATAGGATGGGATAGGATGGGATAGGATAGGATAGGATAGGATAGGATAGGATAGGATAGGACAGGACAGATAAATTTCAACTCCCAGATGCTCTAGGATGGGTGACCTCACATACTGGCTCTAATCAAAGGCTTGGCCCAAATGATGGAAGTAGGGGAGGCAGTAAAAAAAATTGGAAGAACTTTGAAGTGCAGTTTTTTAATTCCAGTACCACTGCCATGTATATGGGAATCTTCAGAAACGCTGCTAGATTTTGGCATGGGGTAAGACAGTATATGCAAACTAGCAGAAAATATAAGGATGGAACAATGGAGCAGCCACTGAAAAAATGATACAATCAGTAAAAGGCAAGCTAAACAAAGCCAGCTACTGCTCCACACATTCTCAGCTGTGATACATTAATGCACAGCAAATAGGTACGAAATGTCTGAGAAGAAATATGGTATGAAGAGGGTTTTATGAATATGGGGAGATCAGTGACAAAATCTATTCTATTAATTTCACCAGCATCCCTAAATACTCTGAGCAGACCCTCAGGTAGCTTGCATCAGCTGAGGTTCTGCCGCCAGATTTTGGATATTGGGCACTTCTTAGTTACACTTAATCTAAGGTTATTTCCTATTTTTTGTTAATAATCAGCCACAGCCCACTGGCTACAGGCCACTGATAGGTGAAAAGTCAACAGACATTTCACTCTGTTTGTCCTGTTTCAGACTAAGGTTCATAGGCCGCACCTTGCAGGAACATTATTATGGGAGTTATTAAAAATCTATTTTTGCTGAAAACAATGCAAACGGAAGGAAGTGAGCCTGTCAGGAGACTTATTTCCTATTCAAGCCGACAGGTAGTTGGAGAATGGCCATCTGGAGTTTAAAAATTGCCAGTCAAGCCTCTCAGATTTGTCCCTTCCTGCATTAACACATTCACTCTGGATAGCACAGCGATGTTGTCATGGCACGACAAACAAGAAGCAAATTTCAGGGGGGGAAGGAACTGAAGGAAGTTAGTTAGCCATGAGAAAAATTGTTTGCTCTTGCAGTGCTAATAGCCAAGAGGCAAACACTTGGACACGATCCACTCATCTGGAAACACTTTTGTGTCATGGGAGCACCAAGGTACTGAGCGCAAGGAGCCACGGGGTTCAGCTCCATCCCCGCAGCCTACCTGCTCCCTGGCTGCCACAGCCAGACAGGCAAGTGTCCCAGCTCACACTGCTCTTGGCAAAGCACAGCCTTCCTTCTGCCTGTGGTTCCAGGGTGCTAAATCTTCATTTCCTGAAAACAGGAAAACTCTCCACCTAAAGCCAGCTCTCACCCTGAGTCCTGCTGCTCCTTCTGTGAGGAATTGCACATGACCCATCCCTCTGGTTGAGTGGGTCTAACAAAATCATGAGCAATCCATGTGAAAAGCAAGTGAAGACTTTAGGAGAGGAAAACTCAGCCCTCCAGCACCTACCCCCCACAGCTGACCATCCCTTTTGCACTTCACTGTGCTGACAGGATTACCCTACAGTTTTAGACTCTAAGTGGCATAGGACTTCTGAGCTGAAGTCCATTTTCCTCACCAGTGAGTGAATAGGAAATTGCCTGCATGACTGGTTTGCTTGGCTTGTTGCAGTCCCTTGTGCTGGCTCCAGCAAAATTTGTTTTCACCTTCAGGATGCTTTAACTCTTGACTAAGAAAACATCACTCGCCAAGGGTCTATCACCAGAGTGTGGTTTGGCAAATGCATGTGTTGCAAAATACTGCCTGACCTAAAAAAAGCTTTTACATAAGAGTAAGTCTTGCACGTGGATCCGAGCAATACCAAGCACAAATGCAGACTGGAGGGAGAACGGATTGAGAGCAGCCCTGAGGAGAACTTGGGGTGTTGGTCATGAGAGGCTCAACATGACCCATCAATGTGCATTTGCAGCCCAGAAAGCCAACCATCTCCTGGGCTGCATCAGAAAAAGCCTATCCTATCCCATCCTTTCCCATGTCCAGCAGGTTGAGGGAGGGGATTCTGTCCGTCTACTCCCTATACTCGTGGGATACTGCATCCAGCTCTGGGGCCCCTAAATAAGGTCATGGACCTGCTGGAGTGAGTCCAGAGGAAGGGCAATAGTTTGGTCCTAAAGCTGGAGTAATTCTTCTACAAGGACAGGATGAGAGAGAGTTGGGGTTGTTCAGCATGGAGAAGAGAAGGCTCTGGCAGACCTTACAGCAGCCTTCCACTGCCTAAATTGGGCCTACAAGAAAGATGGAGAGGGATTTTTTACAAGAAAATGTAGTGATAGGGGGAAGGGGAAAAGGCTTCAAAATGAAATAAGGTAGGTTTAGATTAACTGTAAAAAAGGAGTTCTTGACTATGAGGGTGGTGAGACACTGGAGCAGGTTGCCCAGAGAGGCTGTGGATGCCCCATCGCTGGAAGTGTTCAAGACCAGGCTGGATGGGGCTCTGAGCAATGTGATCAAGTGGAAGGTGTTCCTAGCCATGGTAGAGGGTTGGAACTGGATGAACTGTAAGGTGCCTTCCAACCCAGGCCATTCAGTGATTCTATGGTGGGGGTCCCCTTTATAATCTCATCTCTTCCCTTCATATTCATTTTATGCTTCAGTACTTTATACATACACAAAGGCAGAGTTTGATCAGTAGAAGCTAGAAAAGAGGGGGAAAAAGAGTCAGAACTTTCTGGAAGCATTTCCATTCAGGGGATTGACAATTATGAAGCTTTTATTCCACTTTTTAAAATTGTAATATTTTGGAGGAAGATTACCTAATTCATACACTTAACAGAAACTATTGTAAACATTCTGCGTACATGGGGAAAAACAAATCTCTATTTGAAAGTCACAACCAGCTTCAAAAGAAAGAGCATCCTTTCTCCACCAAATTTTCAGGCCCCATATTAGGACCCTGCTGAATCAGGGCTCTCATGTGCTGAACTAGGGCAGTTGGCATTATTGAATATTAATGTGGTAAGGTAATCCCTCAGCGATCCATGACACTTATGTTTTTGGTTTTACTTAAGTTGTAATTTTCAAAGTTGGACAAGCTTGGAGGAAAAAACCACCTGGCAAACAAACAAACTTTAAAAATTAAAGGAATTTTCCAAGTTCGCTGGATTTGCAAGGCTAGGCAAACTGCAGCTTGATTAGAAGTCAATGAAGGAGAAACAATTACACACCAGAAAGTAACATTCAAGAGCTCATGAAATGTGGCCCCAATGTGTTTCTTTTTTTTTTTTTTTAATATGTGAAGGGATCAGCTGCTATGGTAATAAGCAAATAAAGTAAATAATTCCAACAAATATTCCATGAATCGGAGTTGTGAAATCTGTGAACAACGTTGTGTTCTCCTTCCATCCTCTTGGAGTAAAGAGCTGTTCAAATGTGCTGCTTTGAGCCTAAACTTGCCCGATGCTCCCTTATTTTCCTCATAACTGTTCTAACACACACCACTAGCTGAAACACACAAGGTGATGCAAGGTGAGAGGCTGACCTCAAAATTAACTTGGAGCATGCTAGAAGCCAAGATTTTTCATAACATCATAGAAATATGCATGATTTTAACTGAGATACAGTTCCTTATTCCACAAACTGCACTAGGAGCAACCTATGTGCTACCTAAAGAGACAGACTCATATGCAAAGTGTATACTCCTTCTATTTTTTATTTAACCACGTAAAAATGCAGTCATCAGGTGGACCTTAGGCTAACCATCTGATTACATAATCCACTTTCTTCCTGTATTTGCAGTGCAGAAATCCCATGTTGAATGTTCCTTTCAGTTTCCCTGCTGGATTTTGTATGGGCACTTTATACCTGATTTATTTCAAACTCTGTTTATAGTTTTTATTTCTTTAGAAAGTTGTTCTTCACCCCAATGAATGCTCATATTCACTCTTGAATGGCATGTTTTTTACTCAGTCTTGAATCCTTGGCAAACTATATACTCAAGAACTACTAAAATATTATATCCTTGTGGAGATAGTAAATTCCCTTGACCTTTTTCTGTAAAGACAGATAAGTACCATAATCATTTGCCTCAATTACACCTGCTATGCCATTTTTACTTTGATTTTGAAAGTTGAATTTATTCTTTTTAATCATTATTAAGAACATATGTATTTCCTGCCAAGGCAGTCTTATAAAAACACTGGAGGCATGAGAGAAAAATTCCTCTGAGGCCTCAGGCACATTGATCTGTCCTGAGAATGCCAAGTGAGGAGAGATTGATGCATGGACTACCTGTCCAGGAATTTGGTAGTACTGGATTGGGTTTTCCATGGTTTCTCTCTCTCTTAATTTTACTGAAATTACACATCAGTATGCATCCATGCACACACACAAATGTGTACACACACACACACACACACACACACACAAAGTGCTCCTTCAGAGCCATGAGGATAATGTTAGACAAGATCTGGCTGCAGTTTAGTCACAGAGGGAAAAGTGAATTTCCACACTTTCATATACATTTTTGAGAGTATCATTTCTGTTTTAGCTATATGGCTATAGCTGTTTGTAACTTAAATATTATATATGGTCAATGTCCCCTCCAAAGCAAACTAGGTGAAAGGAAAGAGTAGTTTCTACTGGAATTATAATTGTCAGTAAAGCATAGAGCCAGGATAGGCAACTCCAAGGAGATTCTTTGATTTAGAATTTAAAAAAAAATTTTAAAAAAAAGAAAAATAAATTTAAAATATCTTTCCATCTATTTATCTTTCTCTGTTATCTCCTGGAAGACCTGCTGAAGGCCACTGATATTTTTGAGTGATTGGATGAAGATATTATGCAAAGTGCAACACAAAATCATTTCAAAGTAAAGTCAGCTACTTTCTTAAAAGTTCATCCTCTGTTTCTGAAATTCAGACAGTAGGACTGTAGCCACTTGTGGCTATTTCTAGAAAATTAAGAACATTAATATCTCTTCTTCCTTTAGCAATATGAATTATTAAGGCCAGAAGACAGACATTTACGAGTCACTAGGCTGACCTCCTGCAACACACCAGTCTTTGAATTTAACCTAGAAATTCTTGCAAACCCGTAACTCCAAGCTGACTTTGATCATACTGTAAGAAAGGTGTCCAGTTTTAATTTAAATATTTCAAAGGATGGAGAATCTATGAAATCCCCATGGTAGTTTTTTACAATTAATAATTACCCTCACCCCTAAAAATGAGTTACTTATTTCCTGTCTGTATTAACATAGCTTCAGCTTCCAATCACTAGATCTCTATTTTTTACCTTATCTTCCAGAATTAAAAAGCATTTATCTATGTAGGTAATGATAAAAAGTGATTAAAACTTTACTGCAAAAGGAAAGTATACAGAACATTTTTTTACCTTAGTATTAAAGGCTTTGCCTTTCCAGTTTTACTGTAAAGAAGGAGTAAACACTGAATGAAATTACTATGAAGCAGAAAAGATCAGACTTTTCCCTCAAGCCACTTTACCTGAACAGGCAGAAACAAAGCAACTAATCCATAAGGATCTGTGTTAAAATAAACAGCTTTATTATGCCCTACTTTGCACTTTATTTCCACATGCCCCAGTATTTTGCAATACAGATTTGATTTAGATTGGACAGTCAGTCTTGGCTCCACATTTTCAGTATTTAAGTCAGACTCCAATATCACTTCAATGAGATGTTTAGGCCAACAGCAACTTAGCTTAACCTCCTTACTTCCTACCTGAGACAGACTACCACACTAGATACCTGGAGAAGTTCTGGTGTCTAATGTGGTGGTCTGTATCATTTCTCTGACACCAGACTGAATCCTAGGGGACCATTCCAGCCCTGCCTTGTACCCTGTATCACTCACTTGGGTGGGGCTGCCCAGTACAAATGCTGGCCCACAGGCAATGACTTTATGCAGTGGGCAAGGAAGCAAAAGGGATTGTGCCTTTAGCAAATCAGATTTTTGCCTGACTAACCATTTATAATAAGATTAGTGAAAGGCATTCAGTTGTTCAGCTTAAATGCTCTTTGCAACCATCATGGTAAAAACACAGGTTTTGTAGTCTGCAATCTTTTTTGGCGCAACTGAAACATTTTGCACAGCTTACTGATTTATTGTCTTGATGATCTTTTCTTTAGCCTTAGCAGTTCATGATGTCTCTTGTGACATTGCTCTTGACAACCTGATACCTGAGTAGAATTCATTCCTCTTTAGGCACTACCAAAAGGTAACAACCTCAGTGATAATTTAATGGTTCGTAATATATACATAAGCCGCACAGAGCAGATCAAGTGACATTCGCATGAAATGTTAGCCCCAAAACTAGGTCCCTAAATCCCTGTGTAATTACAGCTATCAATATATTTAGTGCACATGTATCCACCATCCCTTTCAGTGTTCAGTTTGATCCTTTGGATGCAGATTTGCAGCTCCTGTGCTGTGAAGACCAAGGTCAGACACCGTGCGCAGGAATTTTAAGGTGTTTGGCTGAACAGGACAGAGTGGATTTCTTTTGATGAGATTTTTGTTGAATTTAAAGAGCACATGCTCTGCCCAAATGTAAAATATTGTTTTTCTCACTGGTTATTTGTATAGCCTAAATTTTTTGCAGATGAATTCCTTTTTATTCTTAGTTAAGTTTGCCTTTGTTACCAGCGCCAGATTTGCCAGTTAATACACAAAAACATCACAGCGTTACAGACTGCAGCTTAAGAACAGATCTTTGTGCTTCCTTTTGTCATTAAGTTCAACTATCAACAAAATGCAGCCAGTAAATGATGAAGAGACTCAGGAAATGTTTAGCTCTAAAATCATTAATTGTTTTTTAGTCCCTTTGCGGCATTTTCTATGAAGTCAACTTCATAAAAAATTGCATGATCTTCTCTTTTGGTAATCAAACATCTAGAGACATGTAGACTGGATCTGAAAATGAAAGGTGTCGCTCATTTGGACAGCTGGTTTCTATCTACCATTCCTCAACACACTGGCATTTCTTCCTGCAGTACAATCTGATGACCCATTACATTTTCAGTATCCCAGCTCTTCGGGCAAGACAGGAATAAAAACCTTTCTCTCTGCTTCTCAGAGAGAAATGTGAATGCTGTGTCTAATGTTTCCCTATTGACAACCAGGTTCGTAACAATTAATTGAGGGGGCAGGAGAGAAACATGTGCTCCTGCCTTGAGCCCTCACATGCCAAGCTACAGCCTGGAATTTTTACAGTTCTGTCCTGAAACTCTGACAAGAAGGGCTTACAACAGAAATCTTGCCAGACCCTTAACTGTAGCGACGCCACTATAGTATTTATAAGTACATTATACTCTTTCCAAACATATGCACTTATTACTTATGTCTCCGCTTCTGCCTCTCTTCTGAGGGAGTTTTCTGTATAAACAAAAGAGATTCTCTTGCTTATACTTAGAAAATCTAATTGCTCTGCGTCTCTAGCTGTTATACAAATGCCCAAACAGCCAAAAGATTCTTCCAGTGCATTTGCACAGCAGTAAGTCTCTACAAAAAACATAAACTTCCTTTTCCACTTTGCTCTTCTTTTCTTTCATAAATCTGCCCATTTCACTCATGTTTGGATAAGATTCTTCTTTAAAAAAAAAAAAAAAACCCAAAAAGCTAAAAAGATGCAAGTCTGAGGTGGATAGGCCATCAGTTATACAGACCAGCCTTACAAGAGCTGACAATTCTGTCCCTTTAAGTAAACAGAGGAACAGAAGAGATACATAAACAAAAAGACCTCTTGCAGGGCTGACAGCTTGTCTGCTCCAGCAAAAGCAGGTTCCCAGGGAAAGTGATTGCCAAATAGTAATAGGGAGTGACAGGGATTTCCTAGATTTTCCATTAACATCTCAAAGCAGTTTGTTCCTGGGCACAGATATGCCCATTTCTGCTGATGAGTTAGACAGATGTGGCCTGCAGGTGAGAAACTGCTCAGAAGTAGCTAACCCAAAAGAACACAGGTTCCTCTCCACAAGGCTTTAGCAGGATTCAAAATCACCAGAGCTTTTGGTGAACACAGACCAAGATGTCTTTACCTGCTGCTGGGTTTCAGGTTTGCAAATCAAAGTCAGAGGAATAACCTGACAGCGGCCTCGACTGAGCTTAAAACAAAATGAAATAACATTCAATTCTGAAAGAGTAGAATTCTACTGAAATCATCATTCTTGTGAGAGTTTAGCTGTATTTTAAACAACACTTAAGATGGGTCTAGACCAACTCTAAAATACTAGGAAATCAAACATGTATAGGTATGAATATGTAGCCTGATTCTAGTCAGGAGCACTAGGTAAGTTTTCCACTTCAGCTGCCTTTTTACCCTTACTAAGAAATATTTCAGTTGCACCTGTTTGAAGGTGCGATAATTCAGAAATTAAACTACTTAGATAATTCAGAAATTAAACTACTTTGAATTATGGTATGGATATAGCATGTAAAAAGGAAGAAACTGGGGGGGGGGAACTTTTAAGTAAAAAAATAATACCTAGAGCACATTATACACAGCAATTGTATAAGTCAGTTAAATTACTCCTGTGTGGGATTTTCTGGAAAACAACTTCTCTGGTTTCTCTGATGCTGATGCAGTCTCTCTTATCAGGAGAAATGTATACTGGTCAGCATCTTTCTTCTACAGTTCTTCTGCAGTCATAAACAGGTCATAAAAAATGAAACAACTTTTTTCTAAAAGCTACTTTCACAGAACAAAAGCTCTCTAATATATTCTTTCCTGTTGCACTTTATTCTTTCTTAGCTTTTGTTTTCTCAAAAAAAGGATTTCGTTTTTAGCGAGTAAGCTCCTCTGTCTACACATATGACATATGTGATATGGCTGCAGAAAGAATGGGGGAAGAGTAGACTCAAATTATCCCTAAATTATATGATGAGTTGTCTGAATGACTGATCTGATCATAACAGTAAGAAAATGATGTGAGGTTAGATGAATGTCTATCTTTCTAATCCTGATAATTTTAAGGATGTGAAGACAAAGTTATCTGTGGGGGGGAAAAGCATTATGGAAGACTAAGTATAACCTATATGTAGGAGGAATTTTATTAAGACTTTTCTTAAATATATATGTGATTCCTCTCAAAATATTTGTATTAAATTCTGAAGATTAACCTAAGTAGAACCTCCCACAAAACACCACAGAACTCAATCACTAATGCTGAAACCTAGCATTGATAGTAGGCCTGAGTTTTATTATCTGAAATTATGTCTGATCATTCATGATTCTTTGAATTTGAGGAACTTAAAAAAGAATTAACCCCTGCACTGAAATTATATGGCACAGAGATAAAGCCTAATAAATTCTTTTGTTTTCCCTTTGTTTTTGGCATGAGTTGTGTCAGAACACTTTAGCCTTGAATGAACTTTATCCTGACAACTGAAATTGTAAAGCCAGGAAGTTAAGAGACTATTAAGAAAAATGAGACCGAGGGGGCAAAAAAACATACAAATACGTTTGATGACAAGGAACAAATTTCATTAAGAAGAAACCCACATGAGAAAAACCAGTTTTTACTTTGCTGTTATAATGGACAAAGTCAGCAATATAAAACAACCAGGTCATCCATCTATTCCTGCAGGAAAACCACTGGAGCCTTCAATATCATAGTGTCAGCTGCTTTTCTATAGCCTGACCTCATGAGCTAAGAAGCATGAACTCTGCTAAAAAAGATTCCTTTGGGCTCAGTAAGGCTGCCTCCTGTTTTTCAGTTTGCTCTATGTGTGTGTGTGGGTATTGTGACACCTGCAGTCTGATAGGGCTGTTATTGCTCTAACTAGGCAATCTAATTTAGGCACCCGGGGTATTTTTTTTTAGTCATGCTTAAGCAGCTGATTTTAGTCTTTGAAAACAGGAAACAAGTGTTGTAATTGTAAAGAAGTAATCTGGTAATCAACCCATTAAGGACAAGAAATCAAGGGTGGGTTTTGAGGGTGGTTCACTTTTTTCTGGGTTGTTTTTGGGTTGGGTTTTTTTTTGTTGTTGGTTTGGGTTTTTGTTGTTTTTGTTGTTTTGGGGTTTTTTTTGAACCAGAAGCTTACAGCTGGACACAACTCAGACACTACTTTCCTTAACTAACCCCCAGTTCTGCTTAGAGCAGTAAGGAAATGGAGGAGGAGGAAGACTTAAATGGACTGAACCAGAAAATAATAAAAGAAAAACAATACTATTCTCTGGAGAAATGAGTGTCATAATGAAAAATCAGTTTATTCTCAGTTAGAATAAATTTGGAAAGAAAGAAAACACAAGAAGATAATTTTCAAAGGAACTGCTCTCATAAAAAATTGATGTGTGTATCATGGGGCTAGCTTTAAAAAAGAAGCAATAATTTAAAGACCATTCTCTTTCCCAGAACTCTGGCTTCAAATTTTTAACAAAATAGTCAAGGGCAGAGCTATTTAGAAAAGCAGTTATATTCACCTGAAAGCCATTTGGGCAGGTTTTGTTTCTCTTCCTTTTGGTAATATATTGTGATTAACAGCTAAAATGTAGGAGAGCTAAGCTGTTAAATCAAATTAGAAAAGCAGAGTGGCCAAACAGAGAGAATGCTAAATAGAAGGAAGAATCATTTTGCTTTCCCACTGCCCAAAACATAACCAAAAGCTCTGCATCTACAGCTCATGAGTCAAATCTTGACCTCAGTTACACCCATAAGTGAAAGACAGGTACTGCAAGTGCATAGCTAACTAACAGCTTTGTTTCTAGGTGTTAGAGGACCAAGCAAAGTTCCAGTAAATTTCACTCCTGAAAAACTAAATCCAACATTTTTGAGAAATGACAGGACAACAGATATATGAAGCCAGCTATGTAAATCCATGACTTCGCTTGTCAGTGATGACATTAGGCAGGGTTCCTGGGCAATGCAGAGACACCATCTTCTGCTTTTTTGCTTCTGAACCTGTAACTGAAAATTTTGAATTTGGTTCCGCCTTCCACGCTTATTTGCTGAAGGTGATGGCCAGCAGCTGCCTCTAACCTCCTGCCTATGTTCCAGCACTACTCACCTGAGCCGTGGTGCTTTCGCACACAGTGTCTCCTCAGTTATTCGGCAGGAATTTCCTCCTACACCACTGACAGCAGAACAAACCACATGAAAATGGAATGAGTCCTAAGACACTGAATGTTTCCCCTCCCCATCCTGGATGTTTACAAGCATTCTTTGCTGTCAAAACAATATTAGTACAAACCAGTGATTGTGCTGGGGTATTTCAGTCTAAGCATGTGGCTAGATATATAGAGAAACTCTCAGAAAACAACTTTCTTAAACAAATAAACAGCTGAGCTCTTGAACTTTATGCTCACAGTAATCTCTGTCATCATTAATCACACTCAGTGTTTGACATAGCAGCCTAAATGAGGGGGGCATGGAGAGCAGGGGAGTAGGGTAGAAAAAAAGTCATAACCTTGTGTTTAAACTATCTGAGAACCATTTTCTTAAACCTGGAATACAGGATGGGTCATATCCATCTGCTCAGGAGAGTTGATCTTGTGAGGAGACAGACCCAATACCTTTGGCATGAGTGATACTAGAAGTACATGGATGGCATTCACAGTTAATTGCTGAAAGCCCAAAAGCCCCTTGCAAGAAGCCTCCATAGACCAGCACAGCTTGTGTACCATAGCTTTTCAGAGTCTGTTTCTGTTTAAAAAATTATAAAAACACAGTCCAACTTCTAAGAATGAGAGTTTCTGCATTAAGAAGATGCTTACAGAAAAGGATCCCTTCAGAAGTCTTGCAGAGGACTCAGATAAGGACCACAAACTACTGCTTCAATCAGTACCCTTGATTTTCCTACAAAAAGTTTCTCACCTATAGTCACAAATCCAGGTGGAGAAACTGAGGTAGTTCCTGTTGTCAACATGTATTATTCTCCTATGACACCAGAACATTATTGATTGATTTACAAGTAACTGGAGTAATTCACATTTTCTTTGGGAAGGGGTAAGAAGAGAAGATGGCTGCTGGAGAGATTGAGTGGGGAAAGAGATGTGGACAAAGAAAACAGATCATTTTTGCTGCTAGCAAAACTTGCTTTTTTCCCCCTCATTGTCAAATAGTGCTGTTCAGCTGATGAAAACCAGATGGACCCTCAGACATTTGATGAAGAAATAAGGTCCACATGCTGAATGCTAACATGAAGAAAAGGTGCTAATTACTGGCTTGTAGGTTAAAGAAATGCTCCACCTGCACACTATAACTTCTGAACCTTCATTTGCTAGGAACAGGAAAATAATAATGTGAACAACCTGTCCCACTCATTGTTCTTTTATGAGAGAAAATTTGAATTTTAAGGCAGATTATGACCCTAAGTGACAAAAAACCACCATGCAACCAGATTTGCCGACAGAACTGATTGAAGAATCAAACCATTCCTAGGTAGAGAGTAACCAATGCATAGTCAGGGACCAACTGTGCTCCTTAGTATTGCCTCAGCCTGGCCACAAATAGATCCTGAAAGCCTTTAGCCTCCTGTAAAAAACAATTAACAGAGTCCTAGAGCTTTAGCAGACAGGCCTGATTCCCAACTGCAGCAAGTGAGCCATGGACCCCTGCATGAGACTAGGGACTTCTGTCCCTGCTAAAATGCTGCTGCTGATGGAGCTTGCTTTGCTGCTGGTATGCAACAACTGATTGACTTGTTTGCTTCCACAAACACGGGCTCACCAAGGAAGCTCCAGAAGCTGGGAAGGTGACAGCTCTTCCCTCTCCATGCTTAGTGTTATGTCTCACGATGCACTATAGAATAATTAAACCTTGAATTGAATGATGGTGTTGGCTGCCTTCCTCACCCTGGTCTATTTCCACACTGTTAAATTTCCTCTTTTCAACTATATTGCCTTGCCTCTCTTAAATTTTATTTCAGGACAGATTTCCACCTTCCTTCATCATTTATTCTTTTTCTGCTCAGAAGTCCCTGCACTACAGGGCCTACCTGCAGTTGCAGCAGGGACACAGGTGAAGGCATAGGACCAGGTGGATGTAGATACATCTCTCCCTCCAGGGCAGTGTTTGGAAGACAGGCATCCTTGCTTCTGGCCAGTTAGCAGTCAGCAGCACTGCAGTGTTGTGCTCCTGCTTCTGACACACTTTCGTTCAGCAGCTTCATGTGGTGGGGAGCGTGGCAGAGAAAACAAGTTCCCTGTGTGACCCTGTCGAAAATCAGCGGAGCAATCCTCTCCTTGTCAACTTGTACCCAGCTTCCTGTTTTGATGCACCATTCCCTGACTACCATTTAATCCCAGTTCAGCTCTAAAAATATTACAAAATACATTTTTGGCAATGGCTTTCTGAGATTCCTAGCAAAAAATTCACTTTTGGGAAGATGCCGAAATCTAATAAATCTCTTCAGGAGAAATGTGGTCTAACTATAGCTACTGTGACCACTTGTTGCATTTAAGCACTGACGTTTGGAAATAACCTGTTATGAGAGAAATTTCTACACACTTCTCTGTAAATTATTTATAACTACTGTTGTCACCAAAAAGACTACCGCAGTGTGGAATAGCGTGACCCTGGGAAAGGGACAAGATTAGACATAAGAGACAAGTTGAAACAGATCATGAATATAATTCAGAGAATGGTGACCTTTCACAAATGAAACTACAATAACAGGAGTCTTGGAAGTAACAAGTGCTACCAAATAATTTCCCAAACACCACTAACTTGGAGATAAGCCTGAGGAATAATACGGAGTAGATCACTCTGGAGTCTGCAATACACAGATCTGCATCCTCTGAAACAAGAGTAAGGTCTAAGATCTTAAGGAAGGTAAAATTAAACAATTGCAGGAGTATTTATGACACAACCCTAATAATTTGGGGAATGGGAAAATACATGGTATTAGAACAGTATTTCATGGTTTCTGGTTGCACTAGAAGTTTCATATGCTTGGTATTATTTTCAGCTTGAAGGTGATGATGGAGAGTGCCTTCCTTTTACTTGATGAATACTTGAGTTTTAAAGAGATGTCACTCTAAGTAGAATTTCTTCTGATATTCCTGAATGTATAGAAAAGATCATTCTGCTGAATGAAAGTAAGAAGTAGAAATGGACATGCTCTGGGTGCAGCCGACAGCTGCCTTGGTGTATTTATACAGAAAAATCCCAAAAGGCATAAGTGGACTCAAGATCGGCAGTTTCTTAATTTCATAGGTTTGCACTGCATATTCTGATGCTTGCTGAAATCCAAGGAATACTTTATAATCAATTAGCAAGGTCTCAGAGGATTTCTCAGAAGCATAGAAGTGATCAATGGACCCAGATTAGGAGGTGTTCTGTTAGAAACTTTGGAAAACAAATGTTTCCTGTCCTAGTTTCCTCATGTTCCAAACCATGTACAGGTCATACAGTGAATAAAATCTAAATACAGCCAATACATATGATTCTTTCTTTAGTTCTATTAGAAAATGCTAGAAGACCAATTTGCATTAATTTTAACTTCACACACAGACTGTTTCCTTGTAACACACTCTCTCTGCTAGGTCATATCTAATAGAAAAATGCTTACATGGCAATAGCTATTTTCTTATATATCCACAAATATTCTACTGAGATAGCCATCGTTTAATTTTTTTTTCTTTTTTCACAGAAATCATACTACTGATTCCTACAACAAAATAAGGCATGAGCTTCAAATAAAACAAGAGGTTAACAATAATGTGGATATTTTCCATGTTAAAATGGTTGGAGCTAATACACTCAGATTATAGACCACATAAGATCGTAAAATGCATGAATTTTTTAAATACAGCACAATTTGACTAATTAACTCTTTGAACTATGGACAGATATTATAAGAAAGATGTCTCTGAGGGGAGATAAAAGAAGACTGGGAAGGACAATGGTGTCCATCTTTAAAAAAGAGGCAAAGGAGGAAAGGGGAAATTTTTACACTACAACCCCAGGACACCAGACAAATGCTTAAACAAATAATCAGAAACCATCTGTAAATACCTAGAAAATAAACAATGTGATAAGCATAAGCCAGTTTACATTTGCCAGAACAAACTGTGCAAAACCAAAATAATTCTTACAACCACATAACAGTACTTGTGGATAAAGAAGTCACAGTTGTAATATAGCTCATCTAAGAAATGTGCCAGACTGTATGACCTGATGTGCTCTGGAGAAAATTATGGAAGCATAGACTAGGTGAAAGAGAAACACAGTTCTCTTTTTGGGAGGGAACAACCAATGGCTAAAGGGCTTTTCCTATATCCAGTATTTCTCAGTATTTTCACTAATGATCCATAAAAGATACAAAAAGAATTTATCAAATATGAAAACCAACTTATTCATCAGATTTGAAGAGGACACAGATAAGACAATCTCTAAATGCACTAGAGGATATAAAAGACACCATAATCCTCCTACATTCACTTTATCAGTCAGAAGGGCACACTTTCTACGGGGCAGAGGACTATTTATTGCCTCTTTACAGGAATAAACTGCTGCATGAACAGCTAGAGAAGTGTTTAGATAGAAAAGAACTAGGGCTATATAGTGGATCACAGGGTCAATGATGCAGCATTTCAAATGACACGCTGGAAAAAGAAGATAAAGAAGATAAGCAGTCTGCAGAAGACTAGATTCTCCTTCTTCCTCTTTCAGAGCTTGAGACCTCAGCTCTGACAGGAGAACTGAATATTAAAAGCCTACAAAATATGCCTTAGAGGAAAAACTGGAAGAATTGAGGTTACTTGATTACTAAAAAGAGGATGGAAGGGCCATGCTGATTGTCTTAAATATACAAAAGAAAGTTGCAAAAATGAAGTACATGTTTTCTATGCCCTTGGTGTTTAGGACTAAGTTAATAGAAAGACTTAGATTTTGTATTAACAAAGGTTTCCTAAGAGTATGAATGGTGAAGGTCTGGAGTAAACACAGGAGAGGACTGTTGAGTCTTCAAAATGAAACACTTTTAAGTGATCAAACAGGTAAGACATAATATAATTATGATTGGTTCTGTCTTTCCATGTTTATCACTTTGAAGTCTTTTTTCTTGTGCTCCTGAGAAATGACAGTCCACAGAAAGCTGAGGGCCTCTGAGGTCACAGTCTTCAGACTCCTATCAAAGTGCATCTCTCTAGTACAGTTCTCAACTGAAAGTTTAATGGCAAGGGCAGACAGCAGTCCGCAGAAGAATTTGAGGTTTGGCAGTGGCCAGTTCAGTTAGCTGAAAAAGTTTGGACACAACCGGCACAGGCCCTACCTCGAAATCTGAACTCATTTTACATCCTACCTTTATTATACCAGGATATCTCTGAAATATAAAAAAAGAAAATGGCAGAGGGTAGAGGGGAGGGAGCCCAACTCACATGCTTCCCTCCTCACTTTTTCTTTATTTAAACTCATGGAAACCAGGAAGTTCTCCCAGATCTGCCAACAGTACAGCAGTACAATTTATTTTTTTTTTTCACACAACCAAGGTGGAGTAAATTTAAGCACACAAGATATATAATTATCACCCTGAAATGCACTGCCTGGAATGTATTATTGCTGCCATGAAATGGAATTTATACACAATGAGGAAACAGTTAGCCCTCAAATTTGCTGGACATTATCAGCAGGACTGTGGCATCAAGGGCCAACACCTCCAAGAGAGCTCAGCGCTCCCAAACCGTGTTATACTTCTGAGTGCTTATTACCAATAAAACAAACGTTATGGCTGTATATTTTTAGGTAGCCCAGATGATTTTTCAGCCAGTCTTTCGTGTGCTGAACAGGTCTATGTGACACAGTGAGGCTCACTTTGAGAGCCTGAAGACAACACGTTTTACCTCACAGCTTTGGTTCTGCACTTCATGAGCTGCTCCACAGCAGTGCTGCTGGAGCAAAAGGTCACACGGAATAAACCCACTGCAAACAATCACCTCTGCTGATGGAGAATGAATCCTAAGACTGCTTTGGCAGTTGTGGGTATCAAACAGCAGCTATACTCAAAGAAGAGGAAAGAACACCTGAGTGTTTCTGCTGCAGCCCCAACACAGCAAACCCCAGCAGGCAGGCAGTGGCCATGGCTGTCTCTGTCCCACCTACCCTGGTCCAACAGAGACACTCTGAGCAGCAGCTCAGCAGGGCTCCAGGTCACCCACAACAAGCAGACCTCACCATGCATTAGGGTCTGGCTAAGTTTTATACCCATGACACATTTTGGCAGGTTGGCATCTGGTGGTTCAAAAGCACCTGCTTACAATTAGCTACAATAAATTCCACATAAAATAACTCATTGCTTGGATCAAGGTACCTTGTTCACATACTCATTTTTTAACCCTTTCAGTATCCCAGTTTTATTAAAGGTTAGCCACAGAGGTTTCCTTTAACTTTTATTGACCTTTTCTTCACCAGAGCTTCCCTCTTAAAAAGTCCATTAACAGCAGAGCAAGAGACTGAATTGTGCTGTATGAAGACAACTAAAGTAAACAAAACCCACTGAACGTTCTCTGTGATGCTGAGCAGAAATAGATTAACTCCTAATATGGAGTTAATACTCTCCCAAAACACACAATAGCATTTCCTTGTACTCCTAATTATGACAATAAAACAACTGTGTTTGGAGAGGAAATGAAGAAACACCAGAAATCACCTGGTCACCCAATACACGTGCATTATTAAGCTATAAACTTCCATTTTTGGATACCACCACCACATTCTGCTGCTACAGTGATATTTTTTATGTCTCACAATATGAACTTTAAGAGGGACAGCCTGCCTGGTTTATGTACTATTGTGGGACATTGAGATTTTTACTGGAAAGAAATAATGAACTATCAAACAAGCATGCTCTAATTGTGCTAATAAATAGTCACAAAATCCTGTTAACTCCAAAAGCCTGGGGCGAAATGTATTTACTCCAGGAAAATAAGAAGTAAATTAATTTAGGATAGGATGCACCTGGAGGAAGTTTAGACCTAACTGTTGGCCCAAACCAAATGCGAAGGATGTCTGGATCCAGTTCCATATTCATATTCCATCTTGCTTCTACCTCTATAACATGATGGAATGGGAAAAGCCAAACTCCAGATCCAAGAATATACAGTATTTCAAGGATTAATATAAACTCTTTTCCTCCTTCAATGAGACATACAACATCGTTGTAGTCAATATTGTGCAAACTGGATGCATGCATAAGCATATGAAATTTAACTCCATCCATCCATGTTCTATTTCTTTTGGTAATACTGACTGCACATCCTTAACTCCCTTATTGTCCCAAATGAATGAAAAGTAATACTCACCAATACCACAGCCAGATAGGTAAAAACAGGTACAGATTAAAGATTGACTACTGGCCTTTCAAAAAATTCTTCCACCCTGATTAAAAGTGGAAAGGAATGTTTTTATCACAAAAAAATTTAGATGCTGGTCCCCCATTGGTTTTATTTTTTATTCAGGACTTCAGTTAAACTGAAAATATAGCTGACATTTAGGCTGAATGGGCATTTGGAATTCAGTATGTTGACAATGAAATCAACTCCTTCTTGTAAAACTGCGGGATTAAAAGCAAATTACATTGCACCAATTTATTTTCTTCTTTTTTTTTTTTTCTTTTTCTTTTTCTTTTGGTTGGGTTTTGTTTGGGATTTTTTGTTTGTTTGGGGTTTTTGGGGTTTTTGATCACTAAGGTCAAGTTATTGTGGCATGTTTATCCTCCCCTACTCTAGCTGGCAACCCTTCTGCTTCCTTTCTCCAACTGGAGGGGAAGGTGAGAGGCTGCTTCTCATTGTCTGGCAGGGGATGTTCGTCCCATGGGAGAGAAGATGCCTTCCTACCGACTACAAAAAAAAGTCTCTGTAGACAGGATATACAGCACACTCCTTGCAAACTTCATTTGATGTAATTAAGTGATATTCACAAGGCAAGATCACTTTATGTGCTAAGTTTGCTCTGGCATACTCCAGGGTCTGAGCCCATCTGGGGCCAGAGAGCAAGGAAAAGGCTCAAGATTGCAGACTTCCGAGCACAAAACCACCTGGCTGCATTTTAGATGCTTAATCCAAATTGTCACATATAAATGCACACGCTGTTTCAGGCCATGTAGAGCTCACGAGCATCAGTGTTAGAAAAGCTATCTGATACACTTAAAGAGGCACTGATTGCTCTACAAAGAAATAGAGGCACCCTAGAGGAAGGCCACAAAGCTGAAAATACAACTGGAGCACCTCCTCTATGGAGACAGGCTGAGAAATTCGGGACTGTTCAGCCTGGAGAAGAGAAGGCTGCATAGAGACCTCACAGCAGCCTTCCAGTATCTGAAGGGGGCATTCTGGGAAGCTGCAGAGGAACTTTTCATCAGAAACTGTAGTGACTGGAAAAGGAGCAATGGGTACAAACTGAAAGGTGGGAAATTCACGTTTGATATTAGGAGAAAAGTCTTGACTGTGAGGGTGGCAAACCACTGGTTGTTCAGAGAGGTTGTAGAAGCCTCAACCCTGGCAGTGTTCGAGGCCAGGTTGGATAAGGCTTTGAGCAACTTGGTCTAAGGGAATATTCTTAATAGTCTTATTAATATTCTTAATATTTTATGATTATATACATGAAAATGACATAGAGGTCTCTTACAATCTTATACAGTTAGAAATAGGGTTAATCCGGAAAACATCTCTGACACTTCAGAAAAATCTCAATCAAGCAAAAAACCCCAAAGAGTCATAGCTGCAATGTACCAGAGGAAGGGTACAGGAAAAATTGCTGTCCACAGCTTTAATCAATTCAAATGTCTGTATCAAAGCAATACAACAGAAGTAATTTTTCATATCTAGTCCACAGAAGCCAGATGCACTTAGAGTGTTTATACATATATACATAAAATTCCCATCAAAATGGGTGGGAGTTGTGCAGCCTCACAAAAGGGGCACAGTCTTCTTACTTGAAGCACTTTAACCTTGAAAATTCCAGAGAACTTATCTTGTCACTAGTCTCTTGGGGTACATCTGTCTCACATTCAGTAGTTCAGGTAAAGCAGTAAAAAAAAAAGGCAACAGAAAAGCTTTGTGAGGTTTTATTACAGACTTTTAGGTAAAGCAGGGTTCAAGATATTTGCTACTCCGCCAAAGATTTATGCCACCAAAAGCCAACTTGGGCCTTTAATATAAACCAAATCCCCCTATATTTAGTTGAGCATGGAGAAGGCAGTATCACATTCAAGTGAATCCAATAGCTAAAAGGATGGAATCCATAACTTATATTTCTCTCTCTATAATTCTTGTTGACTTGACATAGCACCACTCTCTCCAAACATATTATTATTTCCCCAAAGCTTGAAATTCTCAGGAGAGCTATAACAACATCTCAGTCCAACAACTTTGTGACTGCACCCTTTTCATAAAACAATTTCCCTGGGTTCTGGGCTTCCTTGACAGCTCTTTCTCATTACAGACCTTTCCCTATCTCATTACTCAATAACCTATCCTGAATTGTCCTTGAACACAAAGAGCTCCCTCCCTCTCAGGAGGAGACCATGACTCATTTTTATACTTCCCTCCCCAGGAACCAGGAGTTCCCCAGGTGCATTTCATAAGGGAGAAAGCAAATGGTTGCTTAGGCAAAAATATGTTTCAGGTGAACGCACATCGAGGCAACAGACAAGCAACATGGAGGAGCCAGATATACCTTCCCATTGTTTACTTATTCCCAAATCTAATTCCCTTCATAGGCTATATCACCAATTCCTACAATTGCTTTTGTTTTACACTGTTGGCCTCTGCCTTCCTATATCCTCTTCCCTCTTAATTTTAACATGCTTAGGAAAAGCAAATCACCCCAAAGAAATTCCTAGGGGAAAGTCCTTATGCAGCTATGCAGTACATAAAGAGGAGCTTGTTTGCTCAGCTTATTGATGAGCAGAAACTTTGCCAAGCCATAAAGAGCAGGACTGTTACTACTTGACTATGGACAGCTGCTTCACACTGTTACAAAAGGCAGTTTTGCTGCATGTTTGAATTTTGGCTGTTTTTTTCATAACTATTCTGTAAGTGCTTGTGAAAACCTCCAAAGCAGCAGCTTAACAAATACTATTCACCATCCTTCTTTTCCTATGGGAGTCATTGTTATGTTATCCTTACAGGTGTTTTCCTTATAGCAGCCTTAGTATGCAAAGTGGGGATTGGTGGCTCCACTGCATCGTTTTCATTCTCCTTTTACTTGTACTGTGATGTCAAGATTGTTCTGCTTTTCCTGCCTGGTGCCTTCTCTGATCTAACTTTCACTGCTAATAAGAGTCTTTCCACTCAATTCCTAGTGTATCACAGAAGGATTTATTTTCAAAGGTGCCGAATTTCCTGTTGCCTGTTAGAGTGGATCTTCCTAGAAATCACTGTGATCAGATAGCACACTGTGACTTTGTTCCCCTATCAAATTTCCTTGGCATTAGAAAAGAGTGATGGAGTGCCAACATAAGCAAAAGTACAAGGGCAATTTCTTAGCCGGTGTCACCAAACAAGTTCATTCCCCTACACTAAATTCTTACAGAAGTTGAATTTCTAAGACACGGGATTTCTGCTGCAAACTGAGCAAACTTTGATCTCCATTATTTCTGGAAAGTGGCAGAAATATGAATTTTTCCAGGCCTCACATATGAGAGACACAAGACTCAGTGGAAGTGTAAAAAAGGAGACCATGAAATCAAAAGGAAAAGGAAAGGAGGAGAGGAGGTCCTTTGTAAGAACAGCTGGAGAAAGAAAAACCCTTCAAGTGCTGTGCTGGCTGCCTCCATCGCTCTCCTCAGAGTCCATGCAGGTGCTGCGTCTGCCGGTGGATTGTGACCTGCTGGCTGATGGCACGAGTGATGAATTACAGGCTGCAGCTGGCTCTGGCCAGTGACCTCCAAGTGGGAGCCCTGCCCAAGTCAGGGGTCCTTCAGTGGCCTCAGCATGCAGTGCAGATGCACGTGGCATGAGGAGATGGATGAAATATATCTCACCAGAGGTGTGAGGTATGATGTGTTCCCACGCACAGACAGTGCCGCTCTGTTCAACCCTAGGCTGGATACGGTGCTTTCCTTCAGCAGGTTTATAAAGCACATCAGGAAGGAGGTCAGTACTATTCCTTATTGTGTGCACACTGAGAAAATGGAGTACAGGTGAAATAAATTACTAAGAACACCCAGGAAATGTCTGGCAAGGCCAGGAATGGAAGACAGTTCTACTCTGGTGCCTACATGTGGATTTGCTACAAGATTATCCATTCTGGCCTGTCATATGTAAGAACAGACATTTCACAAGCAACCTTTCCTAACATGATTTTTTTTTTCTATTATTATTCCTCTTAAAATAATCCTGCCATTAAAACACAAGTGAATTCACAGGCATAAAACTCCATTTAAATAACATTATATTGACAGAACCTGACACAAAGCCTGGAAATTCAGAGTTATGGTTGGCATTCCCTGCTGAATTTGAGTCACTATGTCTTTTATTTTCCACATGAGCATTAGTGTCAGCCTTAAGTGTGGATTTCCTGACTTTTTCAGCCTGTGTCATAACCTTCACTTTATTTAAACACAGAATTTTTCCTGCAAGTATCTACTGAATAGGTCACCAGAATTACAGTGTCATTTTACTGCTTCTAAAGTAGGACCTGGCAAGTAAACTAAGAAACAACATAAATCTTTATCCAAAGGCCTAACCAAACCCACTCCTAATTTTTCTGACTTTACGAAGAAAAAAAAAAAAAGATGGTTGTGGGTTTCTTTAAAAGTAAAAAAATAGCATATTTTGGTTTTTTCTGTCCAGGACTAGAAGGAGAAATTAAAACACTAACAACAAGTCTTGCACTGCCTTGCTCTGCTGTTGCAAAGGCAGGGAATGTAGGCAGTTCAGCCATTTGCTCAAATGCTCTTTCCCAGAAGAACTGCCAGGACTCCCATCAGTGCCCTGAATTTTTGGCTATGATGAACCATTCAGGTCGCTGCAGTTCCTAGTGCATGCAGAAGGGAGATGTAGAGTCAATATGAGCAGTGGAGTAATTTGCATGAGGGAGGACTACGTGCATACTGTCAGCATGCCATGCTCTCCCTGCTACTCGACAGGCAGACATGCAGACACATGGCATCATTTGCCGTGTGCCTGGGTGATGTGCTGGGTACACCTATGTAAGCAGACCTGTCCCATGAGAACAGGGCTAAAGGTGCCTTTTCACACTCCCTGTCCTCTATGTCTGATGGAGAAGGGATGAATGATGGTGAGGACAACACCAGCAAAGAGTATCTGCCTCAGGAGTCCTCCAGCTCCATCTCTGATGGACCTGGGAAAGAAGGCCAGGCTGCAGGTTGGTTATTTGGTCCTACAAAGCCAAATCTGAATTCATGACTAGAAACGAATTACCAGCACTTTGACAGACCACCAGTATTATCTGTACTGCTTTCTCTTTAAATCTCCCTCATGCCAAATCGCCTAATCTGGACATTTGGTATATATTCTACCAATTAAAACTACACGTGCTGGGGCTGCTCAGCTCCACCTGTACAGGAGTGAAGGCATCAACAGAGCTTTGCTACTTAGAACTCCACTGAGCCCTGGCCCAAATCTGCCTAATTCCAGTTTATAAAAACATGGCTCTACTAAGTAACTGAGTGGAAGAAAACTGGGAAGATTGTAACTTTGTCTCAGACATAGCCTGGTATTTTAAAATAAAATACTAGATAAAGACTATTTCTATCACTTACGCAATTTCTAAAGCCTGTCTGAGAAACTGCAGGAGAGGGTCCAGTTCATTCTCTTTAAGATAGAAAATAAGACAAGTCCTTATCACATATTTTACATAGAAGCTCACTATATACTGTGGCTCATTTAAGACTTGATAGTGAAGTTGCAAAATTGAGATCAAAGTAATTTTCAAAAACATAATCTCCTTCTTTTAAGTGGAATCTGTAGATTATGCAGTGTTTCCTGGGTACGCATAAACAACCAGCTTCATGAAACCTCATCATTTAGTAGTCTTGAGACAGTGGTACATTCTTACAAAACTTGTCTGTGACAACTCGTTATTATAGCAGAAAACTAAACTAACACGTCCTTAGGCCTGATCACTGAAAGGTCTATTCTCAGTTTAGGATCACATTCTGCCTAACACATAGAGAAAAAAGAAATCCGTGAGGCCAAAGAGAAAAACACATCCCAGACTAAGGACAGTATAGACTTGGACTTCCGCATGTCTTCAACACATCCCAGTAGGCCCATTTGCAGGTCTACTAACGTGATCCAAAACTCAAAGAGGCCAAACACTTTGTGTCTCAGTTGTTCTGGCACTAGAGCTGCCCCTGTGGTTTGCAGCCACACTTGTCTCCCCAGTGCCAGAAATGTGCAGTGCAGAGCTGGCCCAGCACCGCTGACAACTGTGAGACATTTGAGGGAATGAGCAGCCAAAGCCAGAACCATGCACGAAGCTCACTTTTGCAAGATCCCAAGACTTTCTTCTGGACCAAGCCAAGGATCTCAGTGCCTAACTCCCATTATTTAGGGAGAAGGCAGGCATCTGATTTACCTGTGGGTATAACGTCTTCTCCAGGACAGCTAACATAGGAACTTATCAACTTCACATGTATGTCAATACTTAAGCACAACTTTGAGAAGTCTTTTCTTCTGCTGCGTCCTTTTCTTTTTAATAAGAATAACAATTAAAAAGGGATAAGATTGTCATTTCCAGGATTGCTTTTGCAGTATCAATATATAACTATATACAGAATCAAGCAGAACACTGACTTCCTTACGCTGAGGTCTCAAAGATGGAACAAGGAAAGGGAAAAAAAAGAAAGCTCATCTCATTTTCCCACTGGAACAATGCAGAGAACTACGTGAGCACCTTCCCGCATCGCACAGCTGTGGCTTCCACTTGAACACAGCAGGAACAAGCAGGGGAATTGTGGCAGGAGCTGGCCTGGCCACCTCACCTTGAAACATCATATCTGGAGTCAGTCAGGTGTTCAAAATGGGGAGCCACCATCTGAGAAGCAGATAACACCTGCGAGTCATCAAACCACCTGTGGGAGTGGATGGGAATGAAGTCCAGCAGTGCAGCCCCAGAGCCAGTGCCAGGTACCCAAAGCACCAACACAGCTGGAGAGCTCTCCTCCCACATCAAGAGACCCATTGGTACCTGGTCATGGAGACTTCGAGCCATAGGCTCTCATCTGGGAAAAGAAAAAGTGTCACAAGGTTTTTAATCTGAAGGATAGTCTTTTCCTCAATACGTAGTGTTGCAAAATCCAGTTTCATGCTTTTGTGATTACTAACTCAATTGCAGTGCTTGTTCCTAAAATTACATCGGAAAGACTTCAGGACACTATGCATAAACATGTGTATTAGAACATAGAGGCTGTTCCCAAAAAGGTAGAAAAAAATATCCATTTTTTCTCAAATCCAGAAACTTTGACATCACATGTATGCATAAGAGATTAAGTGAAATGCCAAAAGTAACAGTTTCAATTGGATTTCATTACTCTGTGATGAGGTTGTCCTCTGTTATTTTTGGTATAGCTCTTAATGAGCTGAGCAACTATGCCAGTCTAATAAAGATCTGCTTAAGGTCTTTCTTCAATTTATAAAATGTAGTTTTAAATAAATCACAATTTATTCTGACTAAGGAGTAACATAAAAGACTCGGTTACAGAGCAGAAGTTTCTTTTGTGTTCATGTACATAAGAGAGTTATGTTGGTGATCTCCTCAGCACTCCCTTTTCTCCTCCTTTTTTTTTCCTCTGGATTTCCATCAAGCATGCACTCTTCTTTTAATGGTCTGGAACTAGAAGTTTCATGGGGTGGAGTTGAAAAAATGGGAGAGAGGAAAAATAATTTCACACTTAATACCTGATAGGGTGGGTCATTTTTGCAGAATGGAATATAATTTATTTTAATTTCTTCACTGAATAAAATACATTTGTCCCATGTTCCTTACACCTCATTGAGACATGAATGTCTCCTTTATTCACATACTCTGAAGAAAGATGTCTTCACTTTGGAAAAGACTCTGGTTAGTCAAATAAGACGGAGATTCTCCAAGTATGAAATTGCTTAACAAAAATGGCATATTTCATAACAGAAATGAAAAATCAAAAAGACCTCTCCATTTCTCTGCATGAATTCTTTGTCTAAATGAGTGCCACATGTCATGGCTTCTCATGGAGAGAGGGAAATTTTTCTTTCTGAATCTCACATATGGTACGCAGTCTAAATCAGACGGAGATAAAAATGCAAGCAAACTATGCACAGTTTTGTCATGTGTTCTCTTAGGATACAAATACTGCCTGTTTATCAGAAAAAGTAATTTAAAAAAAAAA
>NW_005054305.1:7786383-7793045 GCF_000277835.1 Geospiza fortis | reverse complement strand
TTTCCAGTGGGATTATCAGTGGTAAAAATGAATCTCATTAAAGCATCATTTCTTTTCCCCTTCAAATGCTTTTTCACATATTGCAATGGATAGGCACTGTAAGACTAGAAAATGCATAAAGAGTTTGTTTTCAATACTCAGAAATCTCATAATTTTCAAGGTTTTGGTAGGCCTTTTGATGCAATGACTCTGCTCTGCAACTGAAGCCTCAGGTGCAAGACCTCAAGCATAAAAGACAGCAAGATTAGATCCCAACTATCCCTGCTTATCTGAACAGATCCTTCATAGAATCCTCTGTTCTCTGTGGGCCTAAATTCCTTGTTTAAAATAAAGAATGTTAATAAAGGGGAAAAATGTTGGGGTTTTTTTCTTAATCAATGTCAGCAAGACTATATCACTAAGAGCATATTATCTTAATATATTTGTAAGCAATGACATTAACATGTATGTTCTTAAAATAAAATTCATTTTGATAATCCTTCAGAGCTAACCATACAAAAACCTCCCTAACAACAACAAAACCCCTAGAATAATTACTTCAACTTCTTGTTTAATAAATTACTTTTTCTACTTACTCTGCCTTTCAGTCTTCCAGGAATAGCCTGGCATATACTCTGGTGTCTGTTATAAATGGAGATTAATAAAGCTTATGTTTAAAGGAGTTTAATAAAGTACAGAACAAATTAAGCCAGAAGTAGCACAACAAAAAGCCTATTAATAGTGCTACACCAGGGCCCTCTTAAAGGCCCATAGCTTTGGTGCATTCCAAGTATCATCTTGCACAGTACCTTGAAGAGGATATGGGTTGAGTAGGTTTCACAATGTGTCCGGTTTTCAGTAAACCAGTTGTTAACTTTTGGGTTAGTTTTCACTGAAATTGTCAAATGATCATTGCTCCAAATTTGATTTCTAAAGTACTTTATTCCCTCATTAGATGCGTATTTTGGGGCACAAGGTACACACTGGGTTTTGTTTGATGTACCTTTACAGAGCCAGTTTGTAGGTTTAATTATTCTAATAATAACGGTCACAGTTAGGAAATGTTTCTGCCCCAGTGCTACTTATACCCCCTTGGAGCACCAAAATAACCCCTTTAATATGATAATGCAATATTACTTTCAAGTTAATAATTCTTTTTATTTTGGGAGTCAAAGAATAGAGTAGGATGTAGGATCATTTCCAGGCTCATTTTAATTATCTATTAATATTTAGAGCACTTCATGGAATTTGAGATGAGGAAAAATTACATGTATCAAGATACTGAGTTCCTTGGTTTGCATTTTCAAGAAGATGAATACATTTATTACAATTTAATTAAAGCTCAAAACAACAAAAGATAGAAAATAACTTTTTAATATTATTAATATAATTATTATTCACAAATAGGAAGAATCGTGTCAAAGAAGCAAGGGTAAATATGTCCATACCCTATAACTAATTTACCAACTCAGCAAAGAAGTACCTCATATGTAGCCATAGCAATGCTAAGCTAGCTGGCTATTTACAGTTAGGTATCTGAGAGCTAAACCCACAAAGGATGTAGGTATGGTGACCCTTCCTTTTGCCTTAGCAAACTAAGGCAAGCATTAAACCCACTGTACTGACAAGTCTCAGCTGCCTTACATCCCTCCCTCCACTGTCAGGAAAATAGGAGTATGGAGTGAGGTTCACAGGTCAGCAACAGGGACACACACGGACACAAAATGTGTGAAGAAAGAAGGCACCACATCTGCCATCCTGTCACTCTCCTCAGCCTAAAAGCGCTGAATTAGACACCTTTGGGAAACTGCTCTTAGATATCTTGCACTAGGCACATATGATTTCTGTCTGTGTGTTCATCTCCTGGTTTCAGCTGGGAGAGACTCAGTTTTATTCTTAGTAGCTGGTACAGTGCTGCACTATTTGGATTCAGATTGAGAATAATGTTAATAAAACACTGATGTTTTGCTTGTTGCTAAGCAGTGCTTACTCTAAGTCAAAGACTTTCCAGTTTCCCATGCCCTGCCAGCAAGCAGGTGCACAAGAAGCCAGGAGGGAGCACAGCCAGGAGAGCTGACCTGAGCTGTCCAAAGGGATATTCCACACCACAGAGAATCATGCTCACTGTATGAACTGGGGGGTGTTGGCTGGGGCATGGGGCTTTGGGGACAGGTTGAGCATCAGTCAGCAGGTGGTGAGCAACTGGTTTGTATCTCAACACACGAGTCTCACTGATTACTTTTTTTAAATTCTCCATCCTATCCACAGAGAAGGGGCAGGGAGTGAGCAAGTGGCTATGTGGTACTTAGTTGCTAGCTGGGTTTAAACCACAACAGTGCACAACAGGCTTATGATTTCTCTTGAGTCACAGCTGGAAGAAACATCAGCATAGCACATTTTATATACAAGAACCTAAGAAGCAGGGTCTCTTCTTGTGTGCTAAGATACATCCTAACTTGAAGCATGATGTTCTTCACACCTCTTGAAGGTGGGACACTAAAAAGTCCAGCATATTAAATACATAAGGGTTGGTGAGAAAGAAAAAGCAAGTCAATGCATTACTTGTGGCTTAAGGGGAAGGGCAGTCTTTCTGGGAGAGGAAAGGTGTGGATGATGCACAGAGAAACTGGCATAATACAAATTTCTATCCTATTAGGCTTTCACACACAGAAAAATACATACCTACTTTTTCTTAAACTTCATCTCTCCCCTTGGGGGCTCTTCTCAACTCTCTTTTGAACTCTGGGAGGTTTTCCACTCTGATATCTCATGCTTTTAGTACCCTTCCCTCAGCCTCTCTGGACTTTACTCCCTCTCCCTCTCATCATTGTTGCTGTTTGAATGAGACAGACAAGTCATTTCTCCTGTTTGTCCCCTTCTTTCTTCCTCTCCCACAGTCCCCTTGCCTGAAGCAGGATATCCACCTCAGTCAGACTCCAACCCAGTTCTTTACAACACTACAGCACACAGCTATGGACTATGGACCAACTGTGAGCTCTTAGACAGCATATATACTAAATTCTTTGGCTTTTCAGGGTCAAACTTTTATTGAAATAACACATTCAGCAAAAATACTAATACTTGAAATCATTTGTGCCAGGAAACAAAAGACCATGTTCTGCCATGATTTCTTCTTTCAACAAAAAAAACCACAGCATGATAGAAAATAAGCAGGAAGAGATGTCAAAAGGCTATTTGAAGTGATCTCAAAAAATCTTCTCGACACAAGCTAGAATCAATTTCAGTTTATTTAATCCTGGTGTTTAAACATCTTCAGTATAGTAATACTGCAGCCTTCCTCAACAATATTTTTAAGACTTCGGTCATCTTTACAACTGGGAAGTTATTCTGAATACGTTCTTCAAATCACTCTTGATTAACCAGTGATTTAATCACTTTAAGTCACTTAAATGTATAGTTTATCCTTTTCTCTTCTTTCTATCTTTTATGAGTTTGAATATTGTCGTTTTACTCCCAAGTCACATTTTCAAGATAAATTCAGTCTTTCCCATATCTCAGTCTTCCTAGCCTAGTCTGGATCCTTCTCAAGTTTTTTATATCTTTCTTGGTATCCAGTACCCAAAATAGTCGCAACTCTCCAGCTGAGGCTTTGAGAGAAGAAAGATGGAATGGCAGAATTACTCCAAACAGGCCCAACCAAAAGAAATGTGACTCATTTCACATTAAGTGTGGGCCTTGGTGAGTGAGGTGGCACAATCAAAGTAATATTTCCAAAAGCTCAACTCCATATTTTCCAACAATGGTAGAAGATTCAGCACTTTTTGAAAAGCAGAGCCTTCAAATGCATGTGAGCAGCACAATGTAGAATCAAACTGTCATTTGCTATGAAAATCCCTGAGTAAGGAATGGCCAAAGGCTGATGTCAGCTCTTATATCTGATACTACTAATCACCGAATGCACTCCTATAATTTTTAGTTGGAGGATGAATTGAAGTCTTGATTCTGAAAAAGACTGTATACACCACCTAAGCCATATTTCTGTGTAGGATTATGGGGTCTTCTGCACCTGGGTTATTTGCTGTTTGCACAAAACCAGATGACTTTATAAAGGTAGGAGGGAAGAAAGCAAAAATTTGGGGGTTCCCAGAAGTTATTAAACCTTTTTATTTTGGATATCATTTTAGCCAAAAATAGTTCTCATAGGAAAAAAACATTTTCTCTTTGTCTAACACTTTCCAAAATGGAATAAAACCTTTAAATGAGCTAAAAGTTTTTATACCATGCTATTCTACAAGGTTTTAAATTATAGGTTCTTGATTCTTCCATCCCTAAACAGTAGCCAAACATAATAACGTAGGGAATATAATGCCAGTTTAGCAGGTTTGGAAATAATGTTGTTGTTTCTCTTAATACAGAGCACTTTCACATGCTCCCTGCTGTGTGACTTTCAAGAATGGTGATGTGGCAATGTATAGCTGGCAAGGTATATTCCATGACAACGGTTAATTAGTAAATAAATTATCCCAGGTCCATTTCCACTGTGTAATAGCACAGTATGCAGGTTTAAGCTCCAAGCTGACTAATTCTAATAGTTATAAAAGAAATGCTGCTTTGCTTTGATATATGCTTTAATTTTCTCCATTGACAAGCAACAGATTCAGGAGCCAGATATAGTTCTGGTCTCCAGCACAGTGACTCTAAACTTAGGAACAGCTAATAAATGTGTTGGGATGGTAAAACGGTGTACAAGTTTACAACCTATTTTAGAGAATAAAATAAGACATTTAATCACAGACCATCATAAGGAGCCCAGACTCTTCCCATGCACCAGTCTGTATTAAACCTACACAGAAAGGATCCTGTACCCTGGTCCTAACATCAGGCACAAGGAAAGAGACAGCAGTAGCTCACACAGAGACCACATTATATGGTCATTTCTAGAAATTTCTAGGAATTAAAGGTTTCCTCTTCAACTTTGCCTAAAGGCAGAGTAGGAGCACTCAAATGGCAAGTTACAAGAGGGAGGCAATTCAGGAAGTTGCTGCTTTTCAGAAACACACAAGGAAGATCCCTTAACACAACAGGATGGGAGAATTCCTCTGGCACAATTCACTGGACATTGACACCATATTTTCATGCCCTCAACGATGGCGAATGTATGCTCTCAGCTTACCAAATGGCGAATGTATGCTCTCAGCTTACCAAATGGACATAAGCCCATGAAGAAAGGCTCACCTGCTCTTCTGGGATCAGAACTTTCTATTAGGGTCACTGCTCCAGTAAGAGCTCTCTGCTTCACCTGGGCAGGCCATCAACATCCACCTCGCCCAGCAGGACCTCTCATTCCCTCTCTCCAACTCCCTCCATTGTCCAAGGGAGAGCTACCTTTGGTACCATGCTGATACAAAACCATCTTGGGTACAATGCTGACAAGACTTCTCTTTCATTAACTTAAAGAGCAAAATCTCTTGCAATTTATAAATGAAGGAAGTAGCTATTGGCCTGTTTTAAAATTGTTAAGCACACTATCTAGGACAATTGAGTTTCATCACAGAATCTAGGTCAAGATTTTCATATGCTGAGGGAATTCATATGTCTCTTTCTCATCTTGTTTCTCTGGTCTCTACTCAGGCGAAAATTTATGCTTCAGCTTTAGGATACTTCTGTCGAATTCAACAGCAGCAAGGTACAAATGCCTTTAAAAAGCAGACTTTTGTGTATTCACTGAATCACTTGTTTGGTCAGATCCATATGCTGCACATTGCTACCACTTTCTAAATAAATAGAACTTAGTAAGAGGGAGACCAGATTTTCTACTGCCCTATATCAGCAAACACCAAGAAACTCAATGAAGATTCACACTCACCATGAATCTGACTGCAAACACTGAATTTTCTACATGCACAAGTCTGGAGCTTGCCTGAAGAATAAGATCCCCCTACATTCATAGACAGAAATTCTATTGGTGTCAGTGGGAAGCCTGGGATAGTATAAATATTTTACACACATGCTGGTATATCCTGTGTCTGCAGAAGAAAATGTTTGTTTAATTTAAAGTAAATGCCTGTAGTGGGTCACATTCTCAAGCTGACTACACTTCTCTGCCAGAACCGTGTCACCTTCTGATGCTGAAAGATTGCACAAGTCTTTGGATGCACAGAGAAGCTCAAGGATATTTTAAGTTTCATAGTATAAAAATCATTGCCATGAAATATTAGAAAATATATAAGAAAGACAATAACTTAGACATTCCATAGTCTGCTTGACATGAAATAGAACCTCATGATCATACAGTCACATTCCTATACTTCTCCAAAAAGGCTATTTTTAGGATGGGCAGAAATTTAATACTCAATAAATGTTTTCCATAAAAGAGGAAAATGTCGAGTAAATCTTATTGTTAGAAAGTCATTTAGATAATCTTCTGGCTCTCACCAGCTAATACTATTCTGAAAAATGTGAAAAATCTACCTGTTCCTATATTTTCTACTATTTATTGCTGTTGAACTTTATAATAATATGTAGTGATAGCATGTTTCCCCCTCTTATACTAAGATCAGCTGAGCAAATGTGGTTTTTTTTAAAAGTACATTTTGTGACTTTTTGGTGGGCAATTTCATTGAAAAAGTTTGTCTCATAAGCCACAGTTAGTTAAAAAACACCTGAAAAAATAAAGCCTTAGCCAAACTTCTCTGAAATTCACTGTACCAAAAATCAGACCA
>NW_005054305.1:7770258-7786330 GCF_000277835.1 Geospiza fortis | reverse complement strand
AGATTTCAAATTTTCACTCTGATTTAAAATATACAGTGAAATATAATGGGAATTATATAGTGGTGCTTTGCTGCATCCCTGCTTCATCTGTGAGAAAAGCAGGTACGAAAGAAGTAAAATAGTAGAACTGGACACAGCATTGCTACAGCAGCACTCCACCACCACACACAGAGGTAACACAGCCTCTCATTTCCCAGTCATACAACACCATTCACATACTGTGTTTTAGCTCTTGTTGACAAACATCAACATGAGAACTCATGAACACTAGAAAAACAACTTTTACAATTTTATATACAGCTGAAATAAAATAATATGACCTATGTTTATAATTCATCATTCCCTTTTTTTTGTCATCCACAGTTAATTTAAACACGTTTAGATTAACCACAGTTAATCTAAATTCACTGGGTTCCTTTCAAACTACTGATGAATTTTTAATCTTAATGAACTTCCATAAGATCTTATCATGCACTGATGATTGCCCATTTATGCCCATTAGACAAGTTATGTCTAATGTAGATTGTCTATGTCTCATTTGGGCAATACAGATCACACAGTCCAGTCTGGAGAACCATACCAGTGAATTTATCCACCTTTCTGTGTATTACAACATCATTGATCCAAATTGTGTAACAAGTTCTGCTGAAGTAAGGGAGGAAACCCACTCCCTGGCAGCTTCTGCATTGCATCTTTGTAGCATAGCTTTTTTCCCACCAGATGTTGCTGCACCATTTCGGGATGATCCAGAATTGATCCCACCATGGCCTAATTCTAAAATTATCCCAAGCAGAATAGAAGTCTAATTTCCAAGGTCCTGATGTAATGGCTGAATTATGGCTAAAACACCAAACTCCTCCCCTGCAGGCACAAATTAATGGCCTCAGAGTGCCCTTCTAGAAGTTTAGAATCCATTAATTTCACACACACATTTAAGAGCACTGAAACATGCTGGCTTCCCTCCACCTCTTGAAAAATGGTTACTGAGCACCTGAACCTTATTTTGAGTTTTAAGGCATGAAGGGAGGAAGAGAAATGTGGATAAAACTAGGTGAGGCTTTAGTTTTGCAGTCAGAAATTAGTTCTCTTTTTCAGTGCTCAGGGAGTCTTGACAGTACCCTGTGAGTCTATTCCTATTTAAGAGCAAAACATCATTCAGAATGGAATAAATAGATCCATTAACAAGACCTCATCACATCTGCCTTTGAGATCTGCCCAGGCTCTCTGAAAATTGCCTGTGTCCAGTGACCATCTCCTCATGGTTGGTCCTGGCAGTGGCCAGTCAGGAGGGAGGATTCAGGAAGAGCCATCACTCCCAGTTTGTGGGGGTTTTGGGTAGTTTTTTTTAACTCCCCATTACAGTCACAGTTCCAGCACACTGGGACTGCAGAGACAGGGCTTATGCAGAGAGGCACAGGATGGACAAGGCATCCCTGGAGATGTGCCTGGCACCAGTTAGGCAAGCCCAGCACATGCACCAGTTACAGGCAGCCCAGAAAGTCCCTGCAGCATGGTGTCACCATGGCAAAGTTTCCTGGGGCAGCACAGAGAGTGATGGCACTGAGAAAGAGGCTGCCAGAGCAGAAAGAAGGAGGTTTGGCTCCTTTTATTGCCAGACCCATGGGAATTGCCCTGGGCTCCTGCCTCCTTCCTCCCCCACCACCATCTTGGCAGCCCCCCCCTGTGCTGTCATGCACAAGCAAAGTTTCCATTAGTCAGAGGAAAAGCATCCAGAAGTACTTGCTATGGATTTATTCAGTATAGCTTTAACCATATTTTGAAATGCAAGATCAATGGCACTGCATATATACCATTATTTTTTATACGGAACAAATTCATTTTCACACTTGGCATGCAATTAAACACCAGAGTAATGAAGAAGCACAGTTTCTAAAGGCCAGTTTCTAAAGCACATTTTATGCTGGGAGAGCACTGCACAGCTACCCCCTAATGAGATGTAATATAGCCCACAGCAAGGCATGTGATAGTTTGATAAAAGTGAACATTGTGGCAAATAAACAAAATGCTTAAAACTGTAAATATTACCTAAGCTAAGAACATGGGGGGAAAAAAAGAAACACAGAAAACAGATCTGACAAGTCCTTGATCAATGTTTCAGCTTTCCATGGCTTGAAATAATTTTCTCATGTTGAGACTGTTGTTTGCTCTGAAGTGATTCTTATGTGAGGGCAAATTCACTGTAACCTTTCCCACACGCCTGCTCCGCAGCATGTACGTGGCTTAAAGAGAAATTTCCACTCTCTGGAAATCTCACCAGCTCACCACCATTAACTGCAAATTTCCTCCGCCTTCTTCCTGCTTCTTTTCATTTGTCTCCTCAGAGGTGCTAATTAACTGCACTAGTCATGTCTAAAAGCAAGCTGCCTTCTCTCACAAGCCAATTTTCTCTCCACAGCTGAACTTTCACAGAGAACCACAGGAACAGGGGCTGCATTTCACCCAGAGGGATGCATTGACATAGTGAGACAGATCTTTGCTTCTCTGCTCTTATTCCACCCAGCTGGGCATCAGCCAGCTGCATCCCAAAAGTCCTATGGCTCTGTAAGCCCAGGATTGAGCCAGGAGAAGTCTGGGCAAGTCTGCCACGTGGCCACTGCCGTTCCTGACCAGCAGGTACCTCCACTGCTGTGCCTGGAGGATAGCAAAGCAAGGTCACATCTTTTATGCCTAACATGGCCTAAGCATAAGGGATTTCTCAAGATCCTGATCTACAAGGGACACTGGTGCTGCATGGTTTACCTGTTGGGGTCCATTCCCCTGTCCCCCACAATGAGGTTCACGGGGGACCAGCTGTGCCATATTCATTCACCCACCCCTACACAGTCTGGGACATCTTCCCACCACAAAGGTAGACAGAAGTTATATTACCCGAGAAAGCTGTTTAATTTCACTTTTGCATAAAGTGTGCAAGGTTCTGTTCCTCCTCACCCTAAGGACTCCCACTTCAGACTGAGACAATCTGGCAGTGTGGTCTGGATGCTCTAGGGCTTAAGGAAATCTTCTAAAATAGCTTTCTTCTATTATGAATTTATTCTCCCCAAAATAATCAGATTTTTTCATCCCCATCCTCATTCTCCTTCCCCCTGCACCTAAAGCATCTCCTTCCCTCTGGCTTCCAAGAGCTCCCCTTTCCAAGCTATATTTTATCAGGGCAGTCTCAGTTTTGGCACATCTTCTTTTGGGCTCAGCTGGCTGATGTCTTCCCATCCCATGCATTCCTCAGGTCAAAGGTATACCCCAAAATGTACTCACTCCCTCTAACCCAAGGGAAGCAATGGAAATTGTCAGATTTGAGGACAGCAGCTGGATCAGTGAAGACAGCCAAGACTGTAGAGTCCACATGATTAATTTCAGGGAGGTACTTATTGAAATTATGTTAGCTTAAAAAAAAGAAAGAGAAAAAGGCAGGAGGGGAGTTCAAAATTCGGACTGAGATTCACTGCAGTTGCTATTTTTATTGAAGCAGTTTGCCCATCCCTGGTGGATTTGTGTCATCACAATCATTTCTATGCTGGCAACAGCCTGCAATGTCAGAAGCACAGAAGTATGATTTCACTGCAGCACTAAGCCACGGGAGAATGTGAATAATGAAAAGTTCTGATGGGAATACAAACAGTTTAAGAACCCACAAATACAGTTTTGGTGAACTAACTTCTTTTTCCTGAAATGTTCCTTTTCCCCACTTCCAGTCCACTTCTAGTATCACTCCCAAGGCCACCCCATTTGTGCTTTAGTCTTGGAAGGGGGGCTGGAGGTGAATTTGACAACAAAACAGGTAGCAGAAAGGGATTAAATTTTACTCTCAGTCTTCAGACAACTGCACTGTAATCTTTTCCTTTTAATGAGTGAAATAATGTAATAAAATCTAACACTCTATATAGCAAAGATCCCTGCTGCAGAATCTCACCTATGTTGAAGTCTTCTACCCCTGAGAAATATACAGCAAACCTTCCATAAATTAATTTATGTTTAAGGAGCATGGATGAAAGCAGCACACGGCAGCAGAAAACTTATGGAAAATGTGTGTCTCCTGCAATCAGTTTTCCTAGAAGGAGGATCTCCTGAGGCAGCAGAAGCAAAATTGAAAGTCTTGGGTATTTCTGGAAATAGGGGTTTTATTTCAGCATTCAAGAAATTGGTTTTCACTAAAGGAAACATAACTCCTATGTAACCTGATGATGATGATGATGTATAAATTATCTGTGCCCCACAGACCATTTAAAAAGCAAAACCTGACTTCTTTTGGTTGATTTCACTTTTTCTGGTGCTGCAAACATAAGTGTCAACTTACATGAAGCGGAAAAGGTGTTTAGTGGCCAGGAAACATGTCCTTTTTAGTGCACAGGGAATGCAACTCTCAGACAGAAATAGCCCACCAAAAAGAAAAAAGAAACTTCATGATATACTGTTCTGATTTACAAGCATGACAACTGTTACCTTTTGTAAGAAAATATCACCATTACATCTTTGCAGAAACCCATAAACACCAAAGAACAAAAAGCAAGGCTTTGCTGTCTCACAACAGCAAAGTAAATAAATGAGGCGATTGAAATAAAAAGGCCCATAAAGCCATTTTTGTTTCTGAAAATCTGTAGGTAGGTGCTATGCTCACATTACATCTGAGTGACTTTCTCAGCACGGCCAGCCTCAGGACAGCTCCTCTCGAAGTGACACTGTTATGTGTCATGACACAAACTATCAGGTCCTTCTGGACCACCGAAGTTTTAAGCAGTGTGGTGCTTAAAGCAGCAATGGCAGGCAGCAACTCACAGCAGAAGAAGCCCTTGCACCAGGGCCTTCACAAGCAGAGCACAGTTTAATTAAGAGGTAACAGGGATGTCTCTAAACTAATGCAAACTGCAAAATATCAGGAGGAAGTCCTACAGTACAGCACCAAAGAGCTCCAGGAATTCCACAGGCAGCTGTCAGGAATACTCAACATGAAAAGCCTTGAGTCAGAGGGCCGAAGCAGGTGAACTTCCTAGCTCGATTTTTCTACTGTTTTTCTTCAGTAGGATACAGGGAAATTTTTTACCACCACTAAATGTATGTCACAGAGTCAATGTATGTACTGCGGAGTGGTTCAGGTTTTTTTTTTGTTGTTGTTGTTAATATCTTTAGAACCATGAAATAGTGCTATAAAAGACAAATATACACTTTAAATTATGTATGTGCCATCAATACCTTGGGGTACTGAAGGAATTTATTTTGAAATCATGAAAAGGAATATAAATGTCAACAAAAAAATCCAGTTTAGATTTCTTGACAGTTGCCATTCACTGTGTAAAGGTATGTAACACAATCATGCACAAAGCAGTAAAACAGATACCATGCACCACAAGTTTTCATCCACAACATTCACCAATCTCTTGTAAAACAACAGCAAATTAGAGTCATATGCCTCTAATACTGTGCAAAAAGCAAAGCATTTTTGTAGATGAAATAGAAATAGAGTGGTCCTGCCAAAAATTTGGGCTACACAATGTAAAACTTCATGGCCAGAAAGGACTTTCACTTCACTTCATTGAGATCTATTCCATTTCATGACTTACTGTTAAGTGCTATTAAAGCAGCTGCTGAGTACAAAAGTAAGCTGATGTACCAGATAGACTTTAGTGTCCAAGAGAGATGGAAAAAACTTTTTTTAATATAGCTCACATTTGCATTACATCAACAGTAGTCACTCATCAAATCCCAGATAATGTTATTTGGGAACATGTCAGAGCTACTATAATAATACAAACATTTAGGCCACATTGGGAATATGCTAAACACACAGTAAACCATTCCGAGTACAAAAACAATGTGGGCAGTTTTCTGGCTTTATCAAAACTAACATGAAAATATGGAATTGAACAGCAACAACAATAACTAAAAAGCAGCAACAAATCTGCTTTAACAACTGCACAGCAAATACGTTAATAATCTAAAATCATTGAGTAAATTAACCCATCCAGTCCTCTCTTAATGTTTCCTGTTACATAATGGTGAATTCTCACAAAACTACAAGAATCATCTACAGAACATGGTTACAAAGTCATTCCCAATGAAGTGCACAAGCACAGCCTGATTTACAAACAGCAAGGCAAGTTAATAACAGGGTAATGGAGAAGGTGCAAAAAGTTCTCATCACTTATGATCTGCTGTGTCTTTTTATTCGAATTATATTTCATATATATGTGGCAGGAAGAATGTAGGTGGCTTTGTTGACCCTGGCTGATCTGAAGACCCAGGCGTTTCTGATAACAGCAGAATCCTTTTGTCTTCATAACATTTCATATCTCTTGCTTCAATATCTGGTTTCTCACTAAACATTTGCCTTGCAATCTATCCCAAGGGTGCAGAGCAGTGGGATCCCTCACAACAGCAGCTGTAAACATGCAGAGGGTTTGCTCTACTACCCCTGGGTGCAACTTCCCCAAACTTTGCTGTCCTCCATCCTCTTAAAGAAAAATCAGAGACTGATGGCTTCTTGAGGGGCATCAGCCTTCCTTGATACATTCAGCCATAGGGAGATAAAAACACTCTAATGATAACAGGAATCAGAGCAGTGGGGCCCTCTTTGAGGAGACAGCTTGTTTTTAATATAAAATTAGCTCAAGGACTTCAAAAAGGCTAAGAGGGAGAACAAATATTGAACTGTTTCCCAAGATGAAGTTACTAATAGTGGTACTATTAGAACAGAAAGGGGAGAAGAAAAAGGCTGTTTATATTTTTAATGAAGAAAATGTGATAAAAAGCACACTCACAAGAGGCAGAAAAACAAAAAGCCTGCAAACCCTTGTTTCTTTCAGTGAACATATAGTCAGAGATAACCATGGTTCTTTGACTCTTCACTGCACATTGCATTTGTTATCTCCTACTGCTCTTGCAAAGGTTTTTCTCTTTCCTTTCTCAGCAGCTTTTGCCACAGGCAAAACCAGCATCTTCTTCATCATTTGCAGGAAATTACAGTGCTAGACATCACTCCATTCAGAAATTGTGGCTCCACAATGACTACAACAATGTGAAGCCTGAGCAGCCCAACAGGTTTTAATTTACATCAGGTAACTGGATTTGCACTTGTGCCAGTGGGAACAGTACCTGGCCCAGAGAGCTAAGCCATAAACAGGTGGGAAGAAGTTTGGAGAGAGTTCATCACCAGGGATATGAGAAAAGTGCGCGTGAAAAGAGTTTAGTCAGCAGTCAGCTCTAATTTTTTTTTAATTTTTTTTTTTTTTAACCACAGTGGGTTTATCCAAGAGCCCTGTAGACTTTAATCTGGGTACATTACACAACCCTGTCTAGTGCAGCATTAAAAGGCAGGTGTATTCAGAGACACACACACACACAGAGATCATTCACAATCTCTGAATCACAAAGATATTTCTGCTGGCTCTTTGCTCTGCCACCTGTACACTCATCGTTAAGTCAGCGACCAGACCCGCCAGTCGATTGTACAAGTTCAGAAAATCAAAGCCAGGCAGACGATGGCGTGGGAGGCTGAGTATGAATTGTTGCAGGGCTCTGACTAAGGCTTCGGCAGGGAAGCGCGCAGGAAGCTGTGCAGAGCCAGGAAGGACACTGCCCCGGTGCTTCCTTTCTGCCACTTCAAAAATATCCACTAACAGACCTCTTCTAAAAAAAAAAAATGCTTTGGACACAACCTGACGTTAGCTCTTGGCCTTTGCCTCATATTATCTTGCTGAAAAATAGAAGGAAAGTACTGCAAGTAGTTAATAGCTTCTCTTAAACAGGATGCCGAGGATAATGATTACAAGGCACTCTGTAGAAAAGACTTTGAAACATTCAAGCTCTGGACATGGATATAGTTTGTACAAGTCCTTGTTACTGCTTTGTGAACACAGAACAAAGTGTTTTCTTTCACTTACTCCCTTCCTGGACACTCTTCATGTACTCTCTCTCCACAGAGTGTTTTAAAAGAGAATGTCAAACAACAATGACAACAACAACACAGTCATACTGATTACACCACACAGTTATTTATATTGCCTTTAGTTTTGGAGTTTGCAGGGGTTGTGTTATCACAAACTCAGAGTCATGCAGAAATCTAGGCTTAAGACAGAGCTACCAAAATGATCTCTGACCCTGAGTGAGGCACTTGATCTCCCAGTGCTTCGATTAGTCGTGCCATAAAACTGGGTAGAAAACAGCACCCCAATGAAATACAGATGGTTCCTCAGAGATGAAGCTATCTTCCATAAATTACAAATGTAAGGGCATAGACAAAAAAGGATCTCAGATTTTCTTCCCTCATTTTGGTAGGTGCCTTGCTAAAATCCTGCACAGCTTTACATTTATCCTTGTTGTATCAGGATACTGAGCTTACACACAAAGATGTATCTGACTTACAGCTAAAAAATCGCCCTGATAAAATTCAGCCTTATGCAAAGGCCTTCAAAAATAAGTGCCCTACTGACCATTTAGCATAAGCCACTGCAAGCAGGACTTACAGCAGCAGGAAGTTTGAACTTAAGAAATGGCAGCTCTGTAATTGCTCTGTGTTTTAAAATTTATAGGTTTGACCTTCTACATTTATCTTCTGTGGTCATTAATCAGTCCTGAGGTGAAAGCCAAAGTTGCAGCGTTATGTCCTTTCACTATTCATTTTTAGCTAAAATTCTAATCTTGTACGTTGTTTAATATTCCACATTGAGAGTGGGGTGAAATGGTCCCCAGGAGCTCAACAATCCATGCATAGCAAACCAACTGCCAGGCATTCATTGTTAAATTATCAAAAGTGCACACCAAATTATATCATCTTTTAAGGCTGTAAAGGGATTTCACTCCTACCTACCAACTAACTCCAGTAAAAGCCTTAGGATTTTTAAATACTATTCCAGCCACTGTATTCCCTGCAAAATTTCAGACTGAAAACCTCAAAATCCTTCTTCATAAATTCTTGAATCACAGACTCTTTGATCAACACCAACTATACCATTCAAGGATTTTTGTAAATCCTGAGTGCCTTGGGAAATGCAATATACATGTAGCAAAAGGGTTACCTAATGGCCATATGGAATGCAGTTTATTCTTGCCCACTTGCAAGTAACATAGAAATGCCTGTATGAAATGTCTCTGGGGGCCTTGGTGCAAGCCAGATGAAAATTCAGGGAATGGGTAGAGCAGAGAACAGAGGAGCCGCTTTGAATGTTGAGCTGCCATTCACATCAGTGCGTGTTTGATTCAAAAAAGAGGACAGAAATGGATTACCACCTTTTATGAAGAGCAAAGTCTCTGACATGATTTAAAAGTTGTATCATAGGTACAATCAGACCTCAGCTGATCCACACTGCACTATCTGCAGGGCTGCACACAGGACAAATCTAAGCAGAATTTTTGAACCTAAATAATACACAAAGTCTCAGTGCATGACCTTCATATGTATTTTTCAATCAAAAGCTTTATAAAAGAATGAGCGTTAAAAAAAAATTGATGTTGATTAACCAGGTCTGACTGTAATTAAGTATATGAATAGAGAGAAAAATGCAAAATTTTATTAACTGTGGAAGGAATGCTAGATCCTTAACTGCCCAGCAAGTTCATGAAGACAAAGGAGATCAGTTTACAAGGGTTAAGTAAACATAATATTTTATATTACAGTTCAAATGAATCCAATTTCAACAAGACTGTGTAAGGGTCTAAAAACTGGTTTACCAGATTGAACATTTTTATGAACATTAAAACCCATTACATTGCTCTGAAGTACAGCTACCGAACCGCCAGAGCCACGTAAAGAAACCATTTGTTTCTTAGCCCTATGGCTGAATTGCTTCTAGCCTCCTTGCTATTCATGTCTGGTGGGTTCCCTGTGTTTATTTCTACATGCCTGCATGTTGTGCATTTTGTACTCCCTTAAGTTTCCAAGGCCATGTCAAAACAAAATGCATTCCTTAGCAGGTCAGCATAGGAATAGCCACACCAGACATTAACGTAATAACTCTATGCTTACTGCAAATCTGAGAAAAGTAACCAGTGGTTGTGAAACACGAATTTCTGGTAAGCGAAGGAGGCAGTACATGAACACAGTGCTCTGAAAAGTGCTGCTTTAGCAGGAATTTACTTTGAGGCCTTTTATTTATCTGTACTATAGACATGCACTCACAAGCTCCTCATTCTGTTTAGCTAATCACTGACTCTGATGAGGCTGCAAACAAAGCTTCCAATTAGCACTAATTATGATAGCAACATTTCATTCAGAAAAATGAGTGTGAGCCATTGAGCTCCCTTGGAGAGGAAAAGTCCTTTTAAGCACTTTTCAAAAGACTTCCAGCACCCCACCGAATTAGACCACAGATACTTTGTATGTATTCAAATGTAACAGCTCATCATTTGAGGGAAAATCGGCGTTAGATAATGGAGAAACTGTTATACAGCGTGACACAGGGAGAGTGGGCAGACCCTTTGTGCTTCCTGTAGCATTCAGAATGGCTCCCCCATCAAACCACAGCCACCACTGCAAAGCACACCGCTCCTGAGGAGCTGTGAAATCCAAACAACCCTCGCCTTGCAGCTGATCATTTCTGTCCTGCTGGTATTACAAACATTAGGGCATTATCAGTTGTCTTGGTCTTACTTGAGCCATGCTTGTATTGTGGCCAGTACAAAATAGCTGAGGCAAGCCACTGGCTCTGGGGAGACCGACAGGCCAAAGGCTGCCCTGAGGGAACATGCCAGAGGCGAGTCCATTGAAGGCTGCATCATGGAAAAAATTATCCTGGGCATTTTGAGCTCTAGGGGTTTTTTGGCTAAATTGCAGAGCAGAGGAACCTTTAATGCACCTCACAAGCTAGGCACAATAAGGCTGGTGCCTGAAGAAAATCAAGGAAATTGAAAGATGTGGGTTATCCTGAATGGTCAGCCACGCTGCCTCAGGTCCTGCTGGCCCAGCAGCAGCTCTGGCCATGGCTGCCAGGGACACACCTGGTCCAGTCCACAGATCTGTTGGAATGCACTCAGAGAAAATCAATGTCACCACTAGAAGTTCCTCACACCTGGAAGGAGCCATGTTTTATTGCACCTGAAACACAACACTTGACTTCTTGGGATGTGGAAGTAGCAGATGTGTCAGGTGAGCCAAAAGGGATCCTCCCTTAGGCAGGCCGGCAGGAATGAATGTCAGGTTTGTGTCAACCAGGCAGGACTCGCTCTTGCAGCTGTTACACTGAAAGGACATATTATGAGAGGTGAATTAACACACTGGCATCTGTACTAGCTACATTAAAACCACCGAGAGCATGGGCAGGATTGCCCCACACCGTGTGTGCAGAAAGTGAAATGCATGGGTTTGTTTTGTGGCTCTTCCTTGATCTCCTCAAGCCTCCACTGGCAGAGGTTGTGGATGGGCAGGCTGTGTACCTGCACAGCAGGAGCAGGGCTGGGAAAGGGTCCAAATCCAGGAGAGAGCTAGGGAGTAACCCAGCGACTGAAGGTCTGGTTTGACCAGGAAAAGCTCAGCCTTCCCAGTAGAGACAATGATGCGTTGCAATAGGAGTGGGTGGGTAGGGTGGGGCGAGGGAAGGCTTGAGAGAACTGAGCCCAAATGACTCCCACACTCCAGAGAGCTGGAGACTGGCAGCCATCCTTTCTGGAGAGAGGCGTGCTGCTGGGGTGTGTGAGTAGCAGAGAAAGACATTACTGCTAATAAAAATGGGCAGGAGCTGCAAAATTTGGACTCCAGTTTTCAATACCACCAAGTACAGAACTTTTATGGTCTGAGCGTGTGGACCTAATGGACCCATCTAAATTTCCTAAGATTGGTCTAGGCAAACTTTTAGCAGTGTAAAACCTTCAATATAATTTGGAAAACCTGTGTTGCTGGGGGAGGTAAAGAGGCATGCCTTAGCCTTCATGGAAAAAAAAGCTGTTTTGGCAAGGGCAATAATTAATGAGCTAGCGGTCACTTAAGGTGGGCATAAATATTTGCATCACAGAAACATTTGCCACCTTCTCCACGCTCCCCTTCACTCTGTCTGTTTTTCCCCTTCTCTGCAGCCTCCTCTCTCACGCGCTCTTCCCCTCCCCTTCTCTCCCTGCCTGCCTGCCTATCATCTTGCTCTAATTGTTTCCAGATTTGTGTGGGAGGTCAGGGCCCGGGAGTGCTGCTTCATGCCAAGTTTATAAACAGAGCAGTGTTTCCAGATGGCCACTGGCTCCAGCCTGGCTAGCAGGTTGATTGGGACCAGAATAACAACAGGTGGAGAACAGACAATGAATTCCTTGACACTTATTTTACTCCCTTTGCTTTTTCCCCCCTTCCCTCCTCCCTGCAGCCACCACGGCTACCACCAGCAGACCTTCAAGCTCTTGAATCCGGGCAGGGAGTCAGGACACGGGGGAGGGAGGGAGGATGAGGAGGAGGAACGATGAAAGAAAGTGCAAGTGACTTCCTTGACCAAATAAAAGGCAGGGCAGGAAAGGGGACACATGCTGCTACTTCCCTGCCAGCCATTACTGCTGCTGCCAATTAAGGTGTCCTTCAAGCCCTTATGGAAAAGACACTCTGAGGTGAAATAACAGAGAATAAACAAGGTATCTTGTACAAATAGGGAAAATGATAAGATTGATTTAACATTGCTCCTTAGACAACTGCATGCATTCAGCTTTTGTCAAGACAGCCTGGGCCACTAAGGCCGCTGGCAGTGACAACACATCTGCAGTCACTGTCAGCTCTGTACTCTATTTTTCCAGATGGAGTTAGTTTCCCCAAGGCTCTGGTTTGCTAACCCCACTTCCAAGCTCCTGCCCTTCCCAGTTTCTCTCACCTCTCTAAACTGACGTTTTCTTCCCACTCTCCACACCAAATTCCCACTTTCCTCATCAGAAGCTGTTTAAAGAAATGATGGAGGCAGGGAAAAGAAGTTCTGCAAGACAGTTGCAGAGGTGTTTTTCTTTCTATTACCTTGCTCTTCCCAGAACATTTGGGAGAGTTATTTGGCACAAATGCATTGCTCCAATGATTTGGGCTTAGAGCAGATCAAAATGAGGCCACTGATGACACAAAATTGCAGCAGGTTCCACTTCAGAAGAGGCATAAATTAAAGCAGACAATCTAGATTTTGGGCCTGAGGTAACATGCATACACAGGGTACAGACAACCCTACCACCATATTCCTCCTGGAAATTCCCAAAACAAAGGCAGAACAAATGGGTCAGGGTCACAGGAGTTATGCTTAACTTTAAATGCCCAGGCTGCTCAAGCTGTAGTAAAACTTTTCGGAAGCATGAACAAGAACACATCAGGAGAAATTTGCAGCAGCACATTCTGGTTCTGAAGCCTGTGGTTGCTATGTCCTCTGCCCCCAAAGACACCAGTGCAATGCAGGAGCTGGATGCAGATTCAGTTCTACACTGGGTATGCCAGGGCTGCTTCTCCTCCTCCCAGTAATCCAGACAACTGGGAGCTCCACTACAGAAGGAGAAGATGAGGATAAGGAAGTGAAAGGTATACTAATGCGGGGATATAAGGAGTACCAGTCAGTCTTCCAGATTAATTCATTTTATATTGCTGAACTGCAAATGTTCTTATTTCCCGGCCTGGCCCAGTTCTGCACTCCTTAGGGTAAGATAGCAAACCATTAAGAAGCAAAACTGTACATGATAAAAAGGTACTATCATCTCCAGTGAATTAATGAATAATTAGACTAAATTATTAAAATTGCTGTATATCACCCACTGATAGGCTCAAAAACTTGCTATACACAAGAGAAAGCAAAAAAAAGGCAAAATTTTCTCTCCATTTCCCACTTGTGCTTACACTGCAGATGGTCTAATTTAAACTAGGATGAATATCATAGAAATAAACCTATAGAGAATTATTAGGATTATAAAATTAAAAGCTGCGGTCTTCAAAAAAATTATTCTTTAAAAATTAAATGGCTGCCATAAACAAAATGTTATCCAAAGCTGGTAATTAATCCAAGACTCCAATGCACATTTTTATTTTCTATTTGCTGCACTCCTCACACATAATTAGAGAAATTCATAAAGCAGTGAAAAGGCATACGCAATCTCCTCTGCTTAAACGCAGTGTTTAGTAAACTGACTGAACTGCTCACGTGTAAAACAGACAGAACTTTCCCCATTCATTATTAATAGCATATTTTCTTATTTGTAACCTTTTATTCATATCCTTAATGGTTGACATGTACTCTTGGATTGTCTATAAAATATCCAAAAAACCATTTTTACTCAAGTACCAGTGCGAAGGTGAACTGAAATTTAATAGGACTACAATTTGCTGCTACTCAGAAAGCTCTTATATAAATGGTGTGTGAAAAGCAAGCATGATTTAAAAAGCATTTGCTAATATTTGCAATGCAAAAGATCTCAGATTCTTGCATATGAATACCTGGAAGCAGATTTGGAAGCATTTAGGGGTTTTCATGAATGTCAGCAAATTGTTAACAGGTTTTTATTTTCCTGGAGACATTTCATGACTAGTCTTAGCTGTCAAATTTTATACTGCGTAAGTTCTACATCTACAAATAAACACAAAAACATATTAAGCCAGTTAAAAAATCTTTGCACTTCCAAAGCTTCTTATATCTCAGGATCTCAAAAAAGTTTTAACAAACACTGTGCCTAATCCTAAGGTTTGAATGAGGTCACTCAGCACCTTTTAAATAGATGCTTAGGATATTTTGCCAGAGTGAAAGATAGATCATTTTATGTCAGAAGGGTAAGCTCCAACCATTTGGAGGTTCTCCCAGTTTCAGACTGCAAATTCTTTAGGGCAGAGAATGACTTTGACCGTATACTTAGATAGTAGTGTCTCAATTTTACTGGGAATTCTGGGCATAACTGAGATGCAGGTAGGCTGAAAAAGAAAGAGAATAGGAAGTGCCAAAGACACAATGCTCACCAAGGCTGGATTTGGTCTGATAAAAACTGGTAATTCTTATGTTCATATGACTTCCAAAATTCTACTCATGCACAAACTTTTCATTTATTTGTAGAGCATATTAGGACTGTAGATTCAATCCATTTTCGTGTACCATTAACGCTACTCCTTTTGGCACAGGATCATGTTTTGTACAACTCAGAAACACTTGGCTAGGCCTTTCTTATTGCTGCTTCTGTGTTATACAGAAATCTGTGTGCCATGTTTTTCACAAAGGAACTCGGTTCATTCCTTGGTTCATAGATGTTTTGCAATATCTGTGTTTCTGCTGAACAGAATTTTCCAACTCTTGAAATATTAAATCTAGGATAAGTAATGATGCCTGAGAGTTGACTGTGTACCAAATTCTAAGTTCCTGTAGTGAAGATATTGATCTGATGTGGAAGTATGGATTCTTACACAAATCCTTTTCACAAATCCTCATACAAATCCCTTTCAGCAGCTTAGCATTGACTGTGATGACTACAGTCACCTGTGGCCCTCTCGTTGGAGAGAAGGTAAATGACATTTGTATTTTAAACCAGCACAGAACAGCTTTCAATAGGTCAAAATCCTAAGTCTTACTATCCTAAGTGATTCATTTGAGCTTGTTTGCATAATGCTGATTTGCAGTGTTGTGTCCACATGCACACAGCATGGTAAATAGATGTGCTTCTTTTGGATATGATTCCTTAAGCCTTTTCACACCCAGCCAGCACAGTGGGAAATGCCAGGGAGTCTGGCTTCAGCCTCTCTCTCAGATATCAGGTTAAGCTTGAAAGGTCAAGTTCTGGAAATCCAAATTGCAGAAGCTTGATATGTAAATGTAAGCAAAAGGATTCCTCTCACCTAACTTCCTAAGTCTTAAAGTTAAACATCTACTACAAGATGCTTAGATTAAAGGTGCTTCTTTTATAATCATCAGAGACAGACATCTCGACAGGCATCTTCACTGGGAGGATTTCTCACTTGAACACTGTTCACTGTTAGAAGGACTTTGGAAAACTAAGATAGCAAGACATCCTTTTTCAGATGCTAAAACAAATTCTGCTCCAAGCATGGCAAGATCTTTCTGGACTTTGCCAAAGATTAATCTCTTCAAACAGATATAGCTATTGAGATGTACTGGTGCAACAGCCTTTTCAAATGTGAATATTTCTGAACATTCCT
>NW_005054305.1:7746317-7770164 GCF_000277835.1 Geospiza fortis | reverse complement strand
ATTAAATAAATGCTTCCTGAATTATAGCTAATTTAGAAGTGAAGTGCATACCTTAGTTAATATTCCTGAAAAAAAGGCAGCAACATTTCTCCTCACATAATTTTGAAGTTGGCAGGATTGTGAAAAGGCTTGTGTGCAATAGGTGACAAGTACCATTTCTAAATGCTGAGAAAACCAAGTAAACTATCCACAGTGACAACCCTATTCAGTGACTGAAATATTTGTTATTACAGTCAGAAGTGTGAAGTGCTATTCTGAACCCATGATACAGGCAAAGCTGTGACTGAAGAGGAGACAACAAGCAAATATTGTTCATATGAGCTCTACTAAATTCTTAATTAAACTGCAACTCATATTTGTGCAGTTAGAGTCCACTCACAGATATTCAAATGGCTGGGCGTACTCTCCCGAGGGTTCAGAGACAAAAAGTATGATTTTGTCAAAACACCCCTGCAAAGACTCTGAACATATACAGACTCCCCATAAAAGATTTTTTTCCCCCCAGGAAACACATTAGAAGTTCAAATAAACACACTAAGAATGAGGTAGCTGGTCTGAGCGAGCTTCACTTGATGGTGCCCAGTGGCTGCTACTCTGAAGAGCAGAATTTTGGGCATTAAACTATCAGATTTCTGCTCTTCTACTAGCCAGAGTCCAAGTTCCCTGGACAAGGAGGTACAACACTACCTCAGTGGGACACCATAGTCTATCCCAGGTGGTCTGAAAGCTACTCAGTAGTGCAGCAGGTCCCAGAGATAAGTCAATCACCTACCTTAATTCCCATGTTCTGAAAAGTGCAGAAATGCTTTAAGCAATTGTATTGACAGTAACAAATACAGGAGTAAATAATAACATTCTTCTGATATACTTCCTATGTAGAAGCTCAAAGTCATCTCAGGCTGCTTTTCTTTGTCTGTTCTTTGCCTCCCTAAAGACTGGGGAGCAAACACAGCAAACACGCTTGAATGAAACATGGAACATCTTAAATGAAACATATGTAATGTCAAGAGCTGCTACATCACAGGAAAAGACAAATTAAAGACACCCAGGGAGAGAGATTATAGTTATGACCACTGAATATCAGATGTAAAAAGTACACTAAGTAGAAAAGATGATAGAGAACTGTGGATTTCAGGGAACCTAACCAATGAAATTTAAATAAAGCATTTGCTTCACAGGAATTCATTGATCCTCTGGGAGACTTTCCCTTCATGTTTTATGAGATATTAACAGCAAGAGTTTTAAAAAAATACATGAAGAGAAAAAAAAAGTGGTGCTTTGTTCACAGAATACCTTTATAAATATGAAGATGACAAAATAATCTGCTTCAACATTTCCATCTGTATTCATGGACGTGCACTGGACTGCTCTTTTTCTGAAGAACACTATAGTATGTCTAGAACTACTCACATATCTCCTACCGCCAGAGCTTATAATGATACAAGACTCAGTTCAAGGAGTAAGTTCGTGGCAACAGTCTGCAGTATATAGTGTCATAAAGTCGTATCTGGTATGAAGGCAATTTTTTAAAAATTTAACCGCAGTTGTTACTTGCAATCCTCTACTCATTTTCTGATTTAACTGCAAGTATAGTGGTCTGGATATAGTGGTATTATACTGACAGTATAATAATTAGCATTATGCTTTTCTTGTACCTTTTGTTTAGAACAAATTGTAGCAATGGAGTTCTGCTCTAGAGATACTATGATATCATGGACTGAACAGTGAAGCCCTAAGATGAGGCACTAAAGTCTGTAAACCATTATAATAGTACTACTTTGCCTAAATCATAGAGCCTAAAAGATCTAATAGATCAACACGTTCATCTGTCTGCCAGAGGACTGCCCATGTTCTGAAAAGTCACAACAATTCAAAGAAGAGCAAATAATAGAGATTAATGAGCAAAGAACAATATAGTTATTGCAGTGGAGTTGGTTTCTGAAACAAAACAGAATTTAGCAGCTAAATAAAGTGGAAGCTATTAACTGCATCTTTATTACTATGCAAAGGCAAGTAGCAACTGTGTAATTTAACTAGGTCCATTATGCAATCTTTTTTCTAATTCTTTCCTGATCTGCTAAACTAATCTCTGTTTTTTAGGGGGTTTGAAAATGAATTAAATGGATTAAAAATGCAGCTGAAAGCCAGGATTATTTAAGGAATGGAGAACAATAGGAAAGCATGACAAGGAAAGATCAGCCTTTTGACAATGAAGCAACATCCTGAGCCTGAAGCACAATTCTATTGAGTAAGCATCTGAGAAAATGTTTTATTTCTTCACCCAGGATGCATTCTCTTTCCTCTTTCTCCTCCACTCCTAGCAGTGGACTTTGGTTTGATATTATCTTAGAGAAGTTTAACTTGGGTTTTCCTAGATGGGACCAAGAACTCCATTTGTTATGTACCTCTGTAATATGTCCTACATTTATGGTGTATACCAGTTGTCCCAGTTTCATCCCACTTAGAAATAGGCAGCTACCCATGGGTTGTAGCATCCCTAAATGCCCTTTACAGTGGAGAGAGAACTCCAGCAGCTGGCAGTTCAAAAGAGCCAAAATACAGATTACCTTCTGGAGGTCTCTCATCCTCCACTGATTCTAACGGAAACCTAAAATGGGTATAGTTAACACTGGTGGCTAAGTTAGGTGGGAGGATTCTCATCCAAGCTACATTGGATGAGAATCCTCCCTACCAGAAGTGAGGGTTAAAATGTTTTTTCTTTCTACAATGTTTGTTATATGTGTTTCAAAAACTGTTCCTACCACAGTTTTTCAAGCAGCATGAACAAGGGTATTTATCTGGCTGCAATGCTGGCTTCCTCCAAATAATGTCTTGTTATGTAATTATCAGAAAATAAATCTTTGTCTATCCAATAATCCTGCTGCAATCATGCAAGTCCTAAGATTTTTAATTTCCAAAGAGATCATGATGCTTATCAGGATGGAAGGAATTTTCACCTCATTTTTTGGTCACATGGACTAAACCATTGCAAGTCATAGGAGCAGTGCTGCACTATCAGTTAATTTAGTGAAGCATTTTAACAACAAAAGTCAGGCACTTTTGAAGATTTGGAAAATATATTGAAAGGCTCTATATTTGAAACTAACACCTTTTCATTTAGGCATGTAAAACCAGTGTTACCTTTTTATCTAACTTCCTGCTCCTTTTACTAGTGATTCAGTTACAGCTCCTTTCTGTTAGGAACTGGCAGTTCAGTAGTTCAATGGACCAAAAAAGTAATCAAATATTTTGCAAGTTTTGTTGGAAAACCAATATAGTAGTGCTATTACTAATGAGGAACATTAGTAATAGCTATAACTATTACTGGACAACTGTAATGCTACAACTGGACCTCAGGAAATTAAAGAAAAATAACAGGCCCTGCTCTGCCCATTGTCACACTTGTACAATCCTTACTGATTAGACAGAGACACACATGCTCACCTAAAGATAAAGCTGAGTCCTGTGGTCGGGCTGAATCTACTAAAAAGCACAAAATTTGTTCAAATTCACTTATAGGAATAATCTGACTCACAGATTTCAGTCATGCTCTGCATAGAAGGTTGATTATACTTTCTCAACAGTGGACAACAGAATTAGAGATGGGTGTGGGTTAGAGGCCCAGCCAAAACACATTTTAGAGAGGTTCAAAACACAAACCTGGTCCCAAATGAATTAGTTTCTCCCCCACAAAATCAGAGCTTCCAAGTCTTATTTCTTGCCTCAGAAAAATCTGAGAAGGGGATAATTCTTTAGAACATAGCAATTATTATTTGTATAACTCAATTTAAACCTGATAGTGAACGCAGTTATTAAATCACCTGGTCTGACACAGTTATTAAATGATCATTTGATGATCACTGAAATTCTTTGGAATCTTCCCTTAATCTTGGGTATTTAAAAGCTTTTAGGTTTTATTTGTTGTGCTTCAGGACACCTGATTTGACTGCGATGACTGTGATGACAATTTCACCCACCAGGCAATAATAAATTATGCTTTTGCAACAATTTTGTGGACAGCTTCCTTTATCTGTCTCTTAATTTCATCTTTACGTGCTATTTTTTCATAGCCACTATATTACTTAATGCCTGCAATTTTTATTGTTGTAGTTTTCATTCTACTTCTTTTTTTCCTCTTTTTTCCTCTACTTCATTCTTTCGCTGTTCTTCATTTTTGCTTAGTCTAACATTTATTGTGGTTTATTTTTAGGATACATATATACTTGGGGTGGAAGTATAATCTGAACATTTATATACTGAGTTTATGTTTTTGTTGGAAAAATATGTAATTGACGACTGTTCTTACTCTTCTGAGAAATGCCAATAACAAATGGCAGGCTTCAGTTCAGTGAATCCTCTACTGTTTTAAAAAGACAAAATATTGAAAGCAGGCAAAGAAAGTACAACAGGATAATTTTTTACAGTTTATAGTGGGGTCAAAAATATTGCAAATATTGGTGTTTGACTTTCAGATCTGTCATAATATTCTGAAATACCATTCAGATGTCAATAACATTTTGAAAAAAACATGGAAAAGATCTACTGTAAATAATTCCATTGAAAGGAAATAACACACTTGAAACTGGAAATTCCTTTTTTTACTTCTAGGCAGATTTCTCCGTTTATTTAGATGTTAAAGAGATCTATTGCCTTTTAAAGTACAGTACTAATACCTGGGTTAGTTTAACTGCCTTTCTCCCACACACATATGTTTTTGCAGACTAACACCTACTGATATACTTTTCAAACCCTTAAATCCCCTCAGATTCTCAAAGTGCTCTTCTGCCTTCATTTCTGAATGATGGTCACAAAGCATGAAACCTACTGGAATAAATATTCTTTCTGAATGCCTGTCCACAGGTTTCACTGCTGTTTAAGCATCTGTGTAGATTAAGTCTTGCTTACCTTAAAAAACCCCACACAGTTAATGTAGGATTTGAAGGAATTGTTACAGAGTGAATGACTGAGGACAGGCATGGGCACATATTTAAAGTGAGCTACCCACGTGTACTGTGATACATGACAACATCAACACACAGACACACTGAGGTGACATTATTGGCACAACTAGGAGAGTTTTTACTTTTGCCTTTGTTACATTAATCCACACTGTGTATTTTGTCACAATTGGTAATTTTTGCTAGATGCAGAACATCTATCATGAATTAGTCATTCCAAAAAGAGATGACTCGGGAAGGGGGAGTTGGTTGAGTTTTGGAAGTGGGTTGTTTGTGCATTTGTTTTCTTACAACTGGCAAAACTCCAACAGCTATTCTCCAGAAATTTCACAAGAAACATTCATACGGGCAGGAAATCTATTGGCAAGAAACGGCAGATGAAAGAGTTATGTACTGCTGAATGAGAGTTTTGCACCTGCACATTGCTTAAGTTGGAGTGCATGCTATTAATATAATAACAATAGCATAATCAGTAGGATGCGTAGTCATCTACCAAGATAATTTCATTTCGAGACTTCATGGACACTTTTGGCATTAGTGCAAAACAGGGAGCTGAATCGACTTCAAATGTGCACTAAATGGAATGGGGAAAAAAAAAAAAATGCACCTAAACAATTCCTACCAAAACATCATGTCTAAAATTAAATCTAGAACTGCGTAACTGAGCCCAAACCAAACTGGATGTCCAAGGACACCAGTGGGATTACAAGCACGGTTGCCCAGTAAGTAAGGTCAGAGAAGTACTGCTTCAGACTAATTCACTGGATTCTGTTTTATTTCTCCTTTATGGAGAAACTTTTTTTTTCCCCTCAGGGTCATTAAACTTAGACTAGAATAGAGCTGTTAAAAAAACTCCTATGGAACACTATTTGGGGTCAGGATTTGGTAATTCACAAAAATATTTCCAATGAATATCAAAACACATCAAAAATGTTTCAAAACGAGTGTTGTGCCAGTTTTGAAATGTGGAAGGCCCGAGGTCTTTAGTTCAAAGGTAGACTACTTGGTGGGCCATCCTGCAATGATAGGCCATCAATCCTCCACCCTGGCAGTCAAAAGGTTGAGCAATGGTCTGCCAGCCAGAGCCCTTCAGGCTTCTAAAAGAACTCAGCTAAAATCCAACTGTCCCTTAAAAACTTTAGATTTCAGTCAACTGCCAAGATCTCTCTTGAAGTTTGCCAAACAGCTTTGCTTTTGAGACTGGTTCCATCAGCCTTTCCGTGTAGACATGTGGAGCTTTTTCCAAATAAATAATTTCACAGCAAAGAAACCATTTTATCCATCTCAGTAGTCACCTAGATTATGCCAAATGGTGTGCCATCCCTGCATTTCTCCCTTGACCCATGATGCTGCTCCTGACTTCGGGCACAGAAAGGTCGTTCTGGATCTTGGAGATGTGCAATTCAGTCTTTCCATGCTGACCAACATCTCTCCCATGCAGAGTCCCCTCCTTACAAAGTTTCACCTTGAGCAGTTTCTAAGCAGCCATAAGGAGGTAATGCTCCCTGCTTCCCCTGGTGAGAAGGCTGAGACCTGGGCAAGATGTTTCACGGGGAATTTTGGCCCTTTCCTACTGGGATCTGAAACACCATGAAGTAAGAGAAAACACAGTTGTGGCGGAATTATTAAAATCAACTAAAACGGTAATAAAGAAACACGAAACCTACATTGCTATTTTTTTGTGTAAGTATTATGGTATATCTACCCAGAAAAGCATTTGGAAGAGCACTGTGGGGGACCGGGGAAGGCGCTGCTGAAACTTTGCACTACCATGGTACAAAAAGTGTGTCCAGCCACACTTGCTGCCCAGCCCATGCTCTCCTACATGACAGACAGGTTTGCCTTCACTGAGAGTTAAGGAATCAACCAGTTTTTTTGAATTTTATCCACCAGAAGGCCAAAATACTGAGCATGGCCTGTGAACTGAAAAGCAACAATGAACCAAAATCCCTGGAAAACCACGTGGTGGTCAATGATTTTTCTACTCCCATAGACAAAAATGGTTTAGGGGTCTGACCTGCATATTTATTTATTCATACATTTACTGAGCACAATTTTTCACTAGTCTCCATACCAGATGAACCACTGCTCTCATCTGAATCAGATTTTTACAATAAAGACAGCTAAATCAACATCAGCATCAGTATATTATCAGCAGTGTTTTCTGAGCTTTGTTTTCTATTAGCTGTAAAATCCATTGAGTTGTAAGGAATATTGAGTGGGAAAAGGCATTTAAAATTGCATATTTGCATTGTCACGGGTTGGACTCAACGATCTCAAAAGTCTTTTCCAGCCTAGCTGGTTTGGTGATTCTGTTTATGATTTAATGTTGTTTGAACAACTAACCTATAAACTTTATCATTTTGCTATTAGAAAGAAGAAATAAAAATTATATGAAAACTTATAAAGAATCACAGAGTTCTCTTCCAGATTGCTGACAGTCAGTAAATGCCTCAAAAATCTCTCCCACTTCTTTACATGTAGATATTAAAAAATTCAGCAGTCCACCGAACTGGACTATAAAATCAGCATATCTGCCCCAGAACAAGTACACTTTTTGCCTTGCAGTAATGTTCTTTGCAGAATGCATTTGTGGGACAGCAGGTTGGCACTGGGTGGTGAAAGGTATTCACCATTTTGTAAAACAAAGCACCCATGGCTAATCTTTTTTGTTTCAAGATAATAAAAGGAAAGTCCCATTTTGCAACTATAAAAAAAAGAAGTTAAAGTAGTACAGCTGTAAGCAGAAATACACTCGTTGTTTAAAGGACTCCATGCCTACTGTACGTAAAATAATACATTGGTATCATAAGCATAGACAACAGCTTGTTTTCAATTTGGCTGCAGATAATGAAATTATCCCCCAAATTACCATAAAGTGGAACAAATAAACACAAAAGCAAACTCTTTCTTTTTCTCTCTCTCTTTTTTTTTTCCTTCAGCAGCGCTAGCTTTCAGCTATTTAGAATGAAAGCAAAGCTTCTGTTTTTCCAGAGCTCCAGTTTGACCTCAAGCAGATAAAGAACATGAAATGACAAACACGCAGCAAAGAGTTACAGGGTCCTTCCCCCCTGGCCTCTGTTTACATTAGGAAATGTACCCGGGGAGGAGGGAAGGGGAGGCAGGAGGGCTGCCTTTCAGCGCCGCGCTCGGCTCCGCTGGCTCCGGCTGGAGCTGGCCCCTGTTTCTGAGTAAGCTTACTCCACTCCAGATGTGCCGCGGCTCCAGCGTGGCTGCCATGTACAGTAAATCGGCATCTGAGGGCTCGTCAATCTGTGGGGTAGAGCAATTGCGGTCTCGCCAGGCCGCCCCACTGGCACAAACAGAAATTTGCGCCGCTGAACTGGAAAAGGAGGAGGAGGAGGAGGGAGAGGGAGAGGAGGGAAAGGGGCGACAGGGAGGGAAGGAGGCAAATAACGGGAGAGCAGTGTGTGAAAGTTGAGGGGCTGGAAGGTGTCTGCTCCCGCGAGGAGAAGGGGAAGAAATAAACACTAACAGTCAACTGAGGAAATGTTCTTAATGCATTTGTAAATTTACTTGTAAATGTTTTACACTTAGACAGAAAGGGGAATGCTGCGTATCATTTGGCAGTGTTGGCTGTCTATAGGTCCCTGTGGATATACTGCTTTAGTACGCGTTGTAACCAGGGCAAGAGAAACATAAAATAGCTGGGAAAACACAGCCAATTAGTCATTACACATAGATTGTAAAAACAAGAGAGAGAGGGAGAGAGAGGAAGAGACGGAGAAATAAATGCCCCTAGCAAATTGAGTCCCTCTTGTTTATGTCCCTGCTACATAAGCACGAAAACCAGAGGCAGCAATGCCTTCTAATCAAGTGCAACTTGCAAACCAGTCAGTGCTGCCATTCAAATTCCTCCAGGATTTCCTGATGTTCACAAGATTTACCTATTTGCTGTCATTGTAAAAAACAAATTGTTTCACTAATCAGGCAGTTTGCTTTGGACCCAACCCCAGTTGTATGAACTCCAAGTTGGACGTTCATTTCTGATCTCCTGCCGCCTACGCAGCCATTGCTAACTCGGTTTTAATAGGATGAGAAAATGATCTTTTCTTTTATAGTGGGTTCAAATGAGCTACCCAGCTTCAGGCTGACTATAGCTGTGTTTTCCTAATCACCATTTTTTTAATAGCAATTCTGAGGATGAAAATGCCTGCTCCCCCTCCTTTCTCTTCCGACAGCTCCAAGTCTAAGAATGTAAATAAGTGTTAAATTGAAACACAGAACAAAAATGGGTCAGATTTAGTGTAATTGAGTCATAGTTAAATTTAGGCTGCTTTTATTTGCAAATGTGTATTTTAACAGCAGTTCCATACAGCATATCTGGATAGAATGAGATGCCTCATTTATTTATTATTTTTACTGTGGTTGTGCCTGAAATTCTCAGCAAAGGCTCACAGCCCCATTGTGCCAAGCAGTCTAAAAGATGAGCTATGCATTTTAAAAACTCTCCTTTGCCAGAGAAGCTATCCTCAGAGTACCATCTGCATTAAATAGCAGCACCTTAAAAGGACAGAAATTTTGTCAGCTGTTCCAAATTTTCAAAAATTGTGAATCAAAGCTTTGGAGGAAGCTGAAAAATCCCAAGGCTGCAGGAGAAAAAGTCATAAGATTTTAAAAGAGTTCATCCTTTCTTGTCTCCTAGTTTGTGAGTTTTCAAACCTCACAATACGCTGTAAGACTACTAAAGTTTCTTTTTTAAAACGAATGTTCAGATTCTCACAGTATCCCTTGACTTACGGAATGAAGGCTTAAAAATATAAAATATCACCAGATTTGAAACAAAACTTTAAGACTTGGCAATACAACATACAGTTCTCTATGGGACTTGATTTTCCTTGGCATTCCATTGACTGGATGGGATAGTGAGCTTTCTTCCCTTTACTTCCTGTAAGATATAAAGGGCTTTGATTCTGACCATGAACAACAAATGTAATCCTGGATGAATAAACAATTAAATATGACTGTTCCTATGCATAACTTTCATACTGGGTTTTCGTCACTGGAGACACTGCATTCACTCTCTTAGATGCAGGGAGATAGAGAGGCTCAACAAGACCCCAGCAAGCAAGCAAGCAGGAACACATCTGCTACTGAGGACAAGTCCTTGTGCAAAGCACGTGTCACATTATGAGCTGTTCTGTGAGGACCAGAAGGAAGACACTGCCTCCAACTTTTCTCATCCCAGTGTCTAGCCTGTGCTCCAGCCAGCCCCCAAAGACAGCTCATCATTGCTTAATGCCTTGCACAGTCATTTATGTTAGGACAAAATGGACACTTAAAAAGTGTGTCAAATCAGGAAGGCAAGCTTAAGGTCAAAATTACCTCAAAAATTGCCCCTTTTTAGGCTGGCCAAAGCACTGGTAAATGTACAACTGGGACTTCCCTCCTGCAGGCAGAAATACGAACTGGGTGATCGAACAGGTGTTTTCAACGGCCAGAATTTCCATGCAGAAAGGCAACACAGATGGGTCTCATTAGACAGGAGCTGAATTTAGCAAGGAATGTGACTTTTCCCACCCCATGTTGAATGAGTGGCCCTGGGGAAAAGTGATACTCAGAGGACACCAAGAGCAGCACAGTTCTTAGCTCATCCACCACAATAACGGCACTAATTTGTGAATAAGTGAGCGTAAAGCTGATAATAGTTGTCTGTAAAGAATCGTGTATGACAGTAAGATGATACCAGAGAACTCTAAGTGACCATGGAGAAATGTATCTAGAAGCCAGGACACAAAATGAGTGCAGCATGAAGAGGGTGTTGAAATTGAATGGGTGAGAGAGATAGGAACAGCAGAACAAAATAATGCATTCCCTCTTCAGAGAAATCCCTGTCAGTATTGTGTTCCCAACTCACTACCACACTGTTCTTCCACATTAGTTTGAGCCATGTTTTTACCGTGTAAAATCAAGCCCTTGTTTACATGTGTATTATAAGCGGAGACTCCTAAGCTCAGGTTTGGTAGTCAGAAAGGCAAATTTCCCTGACAAAAGTTTAAAAATAACAAAATTAACTTATTATCTTACTAAAATATGATGATATCTTCTTTCTTTAATGACTCAATTACTACCAAGTGCACTTTTGCAAGACAGAAGGTACTAATGAGTCAAGAAAAATTGCTTGAAAAATGAATCATGGTTTTTATTTCCAACAATAACTGCATTTTTTCATGCATTAGAATCTTGGATCTACTATTTCTTTGGGTTTTCTTCTATACACATTCCAATGCACCTGACAACTGAAGGAAGAACAGTACCGTCCAGGCATTGTGTGGGCAGATGTTGTGTAAATTTCCACAAGAGATTCTGCCAAGTCTTCCTCTTACACAGACCTCTGACACCTGCATTATTTGGAAGGATTAGTTTCTGTATCATTGAATTTCCCGGAGGGACTGAGGCAAGAAGAGCAACTGAGAACCTGGCTGCAGAGCAATCGTGCAGAGTAGATACATATGCAATTATCCTTCCCTACTTAAGGAAAATGTAGCAGCCCTAGGTCCCCAGGAAGACAGAAGTGGTTCACCTCATGCATCTCCTAAACAAGTGGAAATTAAGTCTGTTAAGTATCCTGTTTACAGTTATTTCAAAGTACAAAAAAATCTAAATAGACTGCAAGAATAGGCTGTAATTGCAATTGAATATAGCACAAACTGAAAACTTGGCATTTCTGCTGATAAAAAAAGGATATCAATAATTCCACTAGGCTTATATATACTAAATGTTTAACATCTCAGTAGCATACTCGTTATGATGCCTTTGACACCTGCAGAGAAATTACATCAATTCTGTAGCAGCAGTATTACGTAATGCACCAGAGTTCAATGTTCAAAACATCCTGTTCTTTACATAGCCTCTTGTCTTACACAAAAGCAGTTAAAAATAATAGAGCTTGTTCAAGAGCCAGATTTACAAGCTTATGTTCATAGACTTTTAGGGCTCATCTTGCAAGGCAGTTTTGTTATACCTGTGGGCTGGGAAACGGGAGGCAGGAGAAGTCACAAGAGGGAGGAAAGATTTGTGAATGGATTGTTTCAAGCTTTCAGGGGAAAAAAAAAATCACTCTACATTTATGGAAATTAATTTACTACTCTGAAAAGTAATATGAAGAAGTGGAACTTGTAAGAAATGAGTAACAGAATAAGTCTCTTGTAGCTGGACTGGAGATTGATTAAAGTCATGGGATATTTATATTTGTAGTTTGAAATCTGGAGGCTTGGATCAGCTAATTAGTAAGATAGATACCATTTGCAAAACTTGGATGTTGATCCTGAAGCAGATTTTGAGTTCATCAATCGTTTGGAATGTTTAAAGGAGAGGAAGCTTGGCTCTCCTCTTGAATTTCACACTAGAAGGCTCTAGCTGCCTTCAGTGATGAAAGCAAAAATGAATAGGAGAGAAAAAAAAAGGAAAGAATGGCTCTATGTAGGCTTCTACAGCCTTGCTATGTAACATGTACATTGTAATAACCTCAGTGCTGCTGTTACAAAACTATGCGAGTAATCACCCACTCCTCACTGGCATCTTGGGTTCCTGTTGCTGTTGAGGGAAATGTGAGCAGAACAATGCACTTCACCAGAGCCTTTATGTTCTTTTCACACTCATGAGTCCTAAGACCAATCTTTTTGCAATCAAGACACAAAGCTATAATTGATTGCTTTATTCTTGTTTTCACAAGCTGTTGAGAGCTGTGCTGTTCTTCAGTCTGTTTATGAAACACTCATTTACACTGGAAAGCAGTGTATTGATAGTATGTTGAACTGGGAATAAAGGGACCTGGCTCAGCAAATCAGTGAAGTCTGCTACCAACTCCTGGCCTTTGAAGCACTTCTTAGGCACAGACTGTATTTACAGTTACCAAGTCTAAAAACTGTAAAGACCTTCATTCTTGTTTAATAAGGTGTTTTGAGATCAGAGATGAAAAGCACCAGGGAAAAAATAACAGTGATTTGTACAAAAAATAACCAGTGCTGCAGAACGAAGCACCAGGTCACAGACAAGCTGAATTTCATACTTCCATTGAAGGATCATCCGTTTATACCAGATGAGATTTGAGCCCAGCTATTTTGTCCAAACACCTACATGCAGTCTATTTGTAATGTATCCCTCATAAAGCTCTTCCTCTTACTTCCTGTGAATAGGAATATTGCAAAACTGCGCAGAGGAAGTGGAAGTTTAAAAGCTTTGCAGATACCAGATGGAAAATGTGATAGGAAACTGAAAAACAAACATTTTGTGTTTTCATATATATTAATTATACTTCAGAAAAGTTAACTTCCACTCATATCTTTCCCTCAATTTTTTTCACCCAGAACTTTTCATTCTTGTACTAACAGTTATACAATGCAAGAGCTTCTACCAATAAAAACAATAAGAGTCTGGTATATGTTTTATTTTCAAAGGCAGCAAAAAGTCTTCTTTTATGAAGAGGAAATAAGCCAGAATCAATAGAGATATAACCTGTTGCCTTTATTAAATCACTGCAACAAGACTTCTCATTTGACTTTTACCAAAGTGCAGTCTCCTTTACTGAGATTCTCTGGGTGACTTTTACCAAGGTTTTCTCTGCAGGAAATAGCAGACAAATTCCAGATCTCTGAAAGAATGACAAATAGTATGAAATACAGGGTCTCCCACAAGAATGCCAGCAACTTCATCTCTTATGGACCTGGGAAAGACCAAACAAAATTTACACATGGCCCAAACCCAGACTGGGATCTGGCATTTGAATCATCCTGGAGTATTTTCAACCCATCTCACTCTATCCTAGGATCTGCTTCCTTTTCTAAAGCCCTTTAAGCTCAAAACATCTTACTGATACTGTTATATCAGCTGATTTTGCAATTATTAACATCCACCAGCACATCTGAAAACCAGAATACATATTTTGCATTGTAAATGTGACATGAAAATTTGAACATTTTTAGTCTGTAATATCAAATTATTCTGTATCATTTGTCTTTTGCATTTACTGGCTACTAAAGATCAGTGCTGCCCTGTAACTCCTTGCTGATGAACACATTCCTCGGAATGCCTAATTTGTGAGAGATTTACACTGTGCAAACATTATCTACAGAGAGCACTTGATTCTCTGTAAATCAATTAGATATGCCTTTTCAGGCACATTTCTGTTGGAGGCTGACAGAACAGGGCTTTCTTTTTTACCTGAAATGAGGATTCCAAAATGACATCACCTCTGAGAAGCCACAGGGTGGCTTGGAAACAAAATGGTCCTGCAAGGGCAGACTCCTGTATCATTGAAATGCAATTTAAGGGGTCTTCAGAGGAATTTCTGCAACTCTGGAGGAGGCCGATGAGCAATCTGACCTCCAATAAAGACAACAGAAGGAAGCTCCCTTTGAAAGATAGAGGAAACTTTTTTTCTTTGAAGAGCATTCTCAGGGGCTGTCTGCTGATACAGTACAGACTTATCTCCTGAGGTCCAGACAAGTCTGTGTTACTGATTATACCAATATACCTCATGTGGTCCTCACTGCCTTTATCTAAGAATGACAAAAGTCAAGGAGAACAAGTGACAAACAAAACAGAACCCTACCTAACAGAGAGGTCTATCATGAGAAGTGTTCTAAGAGAAATCTCCCTGCATATATATGAAGTTTAGGAATTTTACTGGTTCATTGGTCTCTGGAAACCACAAGACTGTCAATAAAACTAAAATGTGTCTATAAACCTATAAACCCGATGAATACATGTACAAGCAGACAATCGTATTTGCAATAATGCATTGTGTGTGCAAAATGAGCATCTATACCTAAAGGTATACATGACTTCATGACATTCAACAAAGGCAGACACTAAGTCCTGCATCTGGGATAGTCTAGAGACCAACTGACTGGAAAGCAGCTTTGCAAAAAAAGGACCCAGGGCTCCTGGAGGAAAAACTGAACATGAATCAGCAGTGCGTCTTTGCAGCTTAAAAGCCAACCACATACTGGGCTGTTTTATTAAGAAAATAACCAGCAAGTCAAGGAAGTGATTATTCCCCTCTATTCAGCACTTGTGAGACTACATCTGGAATACTGTATCCAATTTTGGGACACTGACAAACTGGAGTAAGTAAAGCTGAGGGCCACCAAGGTGGACCAAGGGCTGGAGTACGTGACTTGAGAGGACAGCTGAGCAAGCTGGGTTCACTTGGAAAAGGAAGAGCTGAAGGAGAGGGTCTCAACACCATTGTCACAACCTAAATTATTCAACAAGCTTATATTAGTACACAAAAATTCCTGTTACTATGGCTAGCCTATCTTCCATCTCACATCAGAAACAAAGTGCAATCTCTGTGAGTATACAATTTGTGGGACAAAGTGACCCACTGCTGGGGCAGAGTCAGACTAAAGAAGACCTGGAGTCAGGCCAACCAGCATGCCTCAAACAAGCTAGAGCAATGCAATAAAATAACCAAATCCATCCAAACTACAGTAAAAATTCCCGTGACTCAACCGCCTCCGTAGCCTGTCAGCTCTACCTCCCACCTCCACAGCCCTAACACCAGAGCCCAAGCTGACAGATACTTCAATTCAAACATTGTGGTTACACTGGCCCCCTCCAAGCCCAAGGCCCAAATCCATGAATCCTGCTTTAATCTGCTCCTGCAAATGTGTGTATTTTTTGGTCAGAATTTTGGTTGTCTATATTTGGAAAGTCTCACCCACAGTCTTGAGCTGACTGAGGGAAGCCAAAGAAAATTCAAGATATAGTGGTTACCAAAGCTGAAATCCTGCCTCAATGTGACTGTTCCATATGTATTTGTACACTGTTTATGTGCCTACCAAACCTCCAGGAACTCAGTCTTCTCCTTAGTGCATTTATAGGAAGGAGATGAGAAAGAGTCCATTTCTACAGAATTCCCCAGATAGAATCTACTGCAGAATACATCATTAATAAAGGATTTTTCTATTTATTTGTTTCACCCAGAGCAGCTGGTCAGTCATGTCTCTCTGGGGCAGGTCAACTAATACTTATTATTTCATAAGTTGAGCATTTTTGAATACTGTCTTGTCCCTTCCGTTTTCCATTACATGGGAGTAAGGAATTATGTTTGCATTATACCGTAGAAATTTAAGGGAAAAGTATTTATGAAACATTAGGAAAGGACTGAGCAGAACTGATGGTTATAAAATCCTGATAAACCTTTGTATGAGAGGTTGTTTCATACTGGTAAAAGAGCAGGCTAAGAATAAATCTGAACCATGCTCATGTGAAGTAAAACCAATGAAAGACAACCAAGGAAAATTTATTAAAAGCAACAATTAGGGTTTTTTTCCCCTCACAAATCTCAGAGTGCTAGAGTGCCACTGAACCCAGTAAGAATCTATTATTGATTTCATTGAGAAATGCTGGCCTCATCGTCACAGTTGGAGCAACTGAGACACAAAAACCTTAAGTGAGTTGCAGGACATTAGCCAGCAAATGGCAGAGCTGGGAATACTATCCAGCTCCCCTGGAGGCAAATCCATGCGTCATCCACTGCACCACTTCCCCATATTAGAAGGCAGCAACACAGCACAAATTTCAGGAGTTTTGTTTAATGAGAATGGGAGATGGAGAGATCTGGAGGCTACCTATAAAGTAGAAGAATGCTGGGCTTGTTTGACTTTATATCCATGTGCCACTACTGACTCTAAAATATGAACACATCTTTGCTCAGATGCAGACTGTAAAGGGAAGAGTTAGAGAATAAGGAAGGATCCCATGAAGAAAATATATTATCCAATTTAATTTTAAAATAAACATATAGCAATGCAGATTCTGTGCATTGAGTCAGGAGTCAAGTTTGCAAGTCATAATTAAATGTGATTTAAATGCTGCTTCTGCTGAAGTGGTTAAATCAACTAGTTGGTTGATGTAAAAGGAGTACAACGCAGGGATCTTACTTTAACAGCAGATGTCTACTAATCCTGTTTTACACAGATTACTTCTTGTCAGTTTAAAACAGGGGATATCAGGCTCTTTAATAGAAGACATGACTTGTAGCATGATTATTTATGTCTCACCACTGTATGGGTGGCATATCACTTTACTCCTGAGACAGATGCACCAACTTTGCAGTTCATTCCAACAAGGATATTGTAACCATTTAAAGTGATGAATATCAATCTGTTTTCATGGCAAGTACTGTTTGATAATTTCCTCTCACTGGGGTCACTGCTGCACATGATTTCTTATTCACCTCATGTTCTAGGAGGTTCTGCACCCTGAGAAGAACATATGGAATGGGACAGGAATAAAAGGCACCAACTTCAGCTGTCTTGCTGAACAGTTTTGTCCCCAGTACCCAGACTGTCAGTATACACAAGCTGAAAAAACACTCATAGTTGAGAAATTGCCCAGTCAAGGTATGGGCCCCCTCCCTTTGTCCACTGGCCATGCTCTCCTGGTAGGGGTTCCCATGGACGGGGAGAAGAGTGGTGGCTGCTGGCACTGCTGGCACTGGCTCAGAACAGACCCTGGCCCCAGTGCTCAGCATGGCTGATGGCTCTGCCCACTTACTTGTGACTACCTGTGCAGTACTTTTCCAGAAGGTTTCAAATAATTTCAAAACAATAACTGCTACATATTATTATTGTGATGGTTTTGTGAGAAGGAAGAGAGCAGTTATGGCCAAGACTATCTGAGATGGTTGCTAATTTCAAAGGATTTAAATTGAAGGACATGGTAAATCTTTAATATGTTACCTCGTGTGAATGGCAGTACAGCAAAAAGATTATAGGATTCATATCTTACAGTTCAGCAACCTTTCAGATGGACCAAACCATGATCCAGGGGTAGAAAATTCCTGCTCTTCAATTCACTTCAAGCCTTCTGACTTTGTTGGTATAATACAAACATAATCAGCTTCATGACTGTTAATGGGAAAAAAGTTTTACTGACACTTCATGCTATGAACATTTCAAATGTTTCCTTTGATTTTAATATTTGAAATCTTGTAAATAAACTTGTAACTTTGGCATTCCAATCCTTCAGCAAATACTTTCTTCTTAATGACATTTTACTCACTACGCTATTCACACCTTCCAGGAGCTTCACTTCTGGATTGGATTTGGCTTTCTTGTTTTGTGTTTTTTTTTTTAAAAACCTTGCCAGTCTGCAGCTGTGTAATATATGACGATAGAGGGTGATAAACACTGCCCAGCTGAAGCTGAAAATGAGTTGATGTAATGAGGCGAAGGTGATGACACTTTTTTTTAACACAGAAAGTCATGAGATATACTAAACAATATGTTTTACACATACACAAAAAAGAAATCCTTCCATTTTCCCTGAAGAATTTCTGGTGGAAAATTAATTCCCACTGAAGAAAACACACACACAAAAAAATCCTAACCTCTATTTAATGACTTCATGAATTCACACATAGTGGGATAACATTTGGGTTTCTAAAATCCCTATGAAGTAGCAGTCTTCCATTCTGCCGCTAAAATCCTCTCTATTTCTGGTGGCTGCTGGAAATTAAAGAGTTAAAATGGAGACCACTGAAAAAGAGCAAAGCATATGTTATATGCAGCACATTACTTTCTTACTGGACTTCCCATGGGCCAGTGAAGTTTGGGAACCACTTCTGTAAAGGAAATGTATATGGTGTCAAATTATTGACAGTCCTGTGTGTCAGCTCCATCTCTGCAACTGATTAGCCCCAGAATGACTTTGGCCTCACATAGTTTCTTACAAACATTATTTAGTCAAGCTTCAAAACCTAAGTAGGCAACACTGTCATTCCCAGTTTACAGATGATTCTTAAGTGTTACAGAGTTAAAAGCTACTGCAAGGGGACGCATTAAAAGAGCACTGGGAGCTGGAATAAAATTCAGCTTCCCAACTCTTGCCCACTTAACCATAATGTCCACAGTCTAAACCACTTAGATTAAAAAATCAAAATAAAAATTAAGCTATTTCTCTGAAACCATGTCCCCTGAAGCCATTTCTGATGCCTAAGTAAGCATTGTAATTTTTTAGAGTTACTGTGCACCTGCAGCTTCCAATAGTTTCCAAAGGTCACCAACTTACCCTGATTTTTCCAAGCCTCAGCTTCCTAAATCTTTCAAAACATGGAAAGAATAGCAATCTGTCTCCCAGTCTTCCTGCCCACTTGGGTCAATAAGGGATTTTTCTTTGACTCCACTAGCTGTAAGGCTTCCTTCCCATATTTTTTTCCTTCAGTTTTGGACAGCAATTGTCTCAGGGTGGACAAATGTCTGCTTCAAGAGAAACTGTTGTGCTGAGAATCACTATCTAATCATTACCACCCATGCACCACACAATGCAAACCGTAAAAAATGACAAGCAAATGAAACAGCATAAAACTAAAGAAAAATAAAACAGTACAATCATCCTAACAGCAATGGCTGGAAATTCATCTTGGAAGCTTTAACTGCTCCTGTGGCACAGAAGCTAAGAGGAATTGTTCTGTGCCACGATGGCATTGCCCAATAACCCATTCTGTTAAAACTAACAGAGCTGGCTAAACTATCCTGCCTTGTGTTCTCTTTTAATTGATTGTTTAGTTTAAAGAGAGGATAAAAAAGGCTGGCTGGGATCCAAGCTCAATCCCCTGCTGTTATGGCAGAAAAAAGTACTGATCAGAATATTTCTCTGCAGAATGAAATGTGCATCTCCTGGGCTTTCTGCAATAGCAAAACAAGTTTACATTTCTGTCTCTAATATGATTCTGTCCTCTCAGTCATTAACAGTTCCTTGATCTCTTCTCTTATTCCTACCCCCTTTATCTTAATTATTGAAACTTGTAATATAAACAGCATTTCTTCACCATCTTTTTGAATTGTTGATTATCTGGAAAAAGGCACTAGCGTGCGGTTTCAGGGCATTTGCTCTGCACAGCAGTGGTGTTTTATTCACATGTGGTACTCACAGACACCAGCTATCATTTAGGGCTATCAGGGACAACTTTGGGAGCCAGACACTGGGTCAGTGTAAATGAACACAGCACAGTGTGACCTCAGGAGCATCGGGCAGATTTGCACAAGGCTGAGGATCTGGCCATGTGACTGTTTCCAGCTAAAATTACATTCTTCCCCCACCACACACTGGAAAATTAGAGACTGCAGATCTTTCTAAACATGCTTATGGATGTAGAAAACCCTTTCATAAGGTAAGGAGGGCCAAGGAGGAGAGGTTTCTTCTGGAAGGCAGCATGGGATGGGATTGGAAGTGCCACCACTTTTGCCCCCTCATTGTCACATTCCTTTCCCAGGCCCGGAGGATGAGGCAGTCTGTGAGCCGCAGTGGCTGGGAAGGATTGCTTTGCTGAACAGGGACGGGAAAGGGAATGTGGTTTCCTGAAAGGCTTCCAGCAAGTACATGGGAATGGAACACTTGAGAGAGACATGGAGCTGGAAGCACTTCCCTTCTGAGAAACACTTCCAATCTGTTCCTGGGGCCAAATGTAATAACATCTCTGACATTATTATTATAAAAGGGGAAAAAGTCATTCTTTTAGCTTGCTGCTGTGATTTCTCCATTTTGAAACCACACCTTCTCTGAGACCTGGAAGTCATGCGGTTTGACACGCAAGCCAGCTCACAAGGGATGCTTCTTGGGCTCATCTCTACCAGCACTTATCACCAAGTCTTACTGAAGGTGCCAGGAATGCTTCTGGCAACAAAGAAAATTAACTTATAGTTATGCTTTTCTGCTTAGGTCCCTCTCTTGATTTATGTGGAATACATTGACACAAATTGTCTGCAATACTTGCTTTTTCCTACTGTCAGTCATGAGCCAATATCTTGACATGAGGGAAAATTCTGCATGAAAAACATCTATTTTGCCATGTGATGTAGCAAATTTTTGTAGAATCCTTTTAAAGAGTCAAACTCTCCCCTTTTCTCCACTTAATACACTATACTGCACAAAAAATTAAAAGAAACTATTTGAAGCATCTCCCTAAACAAGGTGACAGGAGAATACACTTAGAAGAGAATATACAAATGGACTTGTGCTAAATATTCAGACTATCACTAAAAGGATTAGGAAATAACCTTTGAAGGAAGAAATTATATAGCAAAATCTGCAGGACCCAGTTTCTGGTTTACCATCCAGGAATATGCTGGAATATGCACACAAGAGTTACAAAACAAGTGCTGTTGACAGTACAAAGGGGGAAGTATAGCCATTAGGAACAGTATAAATTGTACTGACATGAATAATGCTTCTCCCCAGACTCCATTCTAGAAAAAAAAAAAAGAGAAAAAAAAGGGGGTGGCATTAATTCAGCAACCTCTGTGTCTAAATAGGTTCAGTTAAATTGGTACCATTTTTGTTTAGATAAGGCCTCAGACTCACTGACTCTCTGGAACCCCCTCTTAGTCTTACCTCTAACCACTTTTTCCAGCCCATAGCAGGGAAAAATGTACCACAGAAGGCAGAGCCAGACACCAGCAGTATCATAAGAGCCTCAACCAACAGTGTCTCAGCAAACACTGGGCCAGAATCCACCCCCACACACAGTGAGCAATTCATTTGTTTGGGACTAGTTAAAGAGGCAACTTTTAAGCTGCCAGCTTACTGACACCTGACAGCCATCATCCTGCAGTGCCTAAGTTGCTATAAAACATGAGTCAGTCAATGAATTACATGATTTTTGGAAAATAATAGTAATTTAGAACATTCTTTTCACATTTCTGTATATGCATCATTTAATCTCGTGGGTGTTTTGGGTTTTGGGTTTTTTATTATTATCATTTTAACTAAGCATACGAAAGGAATAAGAACACAAAAGTCCTTATCAGGATCAGGAAAAATTTAAAGATTTTTTTACAGGGTTATATCTATATTTTAAGTAAGGACAGGAATCTCTTTCGACATTTTTGAGAAAAAGATATCTTTTTTTGAGAAAAAGGTATCTTTTTTTTTTTTGAGAAAATACAGGCCTAACCATACAGCCCAAAGCTGACAGCAGACCTCCCTTAAAATTTAAAATATAAGATTACAAACATTTGATAGTGAATTTCATCTTAGAAGTTCAGGTAACAACTGAGAAAGCTATTTCTGTAGTATTTCTGAGGTTGTAGCTAACTCAAATATTCATACACTTCACAGCCTCATTTCAATTCAATTAATTTTTTTAGGACATAAATACGCTGCAATTTGGATGAGGATTTCTTCTTTCAGTTTGATTCTTTCAGTCAAATGCAAACAGCAAAGAAATCAAACATTCATAATAAGATATAGAAAGTACTCTCCTAAGCCAAAGAGCTCCTAAAGTGCAGTCAACTTATGCAAAAGACTGTATTAATATACCTTATAAAACACAGAATCTTGCAGTCAGAGCTGGATGGATATGAAACATCTGAATGCAAAAAAAAAAAAAAAAAGCCTAAACTTAAGGATGGCTAAAGTCACTGGAACCCTTCTTCCTGATGTGAAGTACACCAGGCTGCAGGAGATTCCTTCTACAAAAATGCAAGATTGCCAGAATCTGTGTTGATAAATAATTTATTCCTGAACACTGACATGTTCAGGAAACATGGCTTCTAGTTTGCATCCTTCAAGGAAAGAAATTCAACAAGTGCTTTCAGAACAAGCTCAGCACACACTGATAAACTGAGGAGTCCACAAAAAGTCAGTTGTGGACACTGCGTTTAAATGAAGCAGGAGGAGGAATTTGTGTCATTGATACCTTTGTACTTCTCATTAAGCACCAGGTTAATAATACACAGACTTGGGCCTGGAAGCAGGATTCCTCCCTCCCAACAGAGCACCCTAAGCACTAAGCAACAGACTCACACAGCTTTCTTCCTCACTTTGCTTTGATGAATATCATGGTGCTACCAAGCAGCAAACAAGTGCACAAACAAGAAACTACTCCAGGTCATCCCATCCTGCACAGGGTAGAAGGACACTTGAGGGAGAGCCCAAGAGGAGGATTTGATTCCTCTCTCCTCCTCCACAGAGACTAAGGAGAAGATGAAGCCCACGTCTAAGGCATTCAGACAAGCACTCTAATCTGCAAGCCTTCGCTCTGGTTACATTGTGGAAGAGAAGCTATCGGTGTGCCTCTGCACACTTCAAAGAGGATGCTGGGCTCTGGATCATGGCTAGATGGAGGAATCTTCCACAAACCCTGCTGAGGCTTGGCAATGGCTATGACTTCAGGCACATCCTAGCTGAAGTTCAGTGCTTCCCCCTGGCTCACTCTGGACATCTGGTTATTCACTGTGAGGCTTTTCCAACTCATCCCTGTGAATCACCACTTCTTGGTGTACAGTCTGGTGCACTCAGACTGATGATTTCCCATCTGGTGAAAAGATTGCTGAGCTCATCAGACACAGCATTACTTAACAATGCAACAGTTAGAAACAAACTGTTCTGGATCAGTGAGCACTTCTTCACATTTGCCTTTCTGACTGACTCCTTTTCTGATGAAAAGGCAGCAAAATGGCATGCTATTGGCATCCCCTGTTTTATTAGTATGACGGTCCTCATGTACGTCAACAAGAGATTTTCATGTCAGGCCAGCACGACACTGACATTCTGAATCACCAGCAGCCCCATCTGGTTCTTGCAGGGTCTCATAAAAGCAGCATGAATGCCCATAAACTCAGAAATGTCATCAGCACCATGGAGGAAGTTCCCACTCAGGCAGAGTTACCTTCATGTGATCTTCAGGGCTGCATTTTCATCAAACCAGGCTCAACAATTCTGACAGTGCAGTCTGTACACAAACCAGAGCAAGACAACTAGAGGACAAGCCATCAATAACCATAAAATGCAAGAGTAGGTGACCAAGCAGCAACTAACTAACAACCAAGTTTAGGAAATGAATGGCATCCACTTTGATTCTGTATTTGAATATTTCCTAAAGTTCTCTATTATTCTACTTCAGCTCCCATCACAC
>NW_005054305.1:7737156-7744133 GCF_000277835.1 Geospiza fortis | reverse complement strand
TGATTTGATCAGTGTAGCTGTACTAAAATCCTTGAATGATCACTAAGTTGCACCAGTGGATAGGTAGTCTTGTATTTTCAGTATCAAGATATTTGAAAAACTTTATTTTATTTTTATTTCTCTCCAGCTGAAGTGGTGTGAGGAGGGAGTAGTGTCATTGCTCTTGGCAAGACTCTCAGCTTTGTATTTGTTTTCATGAAGCTTCCAGTCAAATTTTTGCAAACTCAGACATTTAGTTACTGTGATTTCAATACACACCTCAGCCTATAGATAATTAGCTGAAGAAACCACCAATTCCAATTCTCTGGTAGCTCACCTATCATCACTAGTGTAAACCAACAAGCCTTTCCTCCACCAGCAGCCTAAATTCCCCAAAGCGCTGTTTCCAGATGGGGAAATTGCCTTCACAAACACCTGTTACATCTCATAATATCAGATAGCACAACGTCTGTAATTCTACCTCAGACTCATCCTACAACTTTGTGAGTCACACTACATGTTTCATGTACGCAGTGAACTAAAGCAAACAAACAGGAACTATTTGTATTCTTCTTACTTATGCCAGGGCTTATAATAAACCCCTTTGAAAACACTTCCGAACAGGTAGCAGCCGGCACACAGGTTTTGCCAAGGATTTAAACTAGTCTTTACCTGTTGCAGCTGTTGGGAAATTTCTAGCTATTGCTAGAAGTGTACTTGTGCCTGCATGCTGGGATTGGGAGTGTGAGCAGGTGTTTGCAAACCACAATTACATTGCTAACCATGTCTCAGACTCAAAGCCAGTCGTACCAGCAATGTCTGGCACATTATCTTGCTGCAAAGATTCTCATTCAATTCGTCTTACAACACTGATCAGAACTGCTTTAAGCTATAAAAGCCTCTCCAGCTAATTTCTGAGTACAGCGTGATGCTCCTTACCCTGAAGGCCCTTTAAGATCTGACCTCTTCCACTGTTTTTCCTGCTGTCAGCCAGGACAGCAAAAGAAGAGGTGGTATGCAGGCTGAAAAGCCTAGCAGTCCTCAATCAGCCCTTTGTCTTCCATGCTCAGCTTTTTATCCAGGGGCAACAGTCTTTTTCCATTACCAGTAAAAATGACCCCCCAGTAGGGGTGATGAAGAAACAATAAAACTAATCATTAAGCAGGCCTGCTGAGAAGCGAATTCCAGTCTCAGGTCAGATCTAATTGCATTCTGACACTGAAGTAATGGCCTGGTCATTTATATTAGCAATGTCATGTTTCTTTCTATTTATTTGTCTCCATTCTGTTCTCCATCCCCATAAAGAAAGAAACATAAACATGCAGATTGATAAAAAGATGTACGTAGAGATCAAAATACACACATTGTCCTGTGGTGTGCTTTCCAAATTTTTTAAACATAAAAAATTTAGCTCTCATTAGCCAAGATCAATATTGGGAAAACTAAAAAAAATGTAGCATGTAAGAAAATGATGAGCAACTTTAAAAGGAAGACTTAGGGAAAATTATGGTGGTGTCATGTCCTATGACCAAGGAAAACCATGTACACGGGGAAGAAAATACAAATTTAAACATGCATGTAAGCACACAAGATATATAAGAATAGCTGTGATTTTTGAGATTAGGGAGATTTAGATATCTACCTTTAAGTAATTACAGGGAAGATAGGCAACTTCTGAGTTCAAGTGCACCACATGCATGCACATGGCGTACACACACACACCCATTAATATATTCCTGAAAATATAACTATTTTTAGGTCTCTTTCTTCCCTTGCCACCTTCCTTCTACTGCTTTTACCATTAGTGATATTTTGCCCCTATCTGCATCCTAAGCCTCCTCCCCCACTGTTTTTTTGCCCAGCGTCGCAGTCAGCCTCACAGCCTATGACTTCTTCCTTCAAGAATCTAAACAAGATGGCTTTGCATCTGACTGAACACAATGGGCCTCTCTTCAAAGCCAAGCAACATTTTTCCTATCATTGTTTGCAGGGGAAGAGTTGCTCTGCACTCTGCTCAGATATTAGGGTCACACAAGCCTTATTAGCTTACGGGTAGATTTGCTGTCCTAAGAGGGTTCGTACAACTAACAAGATCACTTAATCCCTTTCTAGGTCCCTCAGCATTTGTAACAAGTTTTGTAATCACTTTTAAAATAAAATGTTCTGACCTTGCAAACTCACTTGCAAGCCAGCTCAACCCTCTGGCTTTTTTCCCTCCATATAGCTTTTATGATCTCTCCTATCTGGATAGCAAGCCTTTTCCCAAAGTATCTTAGTTCAATCCTCTTGATGCTATCCAGAGCTAAAAGCCCTCAGCATGTGCTTTGGATCCAATCCCTACCTGGCTGCTGTGCTCAGAGAGGCGTTGATCAAATCTAACAACAAATCAGGGCCCAGAAAAAGTAGTTGTAGAACCTGGAGCCGTTCCATCTAATTGCAAGCAGGCTTTCACAACTCATTTACTGAAGAAAACTTCCTTATCAGGTGAGGATGTGACCAACTTCCACCCAGATTTCATGCTGTGGTTTTTATCAAAAACACATGAAAATATTTTTTTCAACAAATCAGGGCCCAGAAAAAGTAGTTGTAGAACCTGGAGCCGTTCCATCTAATTGCAAGCAGGCTTTCACAACTCATTTACTGAAGAAAACTTCCTTATCAGGTGAGGATGTGACCAACTTCCACCCAGATTTCATGCTGTGGTTTTTATCAAAAACACATGAAAATATTTTTTTTTCTTTATCCATAGAGTCAGCTTTCCAAACTTGCTTTATCAAAAGTCTCAGGATGGCACAGTGACAATCTTGCCTAGTATTTGCCATGCACTCTGTGTTCTAAGGTTAGCCCTGCTAGTGAAGCAGGCCTGCACAGGTATGCCACAATTATATTTTTGTATTCAGCTCCATGCCATGATGAATACACTGCCACCAGTATCCTAGGTAGCTAGTTTAACAACTCATTTATTCCTAATAATTCCAACCTTGTGAACATTCATCGTTGCTAGGGCAGGCATGTATTTCCATTTATCTGCCCACACTGGCTCTTTTTAGTTACCTGTGGTGAATCTCTTAAATGTCACCCGTGGATGGCAGGCTGAAAACATCTGTGAAGGTCTGGTACAGTCCAGCCCTCTCTGTGCACACGTGCCAGAAGAGCCAGTCTATAACACCTGGACTCTGCTTCCACCTCTGCCACTGAATTGCTGGACAAATTCCAACAAATCACATTACTGGTGCCTACATTTCAGCTTTTCATCGAATACAAGGGAGTTCTCTAATTCTCTAGGGTATTCTGTGGCTTAATAACCACTTACAGGGTGGGATAGATCAGTGTGCAACAACACGGAAAACACTGGGATTTGCATCCAGGACTATATGTGTCATGGTGTGCAGCAACATGACTGAACAGATTAGAACAGGAAAGCAAAGGAAATGCCACATCCAACCTGCAAGTTCAAAGGGGATTAGGTAAACAAGAAGGATCCCAGGTAGAACCAGGATTAGGGCAACTTGAAGTTGCTACTGCCAGAGAAATGATTAAGAACACTTAAGACCAGTAATTGTGAAGAAGGTATTTAATACCTTTTCTGAAAAACATTACCTGCATCAGCAGTGTTCCCTAGGTCCTATTGAGACATGAGCACTGACTCAGGCAAGGATGTGCCACCTCCAGAGGAGCTACTGCTGACTGCAGCACTTGGGAGCTGCAGGAGCTTCACCAGCCCTGCCAGGACATCGGAATGGCACTAGGCAGCCAGAGGCTCTTGCAAATGGCACTCCACAGCATCCCCTCTCTTCTCAATGTCAAACTGCCTGGAACCTACTTCTTCCACAGTCCCACATATCTCAAAACATGAGAAGGAATTTAATTGCAAAGAGGCTCCATTACTCTCATAAGCTGCTATTTCATTTTATACTTTGCATAAGTAAACTAAATTCATTTTCACCAATTATTTTGCCTTAATCTCCATGCCCGTCCCTAATCTTCATTAAAATATTTAAAAAATTTAATACAATTAGTTCTTCAGTCTTTGTCTGTCTTTTTTTTCCTAAAATAGCAATTTATATCTCAAACTCATATTCCTTTATGCTTTTTATTTTTATATTTCTAAATTACAGTTCTGCACCAGAAATTGCTTGGTTTTATACAAAACACACCACTTAAAACTATTATATAAATAGTTTTAACATAAATAAGTAGCATAAATGAATGAAGAATTGCTATTTTGTTAGATTTTTTTTTTAAGCATATAACACATCACAACACAAATGTGCCCTGGTACAAAAATTTCAAACACCCCCAAACTCAAGGCTGCTTCAACTTAACTCTTTCAGGTCTTGATCCAAAGCTCTTTGAATGCAGAGAGAGTCCTTTCATTGACTTTTATTGCTCTTCTTCCATACCTCTAAAGGTAGCACTAGACTATCTGGAGACAGAGCTGAGTTTTAACAGACAGCTAATCCCCAAAGTCTGGGAAAGACTAAGCCTAAGAGCTTAGGAATGACAACCCCAATATTATCCATAGAAGTGATCCCATCTAGCCAGAAAATATTGGCAATTTGTGATACTGTCTTTTTCATATCCCAAAGAACAGATTATTGGGAAGAGTTTCAATGTACAGTGGCAGCATCCAACCTATATTAATATATCTATATTAATAAGGAAAAAAATAAACACGTGAGAGAGTTGTCCAACACCTATCAACCCTCAATTTAGGGCAACTGCAATTAAAGGCAGCAGCAATCAGGAGCTTGCTAATGGTTCTGAGAACAAACCTTCACTTAAAAAAGTTTGGTTACAGCCTCCACAGTACTCAAAAAATCTGGTTTGTAGGACAGTTATTCCAAGGTTTTCTTGGCATTTATGGTTTTTATAAACATCCATATCAGCTTCAGCTCCTTGTCATGGACTGAATTTCCAGAAGCTCTGCTTCATAAGGCTTGTTGGAGCCTATTGTACACAAGAAATTGCTTGGATAAAAATTGCTGGAGTCAAGACAGAAAAAAAAGCTCCTCTCCTCTTCCATCCTCCAAATGATTTATAGAGACTTAGTGTAAGAGCATATTTTACCAGTAGTTTTCTTACTCAGGAGGATAACTAATTTAATAATCCCATTGAACAAATGACAAGTCTGATTGTCTCTGGGAGAGAAGTGAAGGAACAAAGAAACCTTGTCACACCATGTTTTTTAGGATGATGTTATACAACTCCCATACCCTTGCCAGCAAATTCTCATGACTCACTCTCCTCTGAAAACGCTGTTATCGATCTCATATTGAGACAATGAAATTGGACTTATTTGGTGTCTGTTTCTGTTCAGTTGGCCTTTCACAGAAGCCAGAAAATATTTATAAAAACTGGAATGTAATAAGAAGATTTGGGGAGAACTTATTATGGATAAGTATGATAAATAAACAGAGGGCAAAAGTTACTGGGAAACTGAGGTTTCTTCCAATTCTTCCTCTTCTGAGGAAGCAGCAGAGACTTTCCACCCTCAGTCAGAGGAAACTCTGGTTTCAGCCTCAGTTATGCATCAGGAACCAGACCCCAAGGCCATTATGACAGCAGATGCTCCATCACCAGCAGCTATGTGTTACTCCACTGGGGATACCAACACAGAAAAAGCCTTCTTTACTCTCCTTGCACCACCTAAAGTATTCCCAGCCACTTCAACCAACTATTGCAGGTCTACAGTAATACCTGAACAGGCCATTTTAAAAGCTGATCTTACTTGTACTGAAGGCAACAGTAACCTGATTTCACTGTGAAGGTACTTTGGGGATCACCCTAGCTCAAAGAAAAGTCACCAGAAGCATACTCCAAAACTTACTTTGATAAGAGTGAGGAATAATGACAAAATAGGTCTTTAAACCTTGGTGCTCGACCAGGAAGCAGGCAATCTGCCAAACATCCTGTACTCCTTGCCCAGCTCCAAGCCCTCAGCCTTGCTCCAGAAGACCCAGGTTCCCTTCAGGCCCTTTCCACTGCCAGACAGAGCTATTCAAACCTTGCTGGAGCTTGCTCCCTCTCCTGCAGTACCAGGTTATTAAAGAGCCTCTATTCCTCTGCCTGTCCCCACAAACATAAATCCTTATTTTACATTGCCTCTCCTCTAACACTGAACATAAAAGAACATACTTTTTATTTAAGTTTTATCTTTGCCTGGGCTTCTAACAACCCACACTGAACACTCTGTTCTTATAGCCCCTTCTGGATTTAGAGGTATATAAGCTGTTTGTGCTTGGCTGCATGCATTGGTATTTTTATGTTCCTATGTATCTTTATCTGTACAGTATCTCTGAATACACTTAAAACTGTTTCAAAAAAAGTCCCTGAGACTTCGTTCAAATAGAAGTGTAGAAAAGTGATCTGCTACACACATATTTCCCCATCACTTGAACTTTCACATTCAGCGAGGGCTGCAGTGTTTAATTTTGGCCATTTGTTTTAATTTGGCCGTTACAGTTTAAAAGCCATGGCCCAGATTTGGCCCTGTGAAGAAGTATTTTGCTCCAGTTTAAATAGGTACGAGGCATAGCATTTTCACATCATAGAAATGCTTCTCTCTCCTTTTATTTTCCTAATGTAAATTTTGCAATGCTAATTTCTTTCATAAGAGACGTAGGGATAAGTGGTGGTTTACAGTTCAACCTTCCCCCGGTGCCCATAAATATTTATTGTTCCTTGCCCTGTTTCAAGGCCCAGATGAAATTCATCTTCCTGGGGGGAGGGAGGGGTGGTGGTGGTGGAGAGGGAAGGGATGTGGAAGGGCGAACATCATCTTTAAAGTATAAATGTGAAGAAAACGAAAACAGATGCGTGGACAGGAAAAGAGAAGCTGGTGGGAACACGGCAGGGCTGGAGCACATTTTCCCTGGGAGACGCGCACTTCCTCGGGACGCCCCGCGGGCGGAGGACTCCCCTGCGGCCTCATTCCCGGGAGGAGCGGGGAGCCGCCGAGGCGAGGGGCGGGATGGGAACCGGCCAGCACCCCGGCC
>NW_005054305.1:7699304-7736794 GCF_000277835.1 Geospiza fortis | reverse complement strand
GGGGGATCCCCAGGCTAAATCTCCTCCCATCCCTGCGGCTGCACTCGAGCTTAATTTAATCCCAGCCTGTCCAGTCGCATTAAAGGCCGCGTTTGGTCTCGCATCGCCTCTAAATCAGCCGTCGCCGGCTCCAGCAGTCCCCGTGTGTGCGAGGGAAGAACCGGGCCCTGGGGCTTTCTTCAGCACTTCAAACAAGACACACCAAATGCTGTCTTTTTAATTTTTTTTTCCATTTTATTGTTAAGGAAACTTCCCAGTCTGACCACTCACAAGACTCTCTCTGGTGGGGGAACCCTCCTCGGAGGCACCAGCTCGAGCTGTTTCTCAGCTGCTGCGCCATGAATAAATGGCTTTTATGGAACTGTACATCTTAGACTTTGCCATGGAAAACCTGCGGTCAGACTGGTGAGAAGCTCCCTTGCTGCCCACTGGTAAAGCCGTGGCCTTAAGAGCTGCAGGAAGCCAAAATGCCTGGGCAGGAGGCCAAATCATCGTCTGCTGCTTGCCCCCCACCCAGCTGGGACGCTGGCACAGGACATGAAGGCGCTGGCTGTGCTGCGGTGCCTGATACGCATCAGCTGCAACACCTCCTCATGTCACGGCGCCTTCGCTCACAGCTCCCGCTCTAAACTTCCTGCACTTTGTCTGCTTCAAGCAGAGCCAGAGCACAGCTTTAGTCATGGGGGCCGTGAGAGTGATTTGTCTGATTTCAAAGCTTTTGCTTGAAAGATTTCAGTATTTTTTACCTTTTTTTAGAGGTTGATTTAAATAGGCATTTTGAAAATACGGGTAATAGCACTTGCTAAATATATGCAATTTTCTCAACATGGTAGACCATTTATATATGATACAAACCTATCTCGGACATGTTTTCCACATAATTTCCAAATTTTCATCAATCTTTTTGTTTAGTTGGAGCTCATACATCTTAACATGCCCATGTAAATTAATAGATTTCTGTATTATTATTATTTACTATTCAGTTGCATGGCTGTTACCCTAAAGGAGAAGACAGAATGAAACACGAACAGTTCTTTCATCTCTACAAATACCAATGCAATTTATAACCTTAGGTCCTGCATTAAGAACGCATCAGTACTCGGGAGGGCAGTTAATACATTTTAGCTTTAGGTATGTTCTCACACCCTTCTGAAATCAAAGGTACTTAAGTACAGAATCAAAATAGGGAAGGGGAGCTTTTGTAAGAATAAACTTCAAAATATAACCATAGAATCAAGGGTGGAAAAGATCTCCAAGAGTCCAACCATTCAGCACAACTGTGTTTACCACAAAACCATGTCCCCAAATGCCACATCCACATGTTTCTGAACACTTCCCAGGGATGGTGATGCCATCACTTCCCTGGGCAGCCTGGGAAGCAGGCTTGCAATGCTTGATTACCCTTTCACTGAAAAATACCCAAACTGCTTCCCTGCAGCTGCAACCTAAAGGATATTTCTCCTTTAGGATTTATTATTCCACCATCACCAAACTGTTCTTTCTTTTTTTATTGGACAAAATAAGTATGTGGTCTATCAGGGAGTGAGGAATTAAATGAGAGTCTGTTTTCAAATGAAGTGAGAGGATGTATTTTAGATGGGCAAATACAATTATTCAAAGAGGTTAAGCAAAAAAAAAGGATTAATATCCCTATACTTAAAATAAATACACACTCAAGAGTTCAATACAATTTTTGTCCACAGTACTGAAGCTCTCTAATGGTACCATTTTAAGCTCTATCACTCCTGCAATTCCAGCTCAGCAGGACTACTGCAGACACAATGATTTTATTCTGATGTCCATATCTTGATATAGCATGACTAATATCTATTACTAGGATATGAGAAAAGGAGGAAGTACACAAAATCTAATAAATTCACCTCTAAAATTTCAGAAATTATTACTGAAATAATTTCTTACAATATTTAAGTGTTTTCCAGAAAACCTCAGCCTCTGATACCAAGCCAGTCCAGTTCCTGTTCAATCATGTGCTCAATCTGACAGGATAAGATACCAGAATGATTCCCACTACCTCCAGTATGAAAATTGACATGCAGAGTGTGAAAGGTGGCTCTCATGTTTATGAATGAGCACACCTTGGCAGAAGCAGGCTCACCTCCAGCACTCTGATCTTTCTACACATGTAATTAGCGCTACCAGCCTGGCATTTTCCTAAAAGATACCTCTGCATTTTGAAGACTGCAATTTTTATTCTCAGCATTTATGCACATGGAGGAGCTACAGCTATTAGGAGCTGATTTTAGAGGATCTTTGTTGCAGCCAGCAAGGGCAACTGTTTCTGCAGTAAGGCAGGTGGGAAACCAGTGGAGGAATTAGCTTTAGAGTGGTGTCATTCCAGTTTGTAGTGTAGCTGCTGCATTCTTAAGAAATAGCATCAGGCTTTCACTGGTGTCTGGAAAACATCATTTGCTGTGCAGGTACTCTGTCAGCTGTTGCAGGACAAAGGACACTGGTGAAAGATTACATATGATGTGTCATGCTGAAAGACTACTGTTCCATCAAACTTTTCCACTTTCGGCAGTTCATAGTGCTAGAAAACACAGTGAGGGGGGAAAAAGCCTACCAAAAATACCTTGAAAATATGAAAACAAAACAGTATTACTCTCACCAGTGAAGCATTCTCACCAATGCAGCAAGTCTGCTAAAATTCACAGAAAGACTGAAGTATTATACACCAGACAAATTAATCCTGCATTAATTCTCAAAGGTGGCCATGCATGTGACAGCTCTGTCAAATCATTCATTGTTAACTAAAAGGAAGTTTAATACCTATTAAAAGGGAAACATGGTTTCCTCAGAAAATCTCTTTAAAAAATTGTTGAGATTGCTGGTTTAAGGTGAGCCTATTAAAAGATGAGTATAGGCAAGTCTTAAAAAATATATAGGGATTAAAAACACTTTACTGAAATGCCAGCAGTCACACAGCAGTATTTATGCTAGGTGGCTGCCCTGCATTAAATGATATAGATTAAAAAGGATTTGGCTAGTCAGATAACATTCAAATTATAATTGAATCCGAGCCAGAAATTGTAGATTCAGATACTCAGATATTTATGGAAACCAAATCCAAATGCAACATGGTTTCATAGCTAACAAAAGAATAACAAGTAGCTGTTGCTAGTTACTGGACCTGTCATACATTATTAATTGTGGATCATCCTTGCCAACTCTCATGGTTGTTCTGTGCTCAGCTCTTAAAATAATCAGTATTTTTCTTGAAGTACTAGTTCCTGGAGTCATGAATATGTACAAATCTCATCTTTCTGTCTGTATTCCTTTAGCACGTCCTAACGAATTCTCACAATAAAGTACTACATCTTGTGTGTATAGAGAGGGAAATTCAGGGCCTTGTCTTACTTCCTTTATAGTCTGCAGAGGAATTCCAGGTTTATTTTCATCAAACTTCTCGTCTATTACCTGGGCCTGCACTGCAATACGTGTTGCATGAAGAGACATAACCCAAACTGATCAAGATACTGCATCTTAATAAGCTATTATCTATCAAGTAAGTAATAGTAACTGGCTGGGGGAGTGCTCTTACCATGTCAAACTGCGAGGTACTTCTAAATTAAAGTGCCTGTTCTGCACTGACTGTTCTGACATCAAGAACGCCCCTGACTCAGGAGCTAAAGGAGATCATAATCACAGCAGAATTAACAGCAGAATCTGAATCCATTCTGAATCTATACTTTTTAATCTTTAATTTAGTAGTTAAATGCTCTGTAAATTAAGTACACAATAAAGTACACCTGGCTTCTGGCCATGTAGAAAATAACCCTACAAATATTGGTCCCCTGATTCCACATTCATTTAGTAAGGCAGAAGTAAGCCCACTGTAACAAGAGATTGCCATAGGATCCCTATCTCCAGCTTTGCAAATGAACATGCCTTGATGTTTAATTTTCCGTGAGTTCCTCTGCATTTAGGTACCAGCAGGAGGCTATTACACTGTGACAGCCCTCAGTTCTGATGACATTATCTTAAACTTTTCCCAGTTGTCTGTCCTCACCCCTGTTGTGCTGCCGTCATCTATTAACATTCCACTGACAACAATGAAAGATGTTGGAGCGCAGCGCCTTAACCCGGTAGCCAGGCTGGGGTGCTTTCACCTGGATGTACGTTTGGCAGTAGCCATAGAGCTAATTAGCTGGATGATACTGTGCCAGTTCCTCACAAGACTCGTCTGAGATGCTTTGCATTTATAATTCGTGGATTTGTAGATTTTTGTGGCCAGAAAAAATCATTAGGTTGTCAGGCTCTCCTTCTCTGTTGTAAAGGCCATACAATTGTGTTCACTTACTCCTGTTGTTAACCCAATTACTTGTGTTTCACTGTCTTCCAAAAAAGACATCCAAAGACTTCAAAAGGTGGCTAACCCACTTCTCCCTTGGAAGTTTATCCCTACAGCTAATCACCCTGAGTATTACACAACTAATATAGGCTTGGGACTAATAAAGCTTGGTCCCCTATGGATTTGTGTTTCATGGCTGATTGGCTTCGATGCCTAACAAGCTGTGAGCTCTGATTAAGGTTTCTTCCCATATACAGAAGAACATTTTTAAGGTCTTTTCCCCAGGTCCTTGTGGATCCTCTGTGTGTTACTAATGTGACACCTCACATTATGGCCCTGACAGTACATCAGATCACTATGGATCTCTCTGTCAGGACTGCTCGGAGAGAGGCTTCACCTATTATTGACCAAATACTTTCATGAAAGCTGCAGAAACGTAATTGCTTTTTAGATTTCCCCCCACCAAGAGCGACTGCAGAGAAACATGTTCAAAAGTTACTGGAGGCACCTGTACAAATACATGCATGCACAAATACACATAGCATTGTTACTTGCTTTTTTTTTTTTCCTAAATAATTGTGCCTTATTTCTTTTAAATTGTTTGTTGCTGTCTTCCTCATTATGTTTTTCTTTTCCTCTTCAGTATGTCTTTCATCTCCAAATCATAGTGCCCCTTAGCACCCACAATCTGCTCTGAAGACATTAATGCACTCAGTATTTATTTTAATATGATGAGCATCTTGAGTTACTTCTCTTTCTTATCCTATTGAGGTTTTTTCACAGGTTGGAACAACTTTTATTTCTCTTTTCTGTACTCTTGCAAAATTTTTCCCAATGCAGACATCATGATATGAAGATGGGCCCATATGCACTACTGTTTTTCTGTATTTTTCCAAACATCTGAGCTGGTCCAATAAACAAAAATGCATCCCTTGCTACAAATCTTTCTCATATCCTTAGACCACTGTAGTTACAACAACATTGCTAAGAGACAGGAACAGTATGCAGTGTTTTCAGTGTTAATCTCCCCAGTGTCAGATAGAGGTAAAAACACCTCCTTATGCTACTCACAACTCCCCTTCTTATATATCAAAGGACCACATCAGTCTTTTCCCAGAACATCTCACTGGGAACTCATGTTGAGTGACTTGTCTTCTTTGACCTCTAAATCCTTTCCAGAGCTTTCTAAGGCACAGTCTTCCTATTGTTCAGAGAGAAGCTGCTAATGTTCCCCCAAAATACTATACACATTGCACTAAGAAGAAAGGTTTGTTGCAAACGATTGTTTTGGACAGCAAAAAAGGGTCCATAGCCAAGTTTCCCGAAATCAGTGTAAGAAATATCCAACAGAAAAATTTTAAGATTAGGAAGACTGAAAAATACTATACAAATCTTAATATGTCAAAATATCTGCTTTGATATTGTGGGAGAGAGATAGAAAGAGTAGAAATGGGAATTCACGTGCCAATTTTGATGATTTATATTTTGGAGAAAAGATCAGAAAAAATTGTTGCAAAGGCAGGATTTATTTAGTAGTACTGGTAATCAAGCCTTGTTCATGTGAAACTAGTGAACTGAAATGGTATGAACCAAAATCAGAGGCTGTTTTGAAAATAAAGGGCTTGGCTTTCCTTTCAGGATTTATGATAGTAAAAGTGAATTCATATGTCATAGAGATGTTGAGACACTCCAATTAACTGCTTTGACAGTCTTCAAGAAAAACAGATCTATAACCACTGAAACTATGTTTAAATATTTTTTGGTTTGCATATTACTCAACTAAGATATCTTTTTCCAGAATTCTTTTTATTAATCAGCTCTATCTCACCTAACCCCTGTCAGTTTTGCTAATTAAAAAAAAAAAGTCAGCTGTTTCACACAATGTTCTTTTGGATCTACAACGAAATTAAATAAAGACTGAGAACAAAACAAGTAATTTTCATGTGGGAAAACTATGGCTAGTTTCCACTGGGTCATCTGACAAGAAAATAGCACTAAGCGATGTTGATTTTGGTGATTACATACCAGTTCCTGAGACAACCATTCTGCTTGTGGACCAGCTCCTTGAAGAGCTGTCTGTCTCCAGGAAAGGACTGAAAATGCTCAGCTGCTGTCAGATAAGAAGGAACTTGCTATGCCAAATCCTACCTTTGAGAAAATGTTCCAGGGAAAAACCTCTGAACACGAAATACAGTTAAATGGCTTTTAGAGACAGTTCTGTCTCTTGTACCATATTTATCAAAGATATAGCTGGATTTTAAAAATAATTATAAGGTGACAGTTAAGAAAAATTCTTGTAGAAAACGAGTGTTTATCAAGCTGCTTTCAATTGAAGCTTGCAGACAAGAATAATTTTACATTTAATCTTTGTTACAGTAGTAGTAATAAAGCAGTAGCCCAGTGCACTAACTATTTTATTTTTCTTTATACCTTGTTGAAGAATATGCAGATGTCCTTCAAGGAAAATGAGAATCAGGCCTTTTAACTGTGAGAAATTAATGGCTATTCTCTGTTCTGGTGAGTTTAATGGTTGCAGAGATCTGATTCTGCAAACACTAACACATAGAAATTACATATCTGCATCAAGTTATTTTCATTATCAGAACCCGACATTGGCTTGTTTATACAGCTTCAAATAGTAAATGACAAACCAAAGGAAAAAAAAATAGAAGTTAGGAAAAGTCTAAACCTGAGGCAATACATAAATCTGCTGATACTGCAAAGTCAGCACTCAATGCATCCATGAAAGAAGAAAGCCAAGGGAGGCAAACTAGGCTTCTAACTATGGAAGTTAATTAGCCCTATTTTTAGCTAGAAGGGAATTTCTGTTTAAAATTCATCCAGGTTTTAGGTTACAATGATTTAAGATTACAGACCCCCTCCCACGCAAAAAAAAAAGAAAAATTGTGTACATGGTAAATTTTTTTTAAGGCCTTCCACTAAAAAAACCATGATATAGTACTAAGGCCACCTTAAGGATTCATCCATATATTCCTTCCAGCCATACAGGAAAAAATATTTCCCATGAGATTACAAAGAAAGAGGGATTAATTAGTAAGAGATAATTCTCAGGCATTGCACAATGCATTCATGTCCCTCAAGTCAGCACATTTTACTGAATGATAATGTCATCAGCATAGGTTCTTACTGGTCAAAATTACATATGCATGATAGCTCTCAATTTCAAGATTATAATAATCTTAAGGGATTTGAATTTGTATCCAGGCAAAGGAGACATCAGTGATATGATACAATTCCTGACTTGAACACTTTTTAGTTCAAACTGCTGAAAATGAACATGGGGGAAATTGCTTTTGATTTTCTCAGCTTTGGGAACAAGCCTACTGGAAGGCTCATCAGTGGAAGCTGCAGGTGCACATCCCCTCTGAAGATGTTAACCTCGAAGAAAAGCCATTATCCCCCTGAGATCAATACAATGTGATAATTATAGGAAGGCTTCTAAATAGTAAAGGAGGAAAGTTCTGGTACAATCTTCTGATAGGAAAGCAGAAATTTTGACATAAATTTTAGATGAAGCTATATTGGTTCATGAAAATGCCTTGATTCTCTCTGACAGCAGAGGACTGTTGCCCTAGAGATTTCCTGCAGTCTCAAATTCCCATATTCATTGAAAAACACCCACTGACATCATTGTAGATGGGAGCTGAATTTGTCCTGAATTTGACTGGAAATCTGTCTCTTCAGATACTGAGGTCAGATTTGGAAATACAGCCTTAAACTCTTCTCTTCCGCTTCTTTAGTCACGAAATAGGTATGCCAGTTGTGTACTACACTAGGCAAAACCTTTGTATGTACATTTGCAAAAGGAAAAAAAACAGTGATAGGGACAGAAGATTGCCATCTCTCTGTAGTGTGCCTAGAAACCGTGCCATTGGAACACAAAACAAAATACACAGCAGAGGATGTTTGTGATAGAGGAGCCAGTGATTGACTGAAGAGAAATCTCTGGCAGTCTTTAGTCCAGGTTCTCAGACAGCTCTAAGGAAATCAAGGGTAGATATCTTTGTCATTAGGCAATAAAGCTCCAAGGAAAAAGAATATACTTGTGAATACCATCTCTCTAACCATCTCTGATAAACTAACAGTCTTAATCCCTTTTCCCACTCCTTTTTTCCACCCATCCTTTCCTTTAGGTGACTACGCCCTTTCACCTGCTTCACCTTCACCCTTGCCAGCTTCAGCACTTGGAGCAATTCAGAGAGCCCTGCCAGCAAACCTCCCGCTCCACTTACTGCAGCGCTGCCCCACCTCCCACCTGCTGCTCCACAGCCCGTGTGAAGAGACTGGGATTGGCAAGGAAGCAGGTGAAGCACTCCGAGAAGGCAGACAGAGGGAATCAGCAGGTTCCCAGCTGGCAGCAGGCAGAATAGGACTTAACTTTTCTCCCACGAGACCTGAGCAACCCATAGCTAGATGGAGTTGCCCTGCAGTCACTATTCATTTTCCAGAGACATCAAAGGTATAGCAGGCTACATTTTACACTGCTTCTTCAAAAAAGAGTAAGATGCTATTGAAAAATCTAGTAAATTGACTGCATTTTCATGATAAAAATTGTAATTGCCACTGAAGTGGAGTTTAATAATTTTAAACAAAGCTTTGAGGCATTCAAAGAAAAGAAATATAGGACAAAGGATTCTTCTGTAATATAATGCAAACCCCTCACTCAAAATAACAAAAATATGTTAGTGAAATTTATGTAATTAATTAGTGAAACTTAATGAACATTTAAATATGCTGTGCCTTTGGCTGTCATAGGGAAATATTCTGGTCAATGAATGCAATCAAATTAGTTAAGGAACAGTAAGGAATTTTTTCTTTAAAAAAGCATGAAAAGTTATCTAGTGAAAATTTACATCTAAAAATTGAAGAATAAGTACTTGGTATGTAGTGTTTGTGTCTGAGGCCACTCTCATTGAGAAGCTCACTAGTTCATTGCAATTAACAAATGAAAAGCTTTTCATTAATACTCATATTTGGGGTGGTAAATAGCTGCATTTCTGGCTCCAAACCAAACCAGGCTTTAGACAAGTGGTTCCTGAGATCACAGCAGCAAAGTACAATATATACGTAATGTATATGTTGATAGCAGCAACCACACACAACATTTCACAGAAAGTCACATTTGCCTAAATTTTCTAGGGCACTACAACCCAGCAGAATTTTTTCCTGTGATCTTGAATTACAAACATATAGATATTTTGCCAAATTTTATTTTCCAGTCAAATTACTAGAAAACAACAGCAAAAAGTTGCAATATATAAAGGAAAACCTAATGTTTGAGTCCCATTGGAAAAGCCTATCAACAACATCAGTTTAGGTAGGAATTTCAGCTAGGACAAGCCTCCTAGCCTTTTGCTGGAGCAACTAACCATTTCAGCTAAAATCATAAAACTTTCTGGAATGCCAAGGTACATAAAGAAAATTTAGATATGAATCATGTTTATTTAACTTTTATTTAAAGGTAGCAATAACTCTGCACTCTTTGGCAGCCTAGGGCTGCTTACAAGTTACACCTGTAACTCCCATTAAGGTAATGAGATTATACCTACTCATTAACCTCTAGTGTATTAATGGCTAATTATGTGTCTTATTATTTAAAAGTGGATGCCCCATACAGGTTGTGTGGGGATGGCTGAATATGAGTGAAGGTTTAGGTGTGTGAAATGAAAAGGTAAAGCTGTATCTACAAAGGGTTCTTAGAGGTTAAATATTTCATATTAGGAGGATAGTCATTACATTGTATATAGATTAAATGAATGTGCAGGTGGAATAAAGACAAAGCACTGATATTGTAACTTGGAGCAGGCATTTACTTCAAAGATGCTCTTGGTCTCAGGGTGAATTTCTTCAGTGCCAATTTCAGCCCCTCCTTAGAGCACTCACATGTACCCTATAGTGCACAGGATGTGCTAAAAAAAATCTATTCCTGGCTTTTCTTCTGAGACAGAATTAAATTCAGGTCAATTTGACTGAATTTTACAAAATTTGTTGCTACAGTCCTTTTTCTGAATAGAGGTGTTGAAATGTGCTGAGTACCATACAGATATTTTACCCAATTATTTTGTGTAGGGGTAAGATAGGAATATATTTTAAAGCATTTCAAGTAGCAATACTTTTTACACATTTAAATTATATTTAACAATGTTTCAATGTGAAGCATTTTGATTCCTGGATTAAAGAAAATTTTATTTTAAAATTCTCTTGAAGTTACTTCTCATGTAATAAAAAATCTTCCTCAAAATTTTAGCCAACCTCTTGTTATTAATTTTTTGGTTTTTGAAACTGCTAGAAAGCCAAATAACCCATTCTACACAAGGTCCTTTTTCTTAAACAGAACTTCTCAGACAGGGCTTAGCCTGCTGAGCAGCATTTAATCACTACCACCAAAGCACAGTTACGGTGTCATGCAAAAGATAGTGTCACAGTGTCTCTAGGTATGAGAAAATTATTTGTTTGACTTGATTTTTTTTTTCCTAATAGCACTGAGAAATCCCTTTAGGCAAGACCTTTTTTTTTTTTTTATTCTTTGTTTTAATTTTTCCTTAGAGCAAAAAGGAGTGGACTCATTTGTTAGGTGTGTGAGACTTTGCAGGTCTGGTTTTACAATACACCTTTTAGTCTTTGGTGAGGCTTGTTAAACCCTGAAAGAAAAGTCATGCATTGACTGAGTGACGCCACCCTGAGGTTGATTCCCAAGGGAAAGTAAAGATTTGGTCCTGCCTTACAATCATTAGGGTGACCGAGAACACCTTCTAGCAGGTGATAGTGTACCCAGCCTTGGCAAGCTGCATAATGACTTTAAACCCAGTGATCTAATTATTCACTTCTAATATAAAGGGCAGGGTTCCCTGGGAAATCAGGAGCAGGGGTGAGAAATACATTTCACAATACAAACGGAGGCAGTTTGTCAAGACTCTAACCTGGGAAAATTAACTTATGAAGCTGTCCTATGCATCCAGTGTGCCCAGTTCAGAATAATTTCATATTTATGCAGGGAGGATCTTTAAAGCACTAAATTATCAGGCTTGAACACCTTGTTTGAAATATCACTTTAATTTGTTGTGGCTCAGAGATCTTTAACTTCTTATTAATTATGGAGATACATAATGTAAATATATACATAAGTTTAGCATAAAAATTTAAATTAAGCCCTACTGACCTGTGAACATAAGAGAAATTTATAGGTAGAAAATATCTTTCATATAAGCCAATGAGAAAGTCAGCAGCATTCAAGATGGCATATAAGACTTTTCTTCAATATCAAACTTCTTTTTCATTATTATTTCTTAATTTTTTCTTTATTCTGTGTAACCTTGTGTGTTGCCAGGTAACAAATTTTTGCTGTGCAAAGGTACCCATTTCTAAATGTATCCTTAAATACAAACTGAAAATACTTGCATCTTCATTCATTTATACACCTACAACTTTGGATTTGTTTGCAAAGGGATGCCAAAGAAGTCACATGCCAAAGAAGTGACTGTTCTATACCTCTGTACACAGAAAAATAGATTTTTCTACAAGCATATTTCAAACTGTGGAATATTTGAACTACAGCCTAAGTAATTACCTGAGCAGTCTACTGGGAATGTACATATTAGAACAAGTTGTAAAATAATCTCTTCCAAATAGCTATGAAAAACAAAATTACAGATCCTGGGCCAGCTTCTCAGCTGTTACAAATTGGTGGCTGTTACAAGTCCCTGACTTCATGTGTGCAAAGGTTGAGCTCCAAGAGAAATTTTACAGTAAAACTACGAATTACTGAAAAATGAGGTTCAGAGTAGAAGCACAGGTGGTATTCACACCATCTCCTTCAAATTCTTTTAGGCATGTAGCTTGGCTTCTCTGAATCATGCCTGCCTCCTCTACACTGGCAGTATGAGGAACCTGGGCTCCAAACTGCACCATAACAGATGACTAAAGTAGAATCAGTCAGACAGTGTAAATGCCATGAATACCACAGAAAGGTCGTGTCTTCTGTCAATAAAACTGAATTGCTAGAAAGACTCTGCTTTCAAGAAAAAAAAAAAATGTATCAAGCCATTTCATTGTAAAGGTTGTGGTTATTTGCAAAAGCAAATCAGTTGTTGCTCCAATTTCTACATCACTTTCTAATTTCTCTGGGATTCTCTTAATTAAAAAGTATCCTGAATATTGTCTTGCTGTCTATAATAAGAAAGATTCTTATTTTCTTCTTTAATGACAGTCTAAATCTAGTGTAGTAACCAGCTGACTAACACAGGGAAATCCCAATCTTTCAGCTCCATTGTATAATTTATACAATATGTTCAACACTTTCCCACATAATAAACGTGGGAATCCCTTACAACCAGTCCAAGGTCTGAGGTTTTTCGTATGAATCATGTTCGCTGCATCCTGGCTTAACCACACCCCCAGCTACTTCTGCTGGGAGCCAAAGAGTTACTGCAATCACCACTGGTAGGAGATACCATGTGCAAAGGCATTATTTACAGCAGGATGCAGTGAAGATGAGAGACAGAGACTGATAACTTTATCTCAGGGGTTACCTGGGAAAGACTGCTCTAGGTCTATTTAAAAGAGTAACTTTAAATAATGAATAAATTAAGAGATATTATCATTCAAATATTACTTCTTGCTATGACAAATCTTTCATGTAACCCTTAGCCAGGTTCTGTTTATTTAAGGTGATGCTCATTTGAATAGTTTGGGAAAGAAGTGCTTTCACTCTACCTGTTATTCAATTTGACAGTTCTTTGCAACATGGGAGAGTCGTGTTTGAACTTGTACAGAGAAATGTCATTGTCTTGTCTTAAGAAAAGATATTCAAGATAATGTTCACATGCATTTAGCCTCCCTGAGTGGAAAATTAATGTCTGGCAGAAGTTTTTATGTAAGGGAGAGGGCAAATGACAACAGGTTGTCCAATCATTAATGCAAAACTGGCAATTTTAATCAGCCTTCAAAAACTAATGTATAGTTTCTGAGTTATGCTCAGTACTGCAAATCCAGCTAGACGTTTGGCTGTAACATAGATGTCTCCACTGTACATTTATTCCTATTGCTTAGAGCCCTCATAGATGCACAAACATAGCACAGACATAATCACCTCTTGGTCTTTTCTCTGTCAGGCATATTTCACTTCTTTTATACTGTGTTGTCAGATGAACCCCAGCTCCGCCTTTTGCAATCGGGAACATGAGTTTATCAAGGCTTTAGGCACTCACTCAAATCTGACCACCTGACTTGGACTTTTGGTCTGAATCATGCTTTGGAAGAACCTCCTAGATACACACCTGTCTGTTTACTCCAAAGGGAACCAAATCTAAAGGCAAGTCAGCTAACTCAGTCACCTAAGTAAGAAACTGGATTGTGAATGTTAATTAAAGCCACTCACAGTTATACGGGGGTAAAAAACTGAGGGCAGAAATGGTTCAGTGCTACATTTGTAAGAGTGAGTTTTTTAGAGCGTTTGCCTCTCACTAAAGGTAGTTTTTGAAGTGGGAGGAGGAATTCATAAAAGGAATTGCTTTTGCACTATCATGCAAAGGTGCACTAGTCACAATCCAGCCACTTGTTGAATATGGTGAGTTTGCCATGTCTGTATTCGCTGCATGAAGCAGGGAGGTCAGAAGAAGGGATCCCGAGTTTGGTTCTTATCTACATCACTGATTCAGTTTGTAATATTAAGCAAGTCAAGTAAGTGGTGTCAGGTAGGCATCACAGGTTTTCCCACATCACAGAAATGCTGTTTGGCTGAATTAATTTATGCTTATGAAGCACTTAAACTTTTTTTGAGAAGTCAGTGTAGTAGTATGAAAAGGAATTTCCCACAGATTCCAGAGGTGCTGGGATCCAGAGGAACTGAGGCAATTAATCAGTGTTCTTACAGAGTCAGAGCACAGTGCCTCTCTGAAAGACAAGCATACACAAAAGTTAAGAAATTGTTTATTCCAGCCGTAATAGGAAACTTTTGTATATAATTTCCCTGCTTACTCAGAGGCACTTTAACATCTGTCAGGCCAGGCCTAGCACACAGATCTGAGGACAGAAACACATGCCCCATTTCCTGATAGCAGCTCACCCACCACTGCTGCCAGAGCCAGAGACCACGCACACATGAGACGCCAGGCTCAGTTCCACCAGTTAGTTGGGCTTCATGGAACAAATCCAAATTTGTGCAGGTGTAAATGAGAGCCACACAATCTGTTCCATGCCTTTAATGAAATTTCAGTTCTGATTACATGGCACTCTCTTCCTTTTAACCATTCAAGAAGGGATAAGGACTGAAGCCAAAAGCTACTTGCCTTCCATTCCTTACTTCTTTGAGGCATGCAGTATTTCAATCAGAATCCTTATCAACAGCTCCAAACATCATTCCCACCCCTTCCCATTCAGACAGTGCCAGTCAGGTTGTACAGCAATCACCACAACATTTAGAGTCCTTCAGGGAAAAAGTGTTTAAGGGCATCCACTGTTTTCTTTTAAATCACTGATTTCAGTCAAAAATCTCTTCAAACTCTGTAATAGAAAAATTGCATTTTTCACTCAAGTACCACCAACCCACTCTTCTTTCTTGTATTTGATCATAATTCCTGTTCACTGAGTTGTTCTTTCTCCTGGGTTTATACACCTGTGCTCCTCTCTACTTTTACTCAAACTTCAAGCATCTGGTAACATCCAGTGCTGCCAAGTTTTCCTATGAGAGCAAGCACACTCAGAGGCCAATAATGACAGTAATCACTGTAACAGACAATTTCAAATCTTGTGTGTTCCTCTTACACTACAGGGACTGCTGTCCCAGCCCAAAGGGAAAAAAATAAAAACTGAAAACCTTAAAACTTCCCAAAAAATATGTATTTTCAGCTAGTCAGGAAAGATAATGCAGTGGTTTTATTTTTTATTCTTTACACATACAGATCCCTACATGCATTCACACATCTAAACTTCAGAGCACTTTATCACTTCAGTCATAATTTAGAATTTTTAAAAGGCATACAGTGCAAGGCATTGCAACTGATTGCAGTCTCTTTCTATCACCCAAAGAGTCTGGAAGCATAATCAGTGTTGTATTCCTTATCTGCTGTATTTCCTTGTCTCCTTTTGCACCCTGACAGAGGATTAATCGCCTGATGGGAATACCACAGACTGCCGAGATCTGGTGGGAAATATATTTCTGAATGACTTCACACTACTCAGAAGTTCATGATGTCTATGATTTATTGTCTCTAGTGAATTTCTCATTGCTTTTGAGAATTTAAACTAGTTCAGCTGCTCCTAGTGATGAGGCACAGAATGCAAATACAAGGCCACGGTAACACTGTGAAGCTCATATTTGGAAAGCAGCTTTTCCAAAATACGCAGAGAAATTATGACTTTAGACCTAAGGAGGAGAAGAACAACTTACTTTTCAGCTGTTTCCACATTCTCTTCTGGCTGTGCTGTAAAGACTTATACATAAGGAAAAAAATGTAGAAGAACTGTGGCCAAAATCTGAAGTCTTCCTTCAATTTTCATCACATTTTTACATGGCAAACGACCTCTCAGCATACTTCCATGTAATAAGATACACACATGGAAGAGCAGAAAGAAAAACAAGGCCAAGATGTCAGGATTGCTCTTTGGCATATTCAGAATGTACCAACTGGAAGCTGAAAATGAGAGCAGCTCAGGTAACAGACACTGTTGGACAGATGGGGTTTATTTACTCCAGGAGGGTAGAAATGCTCAGTAGGATCATTCAAAAGCAAAGGCAGATGGCAACATCATACAAATTGTACCCCAAATAAGGATTTCAGGTTGAGAGCCCTGATCTGAAGGAGCAAATATAGCTAGCTGCCACCACTCAATGTTTCAACTAGTTTTTAAAGCATTTTTATTTCTTAACATCTTCCTCACTGTTCAGTTTTGATATTCTGTGCTATGTCTCCTCTTCAGCCTTGAATATGGCTAGTAATTTCTTTGGGATCACAAAACTATAAAAGCAATGTTTACTCATACAAAATAAACACTTAACATTTTACAACCTCTAAATATACTTCTGAAAACATACAGTATCTTCTTCATCCCAAAAAGACTTTAAAGGCTGTCTTCACTGAGCAATGTGGCAAAAAGGACTAAAAATATTCAAGACACTGGCAGTGTTTTAAGTGTTAAAAAGTAAAACACATTTGAGCATGCATGTGAACAAGGATCTGACTGCTGACTGGTCTGCCTCTGTGTAAAGGGGCATAAAGCCTTACTGTTTTGATATGAACAACTGCAAGTGACAATGCTAAGCAAAAGTACTGGAAAACTGGAAAACTAAGGCTGTCAAGAAGTCAGTAAGCTATAAACAAGCTAGTAAATCAAGCAGCTGTTTAGTCAAATCTATATAAATACCAGAGACTTACAAATTAGAGCACACAACAAAACCGGAGAACTGTCCTAATGCTTGCCTTAGGAGAAAAGAGACACTGCGAGATGAATAATTGGTTAGGCTTTCTTCCCTTTGTCACTTCCCTAACAGTCTGGAGGTGCCTGTCCTCCATTTTGAGAACTTGTGTGTTCCCTGAAATGAAGAGAGGTTTCATCTCCTTTCAGCTATCACATTCACCTCTTTCAGAAGGTTTGCTTTGCCCAAGTTCTTTGACAAGGAGTGAGTGAAATCTCAACCTCACGAAGGCAGTGGGAAATTTGCCATTCACTATAACAGAGCCAGGGTTTAAACAGAAAGTTTATATCCATAGAAGAGAAGACCAGACTGAATCTAGTCCAGTGTTTGTGAAGTGCTTTGAAGTAGAGAGTGTTGCAGCACAGAAAGAATTGGTATTATTACTATTGCTATTGAGTGCATGACAGAGAAGAAAGGTAGAGACCTCAGAGTGAACTGGAAGGAAACACTGATTCTGGAGATCTTTCTCAAAGGTCAGTACATGGCATTTTTCTAAACAGTTTCCTTTAAAAGTGTCTAGTAAAATTCTCTTTCAACCTCAGTACCTTCTTGGCATGTTAATCGGAAGCAGATCTTCCTAGCAAGCCCAGCCATCCTTACGGAAAGCGTCCTATCTTTTTCTTCACATACTTTTCCCGAGTTGTGTAACTGATGTCTAAAGATTAACTGAAATAAATACTCTACAGGGAGTTGGGGTTTTTTGGGGTTTGTTTTTTTTTTCAGAAGTGCTGCAAAAGCCCACGCTGGAAGGGAAAATCTATGTTTTGCTTTCAGCCTGTCCTTCTTCTGAGCGACAGTGTGGCCCATGCACTGCACTGGCCCATGGAAAAGAAAGCCTGGGATCCAGTATTGTTGGCAATTATAAGCTCTTCCATTACTTGTGGTTGTCGTGTATTTTATTACCACCAGACAAGACAACAGTTGGTCATCAAGGAAAAAAAACTCTCTCCCATGATCTCATTAACTAGTTTATTCTGCCACAGATTCATTCAGAATTCTTTTCAAGTTACATGGACAACACTGCAGTCAGGAAATGTGTTAGCTGCTACCAAAGGAACTATTATTTGGGTCTTGGCTGTTGCTTCCCCCCAGTATTCTCAGATCACAGTCCCTGCAGTTCCCTCAACATCTTGCTCACTGGAAAAAAAACACTCCCTGTAGGGTTCAGACACCCAGGGACCGATCTTCAGCTGGTGCAGACTGTCAGGGCTCCCTTAACCTCAGGCAACCCAAGGTTTTAGACTTCAGAGGATTTATCAGCAGCTCAGCAGCTGTGAGAAGAGCACAGCGTTAGGTCAGAGAAGGAACAGGCCAGCAGTTGTGAATCAGCCATTGGCACACTCAGCTCAGCTGAGAATTCCCAACCACAGCCTACAGAAGGGAGTTGTTACATCTTGATTAATTTCAAATCACACTGTCTTCTTTCAGTGTCTACCTTTTTTGGTTATCTCAGTGCACAGCAATGGTCCCAGTGGTTGAGATCTGCACAGTTGTGTTCTTGACTCTGATCTTAATCATGTGGCCTGTGATGGAAACAGTGACAAATTACTTCCATCAGTCAACAAAAAAGAAAGGACAAGCCTGTATAGTCTTCTAAATTTAATCAACTACACTACAAGCCAAATAAAGGTGGTGCTACAAAATATGCTATTAAATACTTGACTATTTAGTAGGTTTAATTGCTGCTACAAAGAAATTTTAAATACTGTAACCTAGGAATCTTCCAAAAGCAGTTTCTTCTTCTGATTTTAAACCAGATGGCACTTACTAACAAGCTAGTGAGACACAGGACATTAGCACTGAAATAATGCACATATACATCTCCTAGAATGGAATCTGGAATGGATCTGATTTCTATATGAACAACTGTGATCACATCTATCTACATGCAATCATGTCAACACTTTACTTGATGCTCATACAATTATTTTTCAAGAAGTCTCGTAGTCTCTCAGTGCTTTGGAAAATGAGACCACTTCTTTAAAAACTGAAATGTGGATCTAAATGCCCAAGTTTATACAGATACATTTTAAAACATTGGCAACTGTGAATAACTGCATTAACAAGAGCAAACCCAACTATAACCATCTATTTAAGTATTTGCTACAAGTATATATGTATTCCCTATTTAAACTTACCAGTACAAAATGGGATCAGATGCAACATTTCAACCAATAAACACATTCCTAAGGGAAGATATGGCATGCTTTTCCACCACTTATCACAGTCAAACACACCAGCTGCATCTGTTCAGGGCAGTTCATATCTCACTTAGCACTACTTTTCATGGCCTGTGACATAAAAAAGAAGGTACCAGGGCTCACTCTCCGTTCTTAGGAAGATCCACAACACTGTGGAAATCAGTATTTCCTTCATGTCACACTGTGGGATTCACATTCTCTGAACCTGAGAGAAGCAGTGAGAGAAGCAGAGAAAAGAATGATCAAAACAATTCTTATCTCATTTGCTGCTCCTGTGTTGTGCCAAAGTAGAATGCAATGTGGAGATTGTTTACCCAGAGTGATGGTGTTTTGTTTCCTTGGCCTATCAGGGCCAAGCACGTGTGCAGACTGTCGGTCAGCAGACAGTCACGAGATTCTGGGCAGCTGAGTTGAGTTGGGTGCTTGTGCAAATTCAGTTTATATTAATTGTAATATAGTATAATAGAGTATAGAATAATATAGTATAATAAAGTAATTAATTAGCCTTCTGATAAGATGGAGTCCTTCTCATCATTCCTCCCCGATGTCGGGAAAATATCACCGATACCACACTGCTTTTCAGCATCCATGTGTGATTCCTACACACACTGGGTTTTGACTCCAACAGAACAGGCAGACAAAGGGAGAATTTAGAAAAGGAGAAAGATGGACCGAGTATTGATCTCTGTCTGTGCCCTTAAAAACCACACATGCAGCTTGGGCTAGAGAGACTTAGGAAAAGGGATAGGTTAGTGTTTTACCGCTCTCTGAAATCAGCTGTAACATTCCTACAGATTTAAGGGGGTCAGGATTTCACTCACTCTGTTTTTTCCTGACAGAGAAAGCCTAGTGGTTTGCTAAATTAACTTCTAGTGGGGCTACTTCTTCCTTTTCTGTAATTTGGGGCAGCAGAAGAGCTGGTGCTGCTAAAGCCCTGTGATGTGCCAGCCCTCGAGAACTTCCATGTCCGCTCTCCTCTTGGGGTCACACCTGTTCCCAGCCCCATGGCCGAGCAGTACCTCACACACCTCTTCCCTGCTGGTGCAAGCACACAGGCGCCTCTAGCCATGCACCTCGCCTCCTCGGCAGGCTCTGGAGGCCTGTGGTGGGTCGGCTCCACTGATCAGCTGGAGATTTTGTTTAGAAGGCTTCTTTATGCTGTTTATGCTGCTGTCAACACCACAAACCTAACACTGCCACCTTGTTGTTTACATACCTCCACTCCAGGACACCCTCTACTAACACTGCCCAGTGTGTGAGGGTGCAGCTTCTCCTTTTTATTTTTATAAGGTTTGTTAACCACATTGCTATAAGATACTCATTCAGATTTCATCCAAACAGACCTCTTGCTGTCAGCATTTAATTATGCTTGCATTCCTATGTAAATAGAGCGTTAGCAAAAATAGAGCTTTTTATAGAAGATAAGATCAGGCACATCTTTACAAGAAAAGGAAGCTTTGGAAGCTTCTGTACTTCTGACAAGAATAAATTTCTAAATGCAAGTGAAAAATGCATAGAACTGAGCATGTTCTGTTCGTGATAAATCACAGTATTGAAAGTAGTACTCTTTATATGTCTTTATTTGGAGGTTTAGGAGTACATATTTAATGTATGTATATAAAATATGTCCTTGTAAGACTACGAAGTCTTTTCAGACTTCCATTGAAAAATATTGTGCACTTAAGATTACTCTTTTTAATGATTCACAGTTCAGAAGAGATTTCAAGCAAGTTTTTCTCCAGAGCTGGATATTAAATTATTTGACAATCTTTTTCTCAGTTTGGCTCATGTATGTAAACATCTGGAGAAACATTATGTTCTAAGCTTAACCACGGATTTTATATCATAAGATAAGCATACATTTTAAATACTAATTTAAAGCTTAAAATACTGAAATCTCATAAATTCAAATAGGTCCCTAGTCTTCAAAGCATAAATGTCCATTACCCTTTCAAATAGTTTTAAAAGAATAACAGAATCCTTCGAACAAAAAATACCAGACCCCACTGTGTTTAGATTGATGGGAACTGCAGCAAGCCTCATACAATTTTTCCTCACCAACATGACTCTTAACTCAATTGTCAAGTTTGTTGTCACCTTCAATCTAGATTCCTGTGAAAGGTCATGCAGATCTAATGCATTGGCTCAACTTTTATTGTACTGGGACATTGTGGTTAACTTCAGATCTCCAGCTAGCATTCTCAGTAACCACACTGAGAGGTAGAACTGAAATCACAGTGAACAGAGCTATTTCCATGATAACAGCTTTTGAAGAACTTGTGCAAGTTACTGGGTGATGAGAAACTGCATCAGCTATTTTGGCTCTTGATTTGGTCGCATTCGCTGCAGCTGAACAGAAATTAAATATCAGTTAACCTGATGCTGCTCCAGAAATCTATACAGAACACAATTTAGTGTTCTCAAAATGAGACTTGACAAGCTATTTTCTTGTGGCAAATTTGCCTTTACAATACAATTTCAATTTGCCCAAAGGCTCCTATGTTTCTAGTATCTAGTAGTGTCAGAAGTAAGTACCACAATAATTTGGGGGCTGATAGTTCATGTGGGTAACCCAAGATCTTCTTTCTGAGACACCATTAGGAGATCAGAGCAGAATTTGGTTCACTGTATTTTCACTTGCAAACCTTTAGGTACCCTAAAAATGCTTCATGAGGAAGACAATTAATGAAACATTTGCAATTAACTTCTTTTATTGCTGAGTACTGCCCCAGTACTGTGATGTAATTCACCTGGGCTGTTTGACCTAAAGGGGAATTTGGCAGTTGAAGCTGAGATGTTCTCACGGATCTGCCCTATTACCTAACTTTACCTACTGCTTCATTAAAGAAGTGTAAAATGATTTCCATATAAATACAAAATCAATTTTATACAAAGCACTCTGAACAAATGTCTTCCACTATATGATTAAAAAAAAAAAAAAGACATTTTATTTGGCTGGAAATGCTTTGATAAACAACAGGTCTCATTGACTACACCATTGAAATGCTCTAATGAATTTTTAATATCTTTAGTTGTTTAACTGGATCTTATTACAAAGAAGCTGAAGACAGGAGCATGATGTTTCCTCCACTGGCACATTTAAGAAATCAGTAGAGGCATGCCAAGAGAATGTTCTGTTTTCGAAACAAGGCTCCAAAACTGAACTCGGGATCAAAAATTAAAAGCGTTTTGTCGTCGTTTCTAGAATTAAACTACTGCTGCTGATTTGAAATGTATATTACCCTTTCCTCAAACTGACTACTTGGTTCTGTCCTTTACCTCCCTACAGGTATGATATGGCATCTGTGGCTGGCTGACAGGTGGCAGAAATGGATCACATTTGAAAACAAATTAAAGGTGAGAGATCTCTTGGTGCACAGACAATAGGAGGGAAATTCTGCTATTATAATCTATGTGCCATTAACCCATGAAGTTAAAAACTTGATTTCCAAAATGCTGACATGCTTCACTTGTAGCTACTATTGCACAGGCCTGCTAGCTGCAGAGATCCTCCCTGTCTGCTCAGTAACCCCGTACTGATTAGCAAGATTGAACTAAGAAAGTTCACCTTACACCATTTTGTCAGAACCTTCATTTACTACCAATGTCCCCACGTCTGCTGCAGGTTTTAAATCTTATGTGCAGTCCCAAGCCATAGGAACTCAAGCACATTGAGATGATAAATCATTACAGACCCCTCTAGCATTCTGCTGTTTTTCTGGTGACTGATCTGCTGTGCCTTGAGAAGCCCCCCAGCTTGCATGGAGGCTTTCTTAGCTGTAAAAGCCTATGTATTATCATCACCAACAGAACAATGGAGTTGGCTGCACATGCAGTGGGAGCCCAGTGCACCACTGGACAGAAGAGCCTCTTGCAGAGCTTGCAGAGCAGGGATCATGAGGAGTGTAACACAATGAGGCACTAATGCACGTAGGGGTTGCTGTGCCAGGGCTCCACTCAGCAGGCTTCATCTGCTGGCAAAGTGACAGTGGAGGATTAGTGCTGATCAGAAAGACAAGCTACTTGCTCAGTTTCCTCATGTAAGAAGGAGAAGAGTAATACAGCAGGGGTAGGAAGAGCCTCAAAGCCTGCAAGGACATGAGAACTGTTTCCACACTGAAGGAAAAAAAAAAAAAAAAAAGAGGTGCATCTTCCAGCAATTTTTCTGAGCACAGTGAAGAAGGTACCAAAGTTCACTCACCCATAGATTACCCTGAATGAGAAAAAACATGTAGAAAGTGGGTGTCTTCTTCCCAGAACACACTCCAGAGTGTTTGAGAATGTACCTCATCCTCCCCCACATTTGTTTGTTTTATCCATCTGTTATTGCCCCATATTTGATTATGAATTGAAAGCATTCTCCTGGAGCTGCACTCTGAGCTTTTCAAACTGAAGTGTTTGAATAAGGCTTGTCACTACAGGAAGGATACAGAGGGCATCACATTCCCCAGCTGCCTCCCATCACCCTTTCCCCCTCCCTGCACCTCAGGGCCAGCAAGCAGCTTGGATGCAAAAGGGGAGAGCTCTAAGCAGCTCCTACCTCTTCCCTGTTTCTCCTGCTGAGCAGCTTCCATGCAGGAAAGTGGCTCTGTTGCTTGATTTCAAGTTGGAGGAGCCTGAGGGCAAACAGAATGGTTCATTGGGCTGTCTAAGCCTGCAGTGGCACATTAGTAGAGGATGGATTCCCCCCAGTCCTACACAGCCACAAAGGACAGGCATATGAGAGAGAGGTCATGTGGCTCCCTGATTCTCCCTGCCCTAGCCACAATGCCTGATTAAAGAAATTATCCTAATTTTTCCCAGATGAGTATCCCAAGGAAATGCAGAGTCTTACAAAGCATTTATTCTGGAAGAGTGTGCACAAATAGGATGTTCTGGCAGTACTCTAAAGTTGGGAAGTTCCCTGTCTTCCAGAGGACTTTCCAAAAAGGGGCATTTGAGGGTGATTTTTCACTTCCTCTGCACTGGCTAAATTGACACATGAAATAACCTGTTTAAGTCTTGGGCTATGGAGGAGTTTCTTTGCTCCAGCCAAGTGTCCTGCAGAGCAAGTTAAAAGTCTTCAGCTCAGCCTATCACACTGTCAGTGTGATAAAAACCATGGCAGCCAGCAGAGCTGGGAGCATCCATATTGTTTGCACACTGTTCCTGAGTGAGAAGAATATAAATCTTTTAAATCTATAGCCTGTTTCTTAAGAAGTAGTTTTGGTTTTTTTCCTGAATTACTCCAATAAGCCATTTGCATTTGATAATTTAAGTGATATGGGGGCTGTTTCAGGTAGCAAATTTGCTGCTTTGTTCTTCACAACACGAGGAAATTTATTTTAAAAACAAGTTCTCAACTTCAAAGCTTTATAAGCTAACGCAAAACACAGCACACACACACACACCACCCATGCTTCCCATTTTAGCCATTTGCAGAGCCCAAAAGCAGTGTGGAGACAACTGACAGTAAGGGGATTGAAAGCTTTTCTGTGTGGGCTCCTGCTGCAGCCAGATTGGATGAGGGAATTAGAGACAGGGTGCGGTTCCCACCTCGAATGCCCCTCCTGCAGTTCACAGACCTTCACACTGCCTTATTAACACACACTTCCCTCTCTCCTTCCAAACATGCAAACTGCACCCTCTCCCAGGTCCCTCCTTAGCTTAAGGGTGCTGGCATGTTCTCCGCTGCCTTTCTGGAACCCAGGGATTTCCAATTATTTCCACATCCTCCTCCTGTTTCTCTTCTGGCTGTGGTGCCTTTGGGCTGCCTGCTTGACTTCCCACTCCACAGGTCTGCAAGGCAAGGGCAGAAACGCCAAAATTTAGATAGCAGAGTAATATTTGCAGAAGGCAGAAGGGAAGAGGAACAAATATAAATTGCCTGGGGCCAAATCTGCTTATTCTATCTTGGTCCTTTCTGAAAAGGCAGCCTTTGTGTCTCCTCAGGTTCTTGTTAAGCTTCCCAGAGCATCCAGCTTTGTGTCTCTCAGTTCTTAGGAAGCAATGAGGAGTGTCTGTGTGTAGGCTGCATCAACAAGGTGAGGTACAGGCTCACTGTTTTATTTGAGTATGTGGCACTGCAGATCTGAGAATCCTGGAACATACTATTGCAATGTTTTAAATTCTTGCATTAGAAGACATCTTCCCAGAGCAAAAATTGACCCCAATCTCATAAGCAATTGTTGCAGAGCCTGCACCTAAGGCCTGTCCAGCACTTGGTCTAGCAATTCCCTGACAAAGATTCCAGCTTGGCCAATCACACAGCCCTAAAACACTCCCTTGGCTTTGCAGTGCTTATTTAACTGCTCTTCTGTTTTGCTGTGTGTCAGAGACACTTCTCACTCCATTCCTTCCCGACTGGAAAGCTGGTGGCTGTAAGCAGCCTCCTCCAAGCCCTCCTTTGGCCAAGGCTACAAAGGGCCTCCACCCTCCTGCTTGCTGTGGGTACTACAACAAAAAACCCCCTTCACCCTGTTCACAGGCCAAGTATTGCAGGGAGGGAAGGGGAAGAAAGGAAAAGAAGATAGCAAATGGACTTATTGTTCACAAGAAGGGTGGGGGAAACGTAGAGAAAAGCTGACCTGAGATGCAAGGCTGTGTTAGTTTCCTCCTTCTCCTGTAAGGAAGATTTCTGCTGTTCTCATTCTTCCCCACTCCACTTCCCCACTCTAATCCAGCTCCTACCCTTAAAGGGAGGGGAAGGACTGTGCCTGTCTTTTGCAGAAGTCCTGGCTTGATGCTCTTCTCTAGGAAGTCAGTCACTCAAAGCAGCTCTCCACACTGGCAGAGCTGGGCATGTGGTGAAGGCCGAGGGCCAAGTTATCGACAGCGCTGCAGCTCTTCACATGCCCGTCTGCAGGATGGCCAGAGTAAGACAGACACCAAGCATTTATCCAGTTAATTACTCCCTTCATTTTCTGCATTATTCCTATTTCAAAATCTGTATGCATACACTTGCAGCCCCTAACAATAGCATGTTTGTGTGATTCCAGCTGACCAAACAGCAGAAGTTATTTATAACTACAGATGACCGGACTCTGCTGTATTTTCATTTATGTATTTTTCCTTAGATCATCCATTGGAAAGGGGTCATACTTTCATGTTTCTCACACGCAGAGACCCTGTAGGTTAGCACACAGGAGATGAACCTTGGCAGCCTGCACTGCTGGACTGCCTGAAGAAGAATTCTCACTGCAGCTGCCTGAACCAAGAACACACAGGGGCTGAGGGGGAGGTGATTGTTCTCAGTGCCACATCAGGCAGCAGGTGGCTGAAATGGCAGGACCAGTGATTCTCAGATATAAAGCTTTTTAAATGATTGCTCATTTGTGTGTTTTTCTTTTGTCAAGGCTCACTGGCATTTCAGAGGAACAGTCAGTGCCTGAGGAATTCCAAAATAAGTGAGTGGAATATTGAGAAGTGGCATTTAGTAAACAGGATAAGCGACCATAAGGTGAAACCTCTTATTCTTAGATGGGAAACAGAGCCACACCATGTCCATCCACATTAACAGAGCATAATTTCCCATCCACATCAATGCACTGAATTAAAAACCCTTTTAATATTTTTAGATGCTTCTCTCAGTACAAGCTTAAATGGGGACAGGCTTGAATTTACTTTTGGTGGTTAGGACATCAAAGGTTACCTCTTTGAGGCCCTTCTACCTACAATCTTTTCACATTATATGGAAGGCTTACAGTAGCCAAGCACTTTCTGTAGTCCCGTCACCATGCAACAATACTATCCAAGACAAATTATTCAAACAAACACACTGTTAAAAAAAAAAAAAAAAAAAAAAAAAACACACACAAGCTGCAAAATCCCTTGTTTCTATCTAGTAAATAGGGCAGTTCTCCACAAGGGTTCTAGAAGAGGCAAGAGACACAAAGGGAACTGCCATGTCCAAGGTCTCCTTTTAGGGTTGTACACCAGCATCCAGAGCAGCCAGATGGAGACAGCAGAATATTTTACAGTATACTGATGTATGAAATAGGTCTCACAAGTAATCCTAGCAGATACATACCCAGCCAGAGCATATCTATAAAATAAAGCCACAATATCTTTTCCTTAAAAGAGAAAGTATTAAGGAACGTGGTGATTAGAAATACACAATAAAACTCAGAGATGGCAGTAAATGGGACAGAAATTAGTCATCCCAGTTTCATTCCTTTATGTTAAAGCACCATGTTTTCAATTGGTCCAGCCCAAATAACAGAGAAAAATGTATCCAAAGAAAAGCAGGGGTCTTCTTTGGGGTCCTTAAAAATATTAAACTGCACTGAGGAGGCTGTGTCCACGCAACTGAATAGTGGTGCTGTTCTCTAATACAAAAACTTTTCCTACTTACAGAGGGTTATCTTTCCCATTTGGTTTTCTTCTTTATCTGTGGGAAATTTAGGCATTTACTAAAGATTTCAGAAAAGGGAAGTCGCCTGGTATTGGGAATTCTGATATCACAGCCATGGAATGCCACACACTTATTAGCCAAGTGTTTCCATCCCTCTGTATACATGACTCCTTCCTCAAGCCAATAATTTTCATAACCTTTTGCCCTTTCCATGGCATCATAGCTATTTAGTAATATTTACTTTTTTCCCATCTTGTAAAATGTATGACGCTGTTGCCTTGCTGGTTCGTGACTGATCACTGCATAGATCAACTCAAACTCAAGGAATAATTCACAGAGTTTGTGTTCCCAAGTATGTTAGTCAATAACCCCTAATTTATCTAAGGAAAAAGACATCCAAATGGTTAACGAGGAGGTACCACAGCTTTTTTAAGCTTCTGTCTGGTGCCATTAGTCTCAGGCACCAGTCTCACAAGTGAATTTACTGGAAGAGCTTTTATCTTTTGAAAACCAGTGCCTTCTGGGCTAATACTGAGAATATGTACTTGGCAATATATCCAGCATAGGGCTGTAATTAGCAGCCAGTATAGCATTTCTGTTCAGCAAATAACCAGTTTATTACTAAGGACCTGTTTGTAATATCACTATCTACTAAAAGGACACCTCATTGTAACTGCTACGTGGTCTAGGCCAGATAAAGTTCCATTGTCATCCTTATGTCCACTTGCAAGAGTCATGAATGCTAGCTAAAGTGCCAATTTGTCACCAAGTAACAGACTTTCTTTAGAGAAGTGAAGGAAAGATCCAATTGCTGTACTTACATCAGAAAGAAGACTGAATTTGCTTTTAGACTAATTCCCAATGTAGAATGGATTGCAAATAATTTTTGTCAACATATGTATTAAAATGGATGAGTTTCCTGAAGGACATTCAATTAATTAACTTAGGTGGCTACACCTTCAGTAAGAGAAAACTCTGCTGCCTACTGACCATTGAGGAATCATCTTGTAGAGAATACTGAAAATTTAAGAAAATAGTTATATGTCTTCTCATCCTAGAAAGTCTGTATTGAAAGAAAAACTGATTTGAAATGTGCACACCTAATTTTTACTGAGTACAGAACATGTCCGCGTTAATATGGGCTTTAAAATATTTATTTTGTCAGGAAACTCCAGAAATACAGACTTTCTATATTGCAAATCAAAACAGAAGTGTCACAAATCTGCCAAGTTCCTGTGGTGCCCCGTGGGTACCCCAGAAGCTGTGTGCATTGCATCCTGTCTCCTCAGCATGAGGTCATCTGCAATCTCTGACTCTCAGAAAGGTCCTTTCCTCTTATTGCCTCTAGCAGACTCTTATAAGAATCTGAAATACAAAAGCACAGTGTGTGAATAGAGTAAAACAGAGTAGAACTATTATATCTCTAGTGTATTGGGTTTTCAAAAGTGTGAAAACTTTCTTAGAAATCTTACAGACTGAAAAAAATTTATAGAATGAAGTGTAATATTGACCCTCAGTCCTTCTTTTACCCTGGAGCAGAAAAAGTAAAGAAACAGTTGTCTATGGGGAGGAAGTTGTACAGACCAGGACCTGTGTTTTCCTCCAGGATGCTCACACTAGATGACACACTGCCTATGGTATTGCTGCTAGAGACATTCCTGAGAAGCCTGAAAGAACACAGCAAGTGTCTGGTAAAATATGCAGGGATCTCTGTAAGATTCAAGCCAAGCACTAAACATTTTCTTCCTGCAACGTTGCTGCCCTTTTTGTAGTGTGATTGATAAAAACTGTAGTCATTCTTCTCTGTATGGTCAAAGAATAGAATCATAAAATCCTAGAACCATTTAGATTTGAAATGACCTTTAAGATCATTGAGTCCAGCCATTAACCCAGCACTGCCAAGTCCACCACTAAACCAGCAAAGACTAGGCTGCCCATCACATATGGGAAGCCTTGGGTAGGAAATCTGTCATACAGGTTTGTGTAGCACCTCTCCCCCAGCTCCAGATGTCAGAGGGGAAGCCATACAAGACACAGTTACAAAACCTCAGAAGTATGCTTGGTCTTGTCTATCCCTCATCCGCCACCAGTACTAACACTGCAGATCTGTCCAGTGTGGAAATACGAGTTCAAAAGCTTTTCCACTCTCTCTGCTGACTTCAATACAGCTGCTAAGCTTATGCATGATATGTTTATGTTAAGGGTTTGGTGTAAACGGGGCTTGTTTTGCATAGCTGTCTGAAAATGTCCCATCCCCTCCTTTTCAAAAATGGGCAAAAGACCAAATATTTCTGAAAAGCTTTCAAAATCCTATAGTCTACAGAAGACATTAAATCTTCTAAAGCAAAATTCAAAATTTGCAGAGAGAGCAGGCATTTTTTTCTGGGAGAATGTTACATTGTTAAAAATGCCAAGTTTAAAAACTTTCAGATAATCCTAATCACCAAACTACACTAAAAAGTAGAAAAGATAATTCTGCATGAATTCTGCACCTTCCAAATGGTTTCTTTTAAAGATTCCTTTAAAGATTTGTCTTTAACACAGGCAGCATAGTAAAAATTCTTTGTAAAAATGAGGATTAGTAACAGCATTTCACATAGTGAAGACTTTGTAATGTATCTCCTATTTATTTTGGTCTCAGACTCATCAGGAGAAGAGAAAGAGCTTGCAATTTCTTGATGAAGTAATTTAGTGAATGGGGGTCAAAGAAAGTAATTTAATTACTGGCTTAGATAATTTATGTGACAGCCATGCAGTTCTTTTATCTTCTGTTAGGCAATGTGTTCATTTTTTTATGTCTAAAGCTTTAACACAGTGTGTCACAGTGCTAAACTCAGAATGTGTGGAAAGCCCAGGGTCTCTGTGACAGAGAATCAGACTGCAAATTAATTAATTCCTCTTTGCTGCTTGGAATGGGGACTACTAGGCACAGCTTTTTCCAAGTTGTTTCACCCTGAACTACATACATATACTTAAGACATTTTCCAGTGGGCAATGCAGTATCACAGCAACCTTGCCCTGAATAGTACTGAGGAACTCCAGAGACAAGGTGGGGACTGGTGTGAGCTGGGCTCATGCTCACATGCCTTTCTCTGGGCCAGGGAAAAGTCTGGTGAAGAGGGCATGCACAGCTCCATGAGACCTCATAAAAAGAAGCTAGATCACTGTAAGAAAATACCACAGGCTAATCCAAGGCCACAGGTGGGTGAAATCTCATTTGGAATATCCCCATTAATGTCCTTAGGAGTATTCATTGCCAGCATCAGTGAATCTGGCTCTCTTTAGCTCCAAAACTTGCAGACTCCTCTGCAGAAACAATTAATACCCAATTTAGGTAATTCTGGCCCATGGCTACTCTTACTCTGAAGTACAGATTACATTCAGGAGGTCTTGTTGAAAAATCAAGGACAAGAAATAATCCAGTGGTATTACCTCTGTATTTATTTTCTAGGAGGGAAAAAATGAAGCATGAGACATCAGTGAACCAAGCCCCTTTACCTCTCAGAAAAGATTACATGGGAATTCAAATGTCCTGGTATAATTCACAGATTCCTGAGTTCACATGAACAGCAGCAAAAGAGGAAAATTGCTCCATATCCTGTAGAGAGGAAATGAAAGGTATCTGGAAGAGAAGAATGTGCTGTGTGGTGCGAAAATGCTGTTTTGATTCCTGATGCTAAACATCTGCCATATTTTTGTGTGGAATCACTTGACTTAGTGAGAGAATAGCATCTTCAGGATTGTGAAAAGTCTATTCCAGACTCGAGCTGTCTGAATTGGCAGCTGTGAGAACACCCACAGGAAGCATGGGACCCTGGAAGAAAAAGTGTAGGAGTACATCCTGTGGGGATAGATAAAAGTCAGAGCTGGGCTATGGGAACCTCTTCAGAACAAACATGCAAATACAGTTTCGCAAGTCAAAGCCCCAACTGTTTGTTTAGGGATTTTTCAGTTATTTGTTGCTTTTATTTGGCTTTCACAGAACAGAAACGGAGAAAGGATCTCAGGAAAAAAAAAAGGATGAATGAAAGCAAAACCTTAGATGTTTTCTTTATTGTTTGGTGTGAGTTCATGTGCTTTGTGTGCAGTGCCACAGCTTGCTCCATTTGCCTTGTGATAGAAGATTGCCATAATATACCTATTTCTGGTCCACTGAGTTTGATAGTTTGCACACACAGCCAATAAGAGCAATGTTAGGGAAGAGTTGCCTGCAATTCCTCACTGTTGCCCTTTCATGGACAAATGCCTCCTCTCATCCACATGAAATCTTACAGCTCATGAGGAAGTGCAACAACTGGAAAGAAGTGAACCAATTTCTTAATTATTAAATGCTCCCAGTCACCGAATTTAAATAGCAATCGGTGTCATGGATAAAGACAGCTTCCCATGAATACTGACAGGTGACTGAGAAACGCCCTGCCATAAGAACACTCACTCCCGTGTGGTCCTGTCATTGTGGCAATATGCTCATCTTTCTTCTATCTTTATGTGCCCTCCTGAATAAAGCTAGATGGATTTGGTTTTATCTTGCCTAGATGACATTTTCATTTAATATTTGTACAATATTTTTCTCAGTCTTTCAAGCAACTTTCTGCTGTTTGTACAAATGATACCCTGCAAAATCGATGCCCACAGATTGATTGCACATTGTGTCAATTAATATTTCCTTTTCTTTCTGAACATTCCTAATTCCTATATCACTGAGAAGGTTGAAAGGGAGGTTTAAATTGGCTTTTTGCATACTATCTATTATTCCTTGTGTGACACATGCTGTATACTCTATTGTTCTATTTACTTTCCTGCATAAATAATCTTAATATTTTCAATTTCTTCCTACAAGAAATATGTTCTATGTAGTTCTCTGCTATTTTTGCTACCTGTCTGGAGTTGGTTCCTACTTCTGCATCTGCCTTTTTTTTTTTTGCATGGGTTACTAAAACCAAATGAAGTAATGAAAATGAGGACATGGCATATTAGATGCAACATGTAATACTCTCAGTTTGAGTGTCTACTTATTTCTAATATGCAGCTGAACAAGTTCTTTTTTCTGTCACACACCCAGAAGAGACATTGACTGCGTTGTTCATGATAACTCCTTAAGCCTTCTTTTTTTCCCAGGAAGTTACTACTACATTCATTACCCATTCATATGAAAAAATAATTTAAAGTGTATTTTCATGTCCTTCTGTTGTTAGTTTCCTAAAAAAAAAAAAAAAAGAAAGAAAAACAACCACCAGCTCAGTAGAATTTTAAAGAAGTAAACATTTTACAAGTTATCATGCAGTGTAGAGAATTGGTGACCATCTCTCAGAGTGCCTTTTGATTCCCCAAATGCTGATGGGAAATATTCTGGAGGCACAAATAGACTGCAGATGTTGGAGAATACATCTTAGAATTCTGCTGAACATATTACCCTACTGGGAGGCTGTTTTGAGTCTCCAGGGACATTCCTCTGAGAGCCCAGCTGATTGTCTCATATTGAAAAAACATGTCCAAGATACATTCCAAGTAAAAGAAAATAGAACAGGGGTACTCTGACCAAATATAAATCATGGGGCTAAAGGGCAGTTTATCTTCCGTCCTTCTACCATTTCTTTTCTCCCCCAATGAATATTCCCCCCAGGGAAACAGACCACTGGGCAAAGGACTGCCAAACATGATGACTCAGACATTAGGCACTGTCCCCAAGTGCTTCACAGATGGTGTCTGGATGGGAAACCCAGATCTTTCAGCACCATGAGCCTTGCAACTTTTTTCTTTTTTTCTTTTTTTTTTTTTTTATTTACTGTAGTACTACTTCTGATCTCATGTCAAGCCCTTATAGCACTGTTGCCCCCCACAATGAATCCTGATCCTGACCTTGTAACAAGCAATGTCATTGGCACATAAAAAAGATAGGAGAGAAATCCTAGCAGACCTTGGGGAGTGGGAAAAACAAAGCTAAAATAAACACATTATTTAAAAGATTATCCTGTGTCCAATTGAAAAAAAAATAGGAAAGAGTCTGCTGCAAAATACAGGCACATTTGAAGTACAGTGCATTAGCACAATTGCATAATTGTAGGTACTATGAAAGAAAATGTTCTCTGCACAGATTTTATTGGTCTGTTTCTTTTTGTAGAATCCTGTTTGTTTCAGTAAAATCCTGTTCCTTTCAGTTTGCTTTATGTTTCCCCAAAGCTAGCACATCTTGGGATGCACATCTGGACCTGGGCAAGCCTGAAAGCAATGGCATATTTCTGTGCTTCTCCAGTACTGTATGTGCACACTAGACACTGGAAAAGTCCTCTGTAGAAAAAAAAAAAAAAGGTTTTTCCTTCCATGAAGACAAGCTGAAGAAATGCTCTGTAAAGCCTTATAGATTATGCACAATGAATCCAGCTATCACAATCCCAAACAAAACATATCATGGGAAATGTGAAATACCCCTTCCTCTCTGTCTCCCTGTCTTGAACACACACATGCACAAACCCAGTTGCAAAGGATAAAAGAAGAGGAATTGCACTATGAGAAGAACCAGGTCCAGCAAGTTTTTGGTTTTTTTCTTCCTCTTCTTTCTCTCTTTTTAAGTTTTACCACCGGTGTCATCACAAGAAGCAAAAGAAGAATTGTTCACTCAACTAGAAGGGATAAATATCTAGGTGTTTTTGTAGGTTTCATTCTGTTCCAAAGGTTATGTAGCAATTCATTGAAGTTCTCCAATTTACACAAATTCAGATGAGCAGTAATTCTGTTTAAATCAACAGAGTTATTTTAGCATGTATAAAATAAAAATTGAATGCAGACATTTTGTTTCAGTATTCTAATTAAAAGGTCCCAGACTTAAAAGCAGCAACTCTTATGTCAGTTGATTTCTCTGTTTTATAAAAAGGAGTGTCTGATTCTCTGTTTCATAAAAAGGAGTGTCTGATTAAAGTTGATAGCACTCTGAAGAGCCAATGTCCCCAAGCCAGGGGTTTTACAAGCAGCAGGAACAGGGTCACAGACACTGACCACCACGGGGTTGCCTGCTTGGAAACAGTCACTTCAGAGTTACACCTGGAAAGATACACTTCTTAACAACCAGTTGTTGAACTGCTAAGGAACCAACAGCATAAATCAGCATAAAACTAGCCAGGTTTCCAAAATGTGCCTAGCAGGCAGTTTTCAAGCCCTGCCTGGTTTTGGAAGCAACTTTGTCAAAATTGGACCCTCTCCACAAAGTGCTTTGATGTTGATGAATCGGTAAATTCCAACGAAAACTTGTTTAGTCAGAATTTTTCTGACCAGCTCTACTTCCTCCTTCTGCCAAGCCTATTTACTCATTCTCAAACTTTCTGTGTGGCTTCAGGCAAAGGTTTTCTGCCACAGCCATCCCAGCTGCGGAGTTCAGGCACAGCTCAACACAAGCTCTTGCCCACCAGGATCCTCCCCTTCCATGTCCCTATGGGAGAGAAGCTCCATGCAGCAGCACAGCTCCCAGCCTCCCTCACCATCCATAGCACAGCTCCATCCAGACCCATGTTGCTCATGGGTCTGGATGCAGGCTTTGTTGTGGGAACTAAAACACCATCACCCAATTTTGCTCCATTATCACCCCAAGGAAAGTGAAGCACAGAGAAATAACCAGTGTCACAGCAGCATTAAAAGTATTGCCTGGTCAACATGCTGCCTGGAATCATACTGAGCCCAGTGGTCCATAACATCTATTGGCATGCTTTGAGTCACACAGAGGCTACTGAGAACTGGAGTCCACCATGGATGTGGATGAACCTATGCATAAAATGGGGAGGGAGGCTGGGAGACAATAGGCTAAGATTATATTAAAGCATTTCTATCCTGGGCTTGCAAAAACAATGCACTGCATTGAGATGAGGTGTTATTGTCTGCTTTTAAGTGTACCCTCCCTTTCAAGTTAAAAAAACTGTCTTAATAAAGTATCTGAGGTCATGCTATTGTCATGAGAGCTTGGCGAGTGCTCAGCAGCTGTCACCGTGGCAGCAGGAGTGTGCCTGGTGCCAGTCCCCTTTGTCACGACAGCCACAGCAATGTAAGGAGAAGGGCCTTGCAGGATGCAGGACAATACTGGGAAGGAAAAGGAGGGAATCCTCGACCTTGGGCCAGGGCCTGGTGGCAGACTATTGAACCCCACACATCTCAGCAAAGCACAAGGAGTAAAAATTCTTGGAAGCTGCAAAGGTTGCAAGTGAAAACAAAAGATTCTATCATGTAGGAAATAGAACAAAACACAGAGAAATTTGTTTTGTTTTCAGAGATAAAATAAGCAAACAGCACTCTTCAGGGGTCAGGAGGACTGCATCCCACATGCAGCACTCACGGAAGGGAGGAGGACAGAAAAGCTGGAGGGAATCTGGAAGCAGGTGGGCAAGTGCTCTATGCAACTTTCCAAATCTTGTGCTGTGAGCAAGGGACTCCCTCATGAGAAAAAGGGTGATGATGCTGTCCACTAGAATCTAGAACATAAAATTGTCTATCCAAACAAAACCCTGATTATGTAATACAATCAAATAATTGTCTTTTGAGCCCATAGCCGAAGCAAGTGATAGAAGCAAATAAATCACCGCTACTGAGTTTTGCCAGTTGGGTGCTTGGAAAAGACCAGAGCAGGATAACTAGCACCAACTTCCTGATGCTTCTGTTAGAGCAAGACTAAAGCCTGTGCCCATAAGTGGCTGCAGGAACAGACAGTGAGGATGGTGTTATTGGTCCTTGTAGGCTTGTTAACTTAATAAATGTTTCACAACTGACATGTTGGAGCATTTTGTCCCTTTTTTTATTTGTATATCAGCGACACCCTTGAGTAGGAGCTGCTTAGCTATTTCTTTCCTGCTCACTTCTGTTCTGAAGAGCCACTCCAGAAATGCCAGCTATTACTACGCTAACCCTCACCTAGCAATCAGTGCAGCCTCCTTTGCACTCTGTGTACTCTGTGCACAACTTTCACAACTTTGTGGGTGTTCCTTTAGGACAGGAAGTGAAGAAATAAATCATATCCCAGTGGAATCACTGGTGTAGCTCTGAACTGGCAGGATGCTACCCAAGCTGCAGTTTGGCTGGGATGCCTAGGCCAGCACCCCTGTATTTTGAAAAATACCTTGGCATTTTGAAAGACCACAAGCAGTCAGAACCTCAGCTTTATTCCTCATCCAAAAGAAAAATACCTCTTGCAGCAGAAAAGCCCCACAGTGGGTGAGCAGGACTCACAGTGCCACCTGCTGAAGCACCCAGGCTGCTCAGAGCCACAGCCAATGTCCTTCCAAGAGGCCCAGGAAGGCCCAGCTGCGTGGCCATTGCAGTCAGCCTGGCATTGCAGCACCAGCTCGTTCTGACCAATTTCCTACATGTAAAAATCTCCTATTGCAAACAAAAAAAAATGCACCCCAGTGCATGAAGGGGACAGGGGGGTGGCACACACTGGGTGCTGCGGCACTGTGGGAAGGCAGCAAAGGTTTGGGTTTTGTGACATGAGAAAGATGATCGCCTTTGGGTCACAGCAGTCTCTGTGCCAGCAGCCAGGCTGGTTATTACCCTGAGACAATACAAGTTGTTCTTTTCCTTTCTCAGTAATTTCACAGCTTCCAGCCCCTGCTGGAGTCCTTTGCTCACATGTTCCCTGCACTCTGGTTTGTGGATCCACCCAAAAGATGGCAAAGCTCTCTCACGCTTGAAAAGGGGTGGTTAATTTAAACAGACTAAGGACATAACTTTTAACCAACTCCTTTCGTGGTTTTCCTGACCTCGCTCTTGTCAGTATAGGACTGCAAGGAGCCAAGACCTGAAAAAGAAAGGGCACCTGATAGAGTGCTCTCCCTTTCCTAACAGTGTTGTGTAGTCAATCACCAGCTCCCAGAAGCTCATATCCAGCAGCAGCAGTAGGACCAACCCATATATCCCCCAACAGCAGGTGCATTATTCCCCTGAGCTATTTACTCGTAAGAGCCCTCATGCAGACTGTGCCTCTTTAGTGCGATACCACTATCTGAAATGATACAAAACATCTAAAGAAGGGGAGAATGTCCTTGGTGCAGTCAGAAACAGACAGGAATGGACACCAGGACATGAATAAACAGGGCTGGTTTTGTCTAGACTCAGGTACTGTCAGCCTCTCAAGACAGCATGATAAAACCTCAAAAATGAAGCAGAAAGGTAAACATGCAGTGTCTTCCCTTTGAGGGTAAGCAAATTGCATGGATGATCTACTGAATGAAATGG
>NW_005054305.1:7699134-7699294 GCF_000277835.1 Geospiza fortis | reverse complement strand
GTGCAGGAAAAGAGGGGTCCAGTTGGTGGGTGCTAGAGACATTTTGTTGTCTGAAATGACTTGGGAAACATGAGTGTGGCATCTATTTTTCCAGGCATGCTTACAGCAAAGAAGTTCACATGATACTCACAAATCAGCCACCCTTCCCCTTGCATCCTGC
>NW_005054305.1:7665116-7699110 GCF_000277835.1 Geospiza fortis | reverse complement strand
TCTTTCCCACTTTTTTTTTAAACATTACTAATAACCACAAAAAGAAAAAAAAAAAGTCAGTTTCTTGGCTTCACATAAACTGTTCTACAACCTTTCTGTAGAGAAGAAACAGAAGGGGGAAGGGATGAGCAAATGTGGCATGGGCTCTGTGACTGTGGTTTTTGTTTCCATAAACCTTAGAGCACAAGAATCCATGAGATATTTACACAAATCTTTCCACAATTCCTGTGGCCTTTGGTAGCATTGCATTTGCATGACTTCACCACTGCGGCTGGTTTGTGCTTTCTCAGCAGCCTTGCCTACAAGAGGGAGAAATCCTGGCTATTCCCAGTAGTTCTCTGTCTCCCACCCTCAGAAACAGACACACCAGTGCATGTTAAATACAAGCTGTGTTAATGCAGGAGTTCCTGTCCTGCTTGTTGTCCAGTTTCCCAGCGATAGTACAGGAAGTTTCCCAATTCATCTCATAAATGCAAAGAGAAAAATGTTATACTTTAAGAAAATATTGGTCATTTAGATCTTGAGGGAATATCAAGGGATATGAAAAGGAGGAGGATGCTTCTGAAAGGTTACTGAAGTTGGGCCAACACATAAGGAAAAGTGCAAAACAAAGATTTTTCATCAAAAACTCACCTTATACTTGCCTGCCCTCCTGCCATCACAGGAAGCTGAGTGAATGGAGAGTGTCTCCAAGTGAATAGGCTACTGAATAAGAACTTGGCTACTGAATAAGAGCTTGGCTACTGAATAAGAGCTTGGCTACTGGGGCTCCGTCCTCTGCTGCCCTCACTGGGGACTTCCAGCAATCGCACTGGTCTGTCTCAATTTCTCAATCTAATAAAGGGATGTTGCTCAACCTTTGCAAAATGCTTTGAGTCAGTGCACAAAAAGTGTTGTGTTAGGACCAAGGAATTTTTTCACTGAATGGGAGTATCAGGTCACTGAACAGACAGGCTGCCAGCTGAGGAAACAAAGCCACGACGTCTTACAGGGCAAGGTGGTCTTGTCCCTTTTTACTGTTGCAGCTGTGGCAGCCCTGGCTTCTCCAGTGTTAGGAGATGTCTTTAAAAGTGAGGTTGCACCCTGGATGCTTGTTGTGTATGATTTGAGGACGGAGACTAGTGAAGGACAAGGCACACACTACAATGCATAAGTCTCAGCTGTGTTGCTGTGGTCTGTGCAGGGCAGGTAGAAATTGCTTAAAATTGCTTTCAAGGCTGTGCCACACCTCTCTTCCCCACTCTGGCTGAGCCTGAGGGAGATACAGCCCAGAGGCAGAAGTAATTTGCAGGAGTTTAACACTTGATATCAGAACCAGTGTTCAATGACATAAGGCAGAAGCATAACCACAGACAGCTTGTAAAAATTCAGCTTTGTCCCTCACAAGTGAATCCATAATTAAAACTGCAACCCTAGTCCACTGTATTTATCCAGCAGAAGGACTCACGCCTACTATAACTTGAATCAGCAAGTTTCTCTATTTGCAGTAATCCTTTACTTTGACTTTCCTTCATTATTAATAGAACAATTTTAAACTCTTTAATGTCAGCCAAATGATGTTTCAAATTATATTTTCCAGGGAAAATTAAAAAAGGATAGTTGAGTGTTCAGGGGAGAAAACTTAGTTATGTTATAGTTCAGCCTGGAAGCCTCTGGTGACTCTTAGAAAGTGTTGAAATTACAGGTTCATGACGTGCACAGTGTTGAAACACCATGTTTCTGCAACACTTGGTCCAACACAAACTTGCAATTTCAACACTTCCTAGGTCTTTTGTAAAACCTTATTACTGACCAGAACAAATGTAAATTCCCAAAAAGTCTAAAGCAATGTGCTGCACAATAGGCAGACTGGAAAACCCATTTAATTTCCAGTACTGCTACCCTTGCACAGGATAATCATTCCCAAACTATGTTTAATTTGTAAAACACCTGTCATCCAGGATCAGCTACTCTCACAGCAAAATAGTGGTCTCAAGGCACAGTTGGTCTGATCTGAAATGGTAATATCAGTATTCCTCAAACCTGTTAACTTTTCCCTTGGTGTCGCAGAAAAAAAAAATCCATCAGGAAAGTACCTGCCTCAGCTTAAGCAAAGGATATTCACCAGCAGCCTCCAAAATGTGCTGTCCTAGAGCTTAGCAGAGACCATAATAACAAAATATTAAACACAGGGACAAAACCTTCTTGACCAAATGGAATCTGCAATTTCAAAACACAGCAAAATTTGATATTTAAAAATACACTATGGCATTATTTCAAAATACCATTTGTTAAACAAGCAGGAGGCAAGAGAGCAGGCAGAATCAGAGCTCACACAGTGCTTGTCTGGAAAATGAGAAGAGTACAGGATTTGTCCTCAACAGGTTACACTTAGCTCATTCAATTTCATTTAAAAAAAAGGGAAATAATTGTCACTCAGGGGAGACACTGAGAAACAGCTTTATGCCTCATCTCCTGTAAGCAGCTTGGATTAGGAGGCTCCTGCACCTGAAGACATCAGAGATGCAGCCACCTGAAGCACTTGGCAGGATGGGGATGCCCCAGTTCCTGCTCCTGTTAGCAGACAGGGGACCATCCATGTGTGTCCCCACTCAGGCATGGGAAAGAGGTCAAGTGAAGTAAACCCTCAGGCTGAAAGTCCACAAAAAGGCCAGGTCCCATGTGGAGGCTAGATGGGACTGGATGTGATATGTGCCGGCTGGAGGAGTCCAGGAGGAGTCCCAATACCAGCACATACCCTTCTGAGCGTTTACACAAAGCACCCTCCAATAATGAAGAGGAAATGGGAGTTTGACAATACTTTTTTTTTTCTTACCTGGCTGTGTTTTGAATATTAAATGCTAATTTTAGTTCTTGGGTACTTGGAAAAGGGTAACACAGAATAAATATGTTGCATGTATTGGGCTGTAAATAGAGTCCTTTATGTACCAGTCTGGGTCACTCTGCATCAATCAAACCTGGAATGACAACAGAAACAGCAGTTTTCATGTTATATACAACTGAAGTTCTCATTTATTTTTAGAGAACATAGTTTCTTAAGATAGCAGAGAGCTTATTTGGAAAATCATGATAAATTTTTACAAAGAACTCTTCTTTGCAACTTCTTACAGAAGCTGCTTTTTTTTCTGGACCATTGCAGTGTGCTGCATACTAGGAAGAAGGTACTTATGACAGGATTTATTTGTAGCAGTGAGCCAAAATACATATTGCCTTAGACAAGAGTCAGTATTATCACAAAGAACCATGCTGGCTGGGGTTTAATGAAATTGGACCTGGATGTCAGATTTTAGCTGGGTAAAGTCAGCAGCTGGGATGAATTGGACCAGAAATGTGCTGTGTAACAGGATTTCGCTGGAATTCTTGTGAAAAAAAAAAGAAAAAAAAAGTATGTGGAATATGTCATGCAAACAGTTGACACTGCAGCTACAACACCAAACATTAAATAAATAAATTCCATACTTAACACAGGCACAGAAAAACTTTTCAGGAAAGCGCCTCAGAGCTGCATAGCCTCGTGTCTATAAATCTCCATTAAATCAGTTTGAGTGGGGCGAGTGTTTGAGACAGAGCTGCCAGAAATAGCTCTTTTCCTGCAAGATGTAGAAAAGATTACAGCTGAGATTGAGACGGTGGGGTGGGGAGGGAAAGCAGGGGAGGGGTGGGGGAGAAAAGAGGCAAACAAGGTGAGCTGGAGGAGGCGGGGGAGCTGTGAAAGGCATCTCATAAAAGTCCCATTTGTTGGAAGGCTGCAGGAAGTGGAGGCAGCTTTGGCACACGTGTCCATGGTGCTAAATTAACTGTTAACACAAATAATCAAAGTGCAAGGCCCATCAAGCCGCTGGCGCCAGCGAAATGAGGGAGAGGCCAGGTCAGCGCTGCCTCTGGAGTGAGCCGGCTAGCAGGTGGAGACCAAGCAGGGACCCGACAGGATGGAAGTGCTTACAGAACACACTGACCCACTGACAGAGGAAAACAGGGCTGCACTCCTGCTTTCCAGCTATTGTGTGCACAGCGCCTTCTGAGTGTATTTTTGTTTTGTATCTATTTATTATATTTTATGTAATTTTCCCCTATTTTATTTATTCCTTTAAAAGGAAAAAAAAAAAAAAACCAAAAAACAAAACACCTTTTCTTTCACAGCCCTGGAGTGCTTGGACACCCAATCCTGAGCTGTAGTACAGTTCAGCCTTTATTTGGCAGCACTGATGGAGGAACAGCTGAACAGGACAAAGGAATAGTTCAGGCACAAAAGCACTGATTGCCCTCCGGCCCTACCCTTTGGAAGGAAAAACTGCTCTTTAGAAAGAGATCTGAAAAACAACGTGGGCAGGAGTATTTCTACCTGGTTTGTTCTCCCGCTGTCAGAGAGTCCAGAGCCCTACTCTGTGCTGTAAGCACGATGCAGATACTTCAGGAGGTGCCGTGGCGTTGCAGCCTTCCCAGCAGTGAAGCACACAAACCCACCACAGCTCATGCTGCTCTGTGCAGAGCAGAGACAGACAATGTGGTGGTACTTGCTCCCTGTGAGTAGGATTAGACCTGTAAGCAAGCAGGACTTCTCCAACAATCAATTTGAACAAGCTGAGGTTCACTGAAGGTCGCAAAGGATCTCACTGTTTTGTGCTGCGAAAACACAAATTGTTCCAACTATTGCCCAGCTCTGATCTCACGGAGATGCTCACTGGCAAGGATGTCTGAGGAGCAGCTTCCCCCACACTGCAACAGCAGGAGTTCTGTGCTAAATTCATTGGCTGCTTCATTCAGCTCCCTGACACAAGACAGCTGTAAACCCACTTTAACTGCCCAGTAAAGCCAGGTTTACAATTACTTTGCATGACCAAAGCAATAACAGTGCAATGGTGAATCAGGCCCTGGAATTACTGGCATCTTTTGCCTCCTTGCCCAGGTAACAATACACAGAGCTACATACTATAATGAATCACACATATATCATATACATGTGCTTGTACATACATATTTACATCACACATTTTGGTCTTTTGTGGCTTTTGTTGGCTATCCATGCATTCTCTACAGATACAGTTGTGGCCACTTATATTTTACCAAAAAAAAAAAAAACACCAAAAAAAAACCCACCTGCAGTTATAGGGTGTTACAATAGAAAATGTGGATCATTCCTTAGCATAAAATTTGCTCCAGAAAACAAAACCCAGAAATGAACACTCATGCTGAATCAAATTACTTTTATTTGTAATTACTTATGATATATAATGAATAATATGGTACAGAAAGGTATCATTTCATGATTTCATGGAATCACAGAATGGTTTAGGTTGGCAGGGACCTTCAAAATCATCTAGCTCAAATCCCCCTGCCACAGGCAAGGACACCTTCCACTAGACCAGGTTGCTCAAAGCCTCATCCAACCTGACCTTGAACACTCACAGGGATAAGGCATCCACAGCTTCTCTGGGCAACATTTTCCAGAGTAGGAACTTCACCCTCACAGTGAAGAAGAATTTATGAATTAAGAATTTTTTCTTAATGTCCAATGTAAACTGATCCTCTTTCAGTTTCAAGCCATTCTCCCTTGTATCACTTGTAAAAAGTTGCTCTCCAGCTCACTTGCAAAGCTCCTTTAGGTACTGAAAGGCCACAATAAAGTCTCCCAGGAGCCTTCTCTTCTTCAGGCTGATCAACCTCAATTCTTTCAGGCTTTCCTCATAGGAAAGGTGCTCTAGCCCTCTGGTCATCTTCATGGCCCTCCTCTGGACTCACACCAACAGATCCATGTCATTTCAGTGAGGATACACATCTTCTGAGCATCTAAATCTTAATTATGTCTTTAATTCATACTTGAAAGTATAAAATTACCACATATCTTTAAGAAAAACTCATTAATTTTTTCTCAGCCAAAAGAGAGCAAAATGCCCAAGAAAAATATGGAGAAGGTGGCTGTATAATAATCTTATCATAGGGCATAGTCATTGCTTTTAGTGAAGAATTTGCTAGTAACTAAAATTAAAAACAAAAATCATCATTAAGTATGGTAGAATTAGTCACACATGCCATAGAAACAATGTTTTAATGAGGTTTAAATCTAAAGAAATCAACTGTAATCTTCCCTGTATTCCATAGGGTCACTTTGACATTTATCAGATATGAGCTCTGGTAAATTCAAAGATGTATCACAGTACTAACAGTAACTTAGAGCAGCACCTTTAATATTAGAGATCATCCTTAGTTAATGTTGCAAACTTTAACTGATCCATGGCCAGCTGCATGATCTGTATGAAGAAGATTTGGGAACATTAGCAGCAGATGTTTGATGTGATCCAAGAAACAGGTATAAAGATAATTTTCTCATAAGTCAGATTTGTGTAGACTTTTACAGGGCAGAAAATGTAAGATCTCTCAGGAAAAGAATTTGTTAGAGACATAGCGACAGAAAAATAGAGAAGGAAACAAAGCGAGAGGAAATAATACTGTCATAGGCAAAAATTACTTATTATTACCCTCTGCCCCCTTCTTGATAAGGGTTAAACCAACTTCAGGGAAACCTTCCATGTGTAAAAGTCAACTTGACACAGACAGAAGTTTTCTATAAGGGGAATGGACTAAGTTGCAAAAAGACTGAGAGCTGTGATGTACACCAGAGGTTGGATGGCCTCTGTTGTAAAAGTTTATCAGATTTACCTCTATGGAAACACTACAGACCCCTTTAAAGATCCCATTGTATGTGGGACTGTGTGTGACTGGTTGATGGGTGGGTGAGTGCATGCATGTGTCATGGCAGAGTGCTATCACAGCCATCAAATTAATGGGAAAGGTACAATTGCTCTGAAAAATGGAAGCCAAGCACTTCCTGAGTAGGCAGGAAAAGGGTAATTGAAAATTCTAAAGACTAGAGAATCTCTGTTAATTGAATAAGAAATTAAAAGAAAAACCCAATCAACAAAATGTGTATATTTTAAGAGCCCCTTTTCTGACCCTAAGCCAAATTAAAGGAAGAATGTCATTGTTAACAGTCTGATAAAAACTGTTGGAGATATGAAGAAACCAAGTCAGGAAAACAAAGTTCCAGACACATAAAGATGAGATTGCTCCAAACACATCAAGACTGAGTAAGAGCTAACTTGGCTCCTGTCCTACAACTCATAAATCTAGACAAAATTTGGTTTTGGAGTTTTCAAGGTATGCCATAGATAGTGCTAGCTGTATAACGTTAGGCATTGCTGCTTGAATGGTTATCCCTTTTCCAATGCACCCTTTTGTGAAGACACCCCAGCCTTGTTCCCTGTGGTCAAACCTTGGGGCAGGGCTCTCCACAGCATTTGTCTCTTTTCTATGTCTTCTGCTTCTTATGCCACCTGCTGAAGCATGACACTGCTTCGCTTTGGCCTGGTTTTTCTTCCAGTGAATACTCTGGCATGAGTAGACCAGTCCAACAAGAATTTGGGACATAACTGGGCCAAAATCCTGTGAGAAAAGATGGACATGGAGGCAAGAAGATTTCCCGATAAGTGATGTGATGTACATTCCTTTGACCCTGCTGCTGATTTACACCAGTGTGGTATAAGAATGACACTCCCTGCCTCCTTTAATGTTTCTATTTCTAAATTGTTTGTCATTTCAACTGTCACGAAGGAATTCTTCCTCCCCACTGCTCAAAGCAAAGACAACAAGAACTCATTTCTGTGTGAGAGAAGGGGAACAAAAATTCCTGCTTCTCTTTTCAAGGACCTTAGACAAAATAACTCAGGAGATTGCTGTAGATCCAGACTGGGAAGAAAACAATGACTCCTTAACACATAAGAAAGAATGTCTTCTAGTCTGAAAGAATAAAGGTTAGATAAAAGGGTAAAGTGATGCTGGGCCCATTTGAAAACCTTAGCCTGGGATTCAAAGGGTTTCTTAATAACTGTTATCTAAATATCAAGAAACCTCCACCAACATCTGTACCAGGAAAATAATAGACATTATCATTTGACCACTTCTTCTCTTCTTAACAAGACTCAAAATAACCAGAATAGGAAATATCAATGGAGCAAGACATCCAAACTATAACAAACAAGGAAGAAAGAAGGAGTAAAAAGAAACAAAGAAGACACAAAGAAGTAGGTGGGAAGGCACAAAGTATTCTGTGCAGAAGTACATTCTTTCCACTCTTCATTGTTGATTGAAATAATTTCTGTGTACCTTTTACAAAATCCATTCTAAATTCTCGAGAATGCAGAGCTGTAACTGGAGAGCACATAGCATAACACAGCCAGTTCATTTGGGAACAATCTGTGATTTGGCCCTTATCTTCTGCACCAGTAATGAATACCTAATCTGTGCAAGAAGAGTCTCAAGTTCCATATGACACCAGCATTGTGTAATGTCCATCCCCAGTGAAAACTCTTAGGTCACTGGCAACCAAGTTCCTGAAGCATAGGGGTGCATGGACTGCAGAATTAGCATAATTTGGGATGAAGGCCATTTACCAACACATTTGCCAGAGAGCAAACAAAAAGTAGTAGCTTTCTGCTGATCATTTCTGTGTTTAACTTCCTTTAATCATTCTCCAGACAGTATCACTGAAGCCTCTTCCTCTACAGGCTGCTACAAGACCAGTGGCCTCCTGTTACAAATGAGTCGATGAACCACCACAAGCCCCAAAATTCATGTATGTTGAAATTGGAAGTTCTCACACTTACATTAAATCCTTTCACTCAACTCCTCCAAATGTCAGTTCATACAACACACCATCCAAGGCAAGGAGATTTCCAGATCTATTCCAAGGAAATTTTTGCCAGTACACCTCTACCATTCCAGAAATGGAGAAGCAGAGCAGTCAGAACCTTTACCTGATACAGAGAGAAGCAAAAGCCCAAGGGAGATGGCTGCTCCAAAGGCAGTTTCTGTCCCAGCACAGAGAGATGGATACACCCCATGGTACACTCACTGAAGTTCTTATTTTCCCAGGTCCTGACAGACTGTGAACTGCATTTCCCAGTAAAGGCTTGAAAACTATTTGCATTTTACTCACAGGAAAACACAGCAGACTGGATTTGATGAAGAAAGCTTTCCCCTTGTTCTGAAATGGGTTGACAAGAACAGGCTACAACTTTCAAAACATTACCATTTCCAGCTCAGCCCCATATCAGTACACACATGAATAATGAACTTGATTTAACTTTGACTTCTTGTATCTTCAGCAGAAGTCCAAATAAAAAATGATCACTGAGAATGGTCACTAAGACTTTGTTTTCTAGAGTTGAGTAACATGGCTGTTCCTCTGGGAATTTCAGAAAGGCTGACTGCAAACCACCATTTTTTAGCTTCTTTCTTCAAAACTGGTAATTCTTTAACTACTGACAAGCAAAACCAAGAACTGCCTGTTTCATAACTTAGGTGTCCACCTACACTAACCTAATGTGGTTTGCTGTCTTTGGTTTCCAGGCTACATGTGATCCTAGACTAACACAATAGGCAGTACTTAATATTGCCCAAGTGGCCTTAAATAATCCTTTCATTTTCAGTTGCCATTAATCCATGAAAGAAAAGAAGAGGCTGCCTGAACTAGCACTTTCTCAGTTTGTTCTATCATGAACTGGTTTTTCTCAATGGAATTGTACACAAGCAGTAAAGATAAGTATGCCAGGAGACGAGGAGGGGAAAAGAAACAGGCTTTTTTCTCCTGAGGGGTTTTTCTCTTTCCTCATCATTTTCTGCATGATATAGCTCCTCTTTTCATTGCTCAGCAGGGAATCCCAGAGGCCAGAGGCAAATTTTCCCTTTAGTCTTGGAGCATTCATGATGGATTCTTGTTTTAAGAAGAGGTTATTAGTTGTTTGCTCTTGAGTATTATATCATCACCATTACAGCAAAGCTGGTCTCATTCTAAATTTCGTTTATTCTTTGGCACTCACAAGATATCTTGGGTTACACAGCTAACATCCCTTTATGTGCCAAAGTCAATGAAACCCTTTCCATTGGCTCCAATGGTGGCAGATGAAAAGTTGCAAAGGTGCTGAAAAAATGATCTCTTTAGGGCTTAATTCTGTTTCCACTGGTAAAATTTCCTCTGACTTCGACAAGAGTTACTTCAAGTCCACTGACTTAAATAGCTTTTTAGAAATCATGAAACTATTCAGCTATCATGTAAACTTCTGCTTGATAAGGAATGCTCACATACCTTGAGATCTATTTATACTGTATCTTGTTAATAGAAGCTATCACTTAAAAATGTCTTGGCTACTGTTTACATTTTCACTACTTATACCGTAGTTCATATAAGTTCCTGTAGAAATAGCAAAAGAGGCAATATTTAGAAGAGATCTCCAGTTAGGAACAGTATCTAGTTTAATTTTTAAAATACCATTATGTTTCCATGTTCCTAATAAATAATGGAACATTGTTAATCCTGATTAGAAAATTAACCAGTGAGGGCTTGTAGCTATATATCATCTTCTACAGCCACCTGTAGCCCCATTTTTATCTGCTTCACAGTTTGGGAAAATAGAACCTAGTCTCCTCTCAGCACTTAACTTCTCAAGGCTCATACAGCAAGCAGAATATTCCTTTGATGCTTCTCCAGCTTTGTAATAACATTGATGTGCAGGAAAAGATCCACAATTCAAAAAGACACTGTAGTAGCTGTATGCATGGATTAAACATCATTTTCCTTTTTTCAGTAAGTCTTTGCTTAATAAATTAAGACATTTAATCACACACACACAGAAAATCAATCTTCCATATACTTAAGATCTGGATAGGAGGAGCTTTCCTCCTCGTTTTCTTTGTTGTTGTTGTTGTTGTTGTTGTTGTGCCTAAAGGGTTGTTCTTTTTTTTTTTTGTTGTTGTTGTTGTTGTGCCTAAAGAGTTGTTCTCCCCATCCCAAAATAGTTTGTGTTATCTTGTATTAACTTCAGCAAGTTCAAGAAACTATAACCAGAAAACTCTCCATGTTCAAAGAAGAAAATAGGCACCTTTTATCTTATCTATTCCACACATACTTTTAATTCTGAGTCTGACATCATTGCTGGCTAAACCTTCATAGCTGCCAGAGCACTAGCAAGTTCACTATGGTAATGAGCTTCAAAAAGTAAGTTACCAAATCTCTGCTTACAGATGTCAGTATCAAAGAGTCTGAAACTTCAGGCTGTTACCTGATATTTCTCAGAATACCAGTTTCAACATTTCCACTCTCCATTGCTTTGTCATCTCTATTAGCTCTTGAAACAGAGTGTAAGAATTCCAACTCAAATCATCAGGTTTAATTTGTGAAGAGTTTCAGATCCAAACACAATTAAAACCAACCTATCTGATTTCAAATTTTTCAAAATTGCTCTGATAAAATTAACCCTCCCTTCAGTTCTGGTCCCACCACTACCCTCTGGGACTGGAGATTCTCACATTCCAATACTTTAATTCATAGTTCTCTTCAAAAGAAGAGAAATGGAAAATATAACTTTACACAAATATTTCAACAGCTATTTTAAGGTGTTCTACACGTCTCTAGGTTGGCCACTTGCAGCATGGATGATCTTGCTATGTCATTCACTTAGATAGATTGTTGATATTTATTAACCACCTAATTTTTGCAGGGAATGTCAAGTATTGATGCCTGATACTTGGGAATAAGTGTTTCCACAGAGGAAGGGTTTGCAGTACCTTCTAATTTGCTCTCCAAGGTTAGCAGGAGGAGGTCATTAAGGGAAATCTGTGTGTAACAGAGCACTTCCCTCTGCTTTCTGTGCTTTTGCACAGTATTCCTGTTCTTACACAGGTAATGCATACTGCAGGAGCCACCAGCCAAATATGCCTTGTGTGTTTACATCCCAGAGGATGTTTGCACAAAATTTTAAAATGTGAGCACCTGCCACTACACACAATTCAAAAAAAAAAGTAATCAGCTTTTAAACGCCTACTGAAGTGTTGGGATCATCAGAGGTGCCAGCAAGCAATCACAAGGTTACTTACATCTTACACTCCTCCTTGGGCTGTGAGACAATCCCATGCTCTTGTGCTGTCTTCTACAAGTGCTAAGGCAAAGCAGAAACACTGGCACAAAGGCCTGCAAAGGCAGAACTAACAGCAGTCTCCAGGGCAATTGGGATGGCACCACAGCAGAACAGCAGGTGTTCAGCTTTTCTTCTCCCACCCCACCACAAAAGCTCAATTTCTGCCTTTATTAGTTTTTATTTTTTCTGAGTTAGTCATGCTTCGTCTTGACTTTTTGTTTGTTTTGAGGAAGAACAAGGCACCAGCCTAGTCAGGGCTTCAAATGCTGCTGTTATATGCCACAAGTGGGAAGGATCTGGTTAGCCTGTTGGAGAGGGAGCTGCCTGGGAGGAGGGGAGCAAGAGGGAATACAGACAGGAGAGAGAAGCAGGAGGGTTGCCTCTGGGCCCCTTGAGGCTATTACACAAGCTCTCTTCTCTCTAAGCACCGTGACCTTCTCTGGGTATTAAGGAGGGTTGTTTTGTTTTCTTCGAGCTAGGGCGATTCCTGCCACGTATTTGATATTAGAGCTTCTCTCTAGTGGTTTGCAAGTATTTGATCCCCTAGGGCTTGTGATGCTGGATCTACTAATGATTCACACAATGGCATTAATGTCATTCATGGATGAAACCACATTTCCTTACCCTACAGGGTGAGAGCAAGATGGGAAGACTGTGGCTAACATTAGGAAGGCACTGGGTGAGAAAGAAAAATTGAAGTATTCAGGTCAAAAGACAGTGGGTGGCTAAGTAAAAATCCATGATTTCTGATCCTTCTGGAGGTGGGGTGAACAATAGAGATTTCACCCTCGAACGCCTGAGGACCCAGCACTAAAAAAGAAAAAAATAGACAATAAATGACCCCCCAAGTGAGCAATTTAAAACCATTCCCTTTGAAAACAGTTCTTGAAAACAAGTTGGCAGAACAGTTAGATCTCCCCACAGCAATGCATCATGAGATCACGTACAAGGAAACAGCAGAAGTATCAAAGCATGCTTTACTCAAGCATGCCCTTAGTTGCTCTGCTCTCTTAAGCCGGGCAGCCCAGACTAGTGCCTAACAGCAGAGGCTGCATGAGGGGCTGGGTAAACACTGCCAGTTAAATGGTGGCCAAATCCTTCTTGCCTTTGATTGGGAAATGGGGCTCTTAATTTTTAATTATTTAAAATAATCACAGCAGACTGAAAGTAGGAACTTACATTTAGATGCTAATGTGCATGCATAATTTGGAAGGAACATTTCACACAGTCCTTTCCAGCAGAGCTTCCACCAATAAATGGTACGAGGAAGGTGAGAAATAACACAGGAATGTAGGAAACAACTTCCAGGAGGACAGAGGGACTGAGCCAGCCGATTGATGCTGGCATGCCAAATCACCTTTACTCAAAACACAAGAAAGTTTAAACAAAAGTAGAAGGCAAAAAAAAAAAGGGTCCCTGAGTAAGAAGCACATCAGAATTATGTGCCTATGGAATGATGCTGAGAGCACCAGCAGAATCAGCTCAGAAACATGGCAGAGAAATTTCCAGCAGAAAGGCCCATTCCAAGGCTGGGACATAACTAGGTGACTCAGAAAGCCTTCCCAGCTCCAGGGTGGAAGAAAGAGGAAAGATTTCCAGTTCCTTACAAGAGGAGAAACAACACTTGGATCAGATACCAGCCTAATAACCAAGGTGCACTTTTCATAATCTCAAAATGTCCAGACTAAGAAAATATACATTGTTCACTGGTTAACAAAATACAATAACTGTCAGAAAAGGGGTTTGCGTCTTGATTTGTGGATATAATTTATACACAGGAGAGTCTCAGCTCTAGCTTCAGTTTTGTTGGTGCCAATCCTACCATTTAAGGATTTGATCTTGGAGACAGCTACTCCTCCAAGCCACGCCACTGACGTCATTTCCCAGTGAAGTCCCCTTACACCCACAAATCAGGTGCTGAAATCCCTTTGTGGGATAGTAAAAATGCTGGCACAACTAGCTGCCAATGTAAAATTATTTCTGAAAACGAGAGGGACAGGTCAAAGCCCCTTTAAAACAACAACTCTTGGTGGCTATGCAGAAAAGGATTATATTATGCTTAGCTAGTGCGTGGGTGTGGAGAACAAGGGACAGAGACAGTGTTCCTCAGCACGCCCTCCCCGCAGCCCCTTGCAAGGCAAAATATATAGGCAACATTTCAACCTCAAATCCACAAACAGATCAGGATACACTGGAGGAGAGAGAGACAGATTCCTTGTTTTTTAATAAAAGGTAGGATTAGGAAAAGACGTAGGTGGGGAAGGTGTAAAACAAGCAGGCAGGCAGTCCTTACTCAGCTTCCTTCTTACATTCATTGCTCTGAAAAGTGGACAAGCTTTAGGAAGAAATAAGACACATGGCTGTGGGTAAAGGGGGGGAGGAATTAGAAACTGTAATTCAATCTAATATTTGAGGCTTGGCAAATGCACCTATGGGATTTCATGAAAACCCCCGAATCTTTTTCATTTCGGAGCAATTAACCAGATCCCAGCATCGCTGGCTCCAGTGAGCCGCTTAGCTCTCTGTTTTATTACCCATTTCCTTTCCCCCTCGCCAGCACTAGCTCCCATCCTCGCACTTGGGAAAAAAAAAGGGGGGGGGGGAGGTAAAAACCCCACACGCTGTTACAATGCCACAAAGGGGCCACCACAAACAAGTGCCAGCCAGTGCATTTCAGAGCAAACACAGAACACACATAAATGAGGCTCACATTTGGATTAAAACGCTGTTGTGTTCAGGCATTTATGTGTGGCATAATTAAAAACATCCAGCTGTAATTTAATAGTTCCCACCAAGCACAGACATAAAGTCTAGCAATTTTTTCCCTCTGCATATTTAACCCTTAGAGACAGAAGGAAGAGGAGGCAGGGGGCAGGGGGAGGGAGCAGGAAGCTGGAGAGAGACAGAGGTCTTTTGAACACATTTTTTTCCCCTTCCTTTGTGTTATTCTAGTTTGCTTTTTACCTCCTCTGATCTTTTGCATCCACAAAGAGAAAGCAACTGTCTTCTGGATGTCGTAGAAACAGGAATCACATTCTGAGAGCATTTCTGTAGTTCAACAGCAGTATGGCTGGGTACAGGATCCTCAGTTTCCAGAGGATAACATCTGTAGCTGGATGCACTGATTCACGGTTTGTGAATATGCCAGATTTTTCAGGCTTAAAAATCAACTACTAAAAAGATGAATTTCACCACCATTACTCACCCTGAGTACAGTCCTTCTATTCAGAGCGGGCCTTCTAAATCAAAGGCAGCAGTGACAGGACCAAGTACAGTGTTAGGACAGGAAGGGTAAGCCAGCATTTGCAGCACTAGCTAAGCATCTGGGACACCAGGGCGGGTTCAGTCCCTGCTCTGCCACGTTGCTCATTTTCAGAAAGACGTCTCTAGGGGCATTTTTTAAAAATGTTCAGCTACCTGAGTAAGGGCCCACCTGTACCACCGGAAACCTGAATGTTTTGAAGTTTTCCACTTCTCTCCATGTCAGTTCCCTGTAGGCAAACTTGGGAAGATAATATTTTCCTCCATCCAAAAGTACGTTGCAAAGAGAAATGTATTCAAGATTGGGATGTGCTGAAATCCCACAGCAAGGAAGAAAGCTAATAAAGAGGAGATAATCTTCTTGGCCCTCTACTTCTAAATGCATTCAGGCAACTGTCCATTACACTGACTCAGCTGAACAGCAGGACTTTACTACAGCAAGGAACACAGAATTCCACCCTTATTCTGGAAGAATGAAAATTGAATTAAATGCTCTGTGTAAGTTCATAGTCATGGCCAACCATGTCCTAATTTTCCAACAGTGTATATAACAATTGGCCTAGGAGCTTAAATCTATCAGTCTCCAGAGACAGAAGACTACCTTTGCACATAAAAACCTATAGGATTTCTATTGCTAGTTGTTCAGCTCTACCCTTTAAACACGTACCTGCCCTACAGAAGACACATGCAAAAATACATAGAGAGGAAATGGAAAGAACTTCCAGAGAAGTGCTGTAAAGTAGAGAAAACTGGGAAAGAAGCCTCTTCTGTCCATATTGAATTTTAAGTTCATTCATACCTCTCTTCAGCTTTTTTCTGTCACATCCAGGTCAGTATCTACTGGCATGAAAACCTGCAAGAAAGCATATGTCATTCTTGTCATCCTGAGGAATAAGAGAAAGCATCCAACATATCCACACAGGATTATAGAAGCCAGCCATGCTGTGAATTTGTCCCAGCTCAATCAGAAACATAACCTTGACAGGCCTCATACATAGCTGCAAATAAGTAATCCAGAAGCCTGGTGATGCTTACAGAATGGTTCCTAATCAACATGTAGAGAAAAGATCTGTGAAAAACAGCTTTTTAAAATATGTAAAGTAATGAAAGTGAAAAAAATATGATCAGCTCATGTCTCATTTGTATTATATGCCTGTCATTAAAAGATAATGCATCAGCTTTGCTCTGAACTCTTTGCTCACATGTACGAGCAGGTGAGCAGCACCACTGTCAGTATCAGCACTGTCCTACTGTAGGTGCAGCTGTGGGGTGAAGGAAGGGATTACCTAGGGATGCAGCAACAGCTCTGCAGCTGGGAAATCTAGGATCCCAGGATCATAGAGTAATTCAGGCTGAAAGGGGCCTCAGGAGGTACAATCTGCTGCTGTGAGATAAGTCACTTGGGCATACCTGCTTTGTACATCAGAGCACCCAAAACGCTCCCAGCTCTGACCGCCCTGGATACCACTTGGCTGTAGTACAGCACGGTGTGATGCCAAGACAAGAAAAATTCTCACTCAGATCTGGTAGCAAGAAAGCTTCCAGTCCCAGCATATCCCTGAGAAATCCAGAATTCTTCTTAGGAGGATCAGTTAATCTGATTCACTGTGGCAGTGATGGAAATGCATTGCTCCTGAATACTGAGTCATTATTGCTGTCTCTGTACCTACAGTGCCCATATACCCTTACCTCTCAGCACTTCCCCTTCCCAACAATAAAGTATTCCAGACTGCTCTAAGAACTAAATTTAACCTTTTGACAGCCTCAAGCCCTCCAAAGAGAAGACTCCTGTAGGTGCCTAAGATAGATAGATGTGTGGGAGTGGGTTAGGTAAATAAGTTCCAAATGAAATCCCACAAACTGTGGCTCAGGACTACTGAAGCATTGTTTTTGATTGCCACTTTATTACCTCCTTTATTGCCTCTCAAATAGATTGCAGAGAGCATGGCATGCCAAAAGAGAAGAATGAGCCTCCCTGTCCTAGTAAAATCGTGGGTTTCTTCCAACTAGAAATCCTAACCCAGATCTCTTTTTACATAAATAAAAGTCAGAGCAGGTCTTGCACTGTAGCAATTTCTTACAATGTCATTTTAAAAGTGCTCTGCTGCAAACTTCCCTGCAAATGAAAACAATCCGTCTTCCCAAGGCATCCTGCAGAGTGTGTGATTTTTCAGGCAAGGTGGGAGTGGGCGATGTTGAAATGAAGACGGAACAGGGTGACACAGTACACCAGGACTTCATGAGATCTGTTTTCTGCATACTGACCTTACTAATGAGAAAAAAGCTCCGCTGTGTCTTAAACATCATGAAATCACAGACAAAAACAACTAGCTGGTGATGGTTGCCAACAGCACTTCTGTTCTGTCTCTGTACCTCCACACTTAGCAGTGAGTGCTGGGCTTCAGTAACACTTGTAACAGGGACTAACGACGTGGAGCACCCAGGCAGCTCAGCAGCCAATCTGCCAACCTGCTGCTTTTGGTGTTCTGCTGTAAAGGTAAGTCCCAAGCACACAATGTAGGACAATAATGTTTTATGTTGCAAGATATTGCTGCCATAAAGTTTCCCAGGTAAAAAGTACTTAAGGGCACTAAAAGTGGGGAGAGTCACAGGATGAACAGTTTTCATGCTTGCCTGAGTCAGAGCTGATACCAAGGTTCTAGTAAGTCCTAGTGAATAGAAAAAAAAAGATTTGTCCTGGTTTTAATAATACAGACAAGCTGGAAAGGTGCTACTTTTGCACCATAGCTAATCTGCTTTACCCTTCACCCACCTTCATCATCCACCCTTTTAATGCAATATATTGAATCTATATATAGTACTATAAAGGTGCCAAAAATGTTACAAATAAAAAAAAAATTCAAAAACACACCAAATCCAGCAATCATATCTGTTCTATACATTTTATGTCACCGCCACATCACTGTGATGAGAAGCATTTCTATCATACAAGCTGAACCAGTGAGTCTTAATGACATCAGTGTCAGGGTTTCACCACGTAACTCAGCCAGTGCCCCAGAAATCTCCATCACCACCAAAACACAACCACTAGAAGTCAAGAACTGATTCAAATCTTGCTGGACCATGGTTACTGTGGGACTTAATTATAGCCAAGGACTCTGCAGCTACTCCTAGGTAAGAGCATAGTGGCATCTTTAATGTCAGCACAGAGCAGATGGGGACAGGGTGTTGGGCCCTGCAAGGTTGACTGAGCACATGGGTAAGGCTGTGAACCATGACATGAAGCTTCCTGGCACAGTGGGGGCAGACAGGATGACAGTGAGTTGTGAGGAGGTGAATTCAAAATATGGCCCTCTGGCACTGCGAGCCTGTAGGTACAACCGTAACTCACACTCCTGCGGAAGGCCCTTTCCCTTTGCCAAACTGGTAACAGTATAAGTAAGACTCAGGATACAGGGCTTCAAAGAATGAACCATTGTTTTTCTTTTTGGCCTTGTTAAAAAAAATATATAATAATCCCCCTAAGTTTTCTTCTACACTTTGCATGCTAGTCAGAATGCGCTTTCCTGGGAAATGCATTATAACAACAGGCAATGTTTAGCATCACATTTGAAGTGAGCACATCCCAGTGATTAAAATCTAGGCAACGGAAATAAACACATCAGCAGGACATGCTGCACAGTACTGAATTGGGACTTCTTTGTTTTATGACTTTCTTGAGCGTTAAATACTGTGTGAGAAAAACATTGTTCAAACTTAACCATCTGTATTTGGTTTCTTTTGAGTGCATTACAATCATCAGTAAACATTTTAAGCCTAGAATCAGAAAACCTGCCTGTACTTGTGGGAGAATAATTGTGACAGTAAAAGGTGTCTTTGTAGCAATAGAATTGTTTTATTTCTTTTTAAAGTTAATTTATTAGAAATTTGTTGTTTTTAAATGGGGCTAGTTCATGTTAAAGTGACATAGTCCATTATGTTAAGCTGAGAGAGAAACAATTTCCCTGTAAACAGTTTTCTGCATATCAATATCCCACTTCAAAGTGGGAGGAAAGTTTTAAATTATTGCAATTTTCAAAGCTAAAGAGCTGGAGCGAAGGAAAAAACCCTGGAGTTCAAGGTCAGCATTTTGCTTTGACAATTTCAAAATATATCTTTTAATGCAACTTCTTAAATATGTTATTAGGTTTAATTTTCAAAACAAAAAGTATTTTTAAATGAGAAAGCCATTCAGTTAGAAACTACCAAAACATTCTGATGGTTCCAAAATTTTGTTTCCACAAGCGCTTTCAAGTTAAGATATTTGTGAAGGCCAACTCTTTCCCACAAACAGTCTCAGTGTCTGTGTATCAGCATTTTCTGTCTCTGAAGACTTTATTACCAGCATGACACAAAGGCTCCCACCTCACAAGACCTCTTCTCTAAGAGCCTGTTACTCTCCACCCTCATGGGAGCTGCCACTGCAGCAAGAGCACTGGGCTTGGCTTCTACCCCTCACTGAGAGACAACATCCTGCTGCCAGCTGTGGTCTCTGCTGAATTCTGCTCTCCCTCCAGCCAAATGCCAGAAGAACAGGAAGAGCACAGGGTAAGAGAAACACTGCACCTGCAAGCATCTCCTCATATCTACCTCTTGGGTAAAGCTTCAGATCTTTGGAAGGTCACTTGGAAAAGATGAGCATGAAGAGGAAGAAGTTGGCCACCTCACCCACAGCTCCTTGAATTCTCACAGCCCCCTGCACAGAAGTACAACACTAGCCATCAGGACACAGGGTGGTATCAGATTCATATTTTAATCATCCATGTTGAAAAGCACTGAAATGGTCTCACTCATTATTTGTTCTGCCTCACTGGAAAATGCAACTCTGGCTTCCAACTCATCCTCTGGGCTGCTCTGGCCAAACCCATGGTCACAAAATGCCTGTTACCCCAGATAGATCACCTCAAGGCTCCCCAGCCTCAGCCTCAGCACTGACCCCCTCAGCAGTCCAGCTTACAGCACCCCAGGGATCCTCTCATTCTCCCAGTTCCCCCAGAGTTAGCAGCTGCTGTCACTGCTGTTAAGCTCTACCCATGGAAATCCTGGCCCAGGCACAGGGGCTGGAAAAAATTGCCTTGATCGAGGGTTAGACTTTCTGCTCCACTCATTAGAGGTACTCAGGTGCTGAACTAGCTGGTTACATGTGCCAGCATCATTCTGCAGTCTTAGCAGGTTAACCAGCTGAGGCCAGAAGAGGCATGCAAGAGATACAGGCAGTTCCACATCCCCCAGACAGCATAAAATCAAAGCTTGGTTTCTAAACTGTATGCAGAAAGACTGCCCACACCATCCCACTCTTCTTTTCTCTAGCACTGTCAGCATCAGGGGCTTTCTGTGCCTCTTGGATGATTAAAGCCATGCAACCTTTGGCCTCATGCCTTATAACTCCACCCAAGGCATGCTGTAATTCCCTAGAAATGCACTGTTTGTCATGTTTTATTATTTAATTACTCTGGCTTTATTTGATTTGAGACATGTCTGTTTCTTCACTAGCTATGTGAATTTTAAGCCCTTGAAGGCAAGACTGCGAGCACAGATGCACTGCAAACCTTACTGATACCAGAACTGCTGTGCTCAGCACCTGTCCTCTTCCATTTGCCTTGCTCATGTTCCCACTAGGAGAAACACGGCCCTCCCAGCTAGCACAGTGCCAGCAGCAAAACTGTCTACATACATACATTGTTTGTATCTCAGAGTGGACAAGGTCCTCATGTCACATTGTACAGCCCCAGACTCCCAATTACAAGTTAACCTTTACAACACCTTGGTGATTCCTTAAATAAACAGAAATTAACAAAGAGAGAAAATGAGAACTTACTGAAAAAATTATCAGGTAGGGAGGTATTTTTCTTCATAGATTTTTATCCCAAGAAGTGACAAAAGCAGATGCCAAGAATTCATGAACAACACACCTAGGATTTTAATCAGAAAGAGGGCAAAAAAAGAAGAAGAAAGGTGAGTGATTTGGTCATTCCCAGGTCTAGGCAAGAATTTTGTGCTTTCTAGAAGTATACAGTCCTTAGGATGAAGGAAAAGCAAAGCACCTTGATGTAGCTTCATTTCTCAAGGTTTGGCCTAGCTTAGCACATGCAAAAATCTGCGGTAGTATTAGACAGGCAAGCAAGCTATCCAGTACAACAATAATTATTTCCATATCATGAATGTCAAGGTCATTATTCACATGAATTCCCATGGAAGTTAGTTGAGCAAAAGTTTGGAGAATTCCCCCCAGTATCTGAAAATACCATAATGGTATTTACAGTAAATTGCAAAATATAATTAAAGTTGGCTGGTATGCTCTAGAATCCCTCTCATTCTCACTAGCCTCACTGATCTTATTTCTCTCTTTTTTCCTCTATTTTAAACACTTGCTAGAAATATAAGTCCTACCTAGCTAAGAAATCCTTCCAAATAGGAAACTGCATATTTGGAAATGCGTAAGGAAGAAGGAATAACAAGTAGTCTCTGTAAATATCCCTTACCTCCTTTCATTTTGCCCTTTCAGAGAAAGAGAATTTGCCATTTGGAGCCAGTGATGTCTTTTTGTTGCCTGTTTCTGCGTCCCAGTTGATCAGTATTTCCCAAAACACAGCACTGCTGTTTGAGAGTTGCATGTTAGGCATCTAGAGTTCAACAATAACAGAATTCTTTTTGTTTTGGCAGAGCTTGCCTCAGTTTGGAAACTTTCTGCCTGAATTTGATGTCAGTCAAACTGAGCAGTCAATATGGCCATCCAAGAAAGTAATGCTAAGTAAACAGAGTTACTGTAACTTCTGCTAAGGCAACAGACATCATAATGTGTTCCTATATTTTTTGTAGTCCAGGGTTAACAAACAAGGGATACAGATTTCATTATTTCTATATGCATATAGTTAGCTAGTTAGTTAGTTAGTTAGTTAGTTAGTTAGTTAGTTAGTTAGTTAAACTGATGGATACTCCTAAATTTGTGTAACAATCAGATCTGAAGCACAGAGAAGGCCAATTGTTCTCATCATTTCTGCCAGAGCCGATGGAAGTTATGCTGACATTAAGGAATTGGTTATAATAATCTAATCCTTCTGGCTAACTCAAATCCTTCAAGTCTGAAACCACCAAATATCATCCAGGATACACTTGTGAATCTGTAGGAGATGCTGAAACAATAATTGACACAGTGTCTCTCCTATGTTAACTGAAAGGACTCCTCCCAGGACAGGAAAATACTCATGTTCTTAACTATTTATTGCACAGGAAGGAGAGGGACACATGAACCTTCTTCAAATCCCCAAAAGCATGGGAATGAGAAAAGAAACCTAAGGTAACTGTCGATAAAATTCTGGGTAATATGCATGACATTTGCATGACTAAATGTCTCTGTTCCCTCACAAGGAAACCTTACTGCCATTTTTCACCTTGCATCTTTCTTTATCTTTCATCCTTAATAAAAATTAACATTGAAATTCACTCTTTAAACTTCATGTGCAATGATTTGCACATGAAGTGTCATTTGCCACAAATCAATTTTTAGAGTTAGCTTGTAAACTGTAACATAAATAATTTTTAAACATCACTCCATATCATTACACGTCAAAAAATACAGGGATGTTTGCCTGTTTGGTGGATCACAGACAATTTTAGGTGCTGAGAGATACTGAAATGGCTCTGTAAGGATTATGGGCTGCTCACTAGACTATTTTCCCAAAAGCTTGATGTTTCTTGGTAGTTATGGTATGACACATCAATAACAATTCTTTTTAAGTAGGAGGCTGTGAATCCCACAGCTGCAAGGGTTGGAGAAGCAACTTGCAATGTGACCTCAAAAAACTTCATTTTTGAGGGGGAAAAGTTTCATTTAGACATTTTGACACTTGTGTCATTCTTTGGGTCTGCTGTTTTTAAATTGTATTGGCTTACTGTGAAAACATTCAATACACAACTGTAAAGTAACCCTTAGTACACATCTATTTACTTGCCTTGTTACAAAGAACAAGAAATCTACCCTTCATTAAAGCAAAGTCAGGGATATTTTCTGTTTACTTGTCTGTCCCCTCTCTATCCATTCCTGAAATTTGCTTAGTTTTATGACTAGCTGTGAGCTAAGGTTTGCACAGACTTGCCTGCAACTATTTCAAGGTGACTTCCCTGAACAGCAGCAGCTCATGTGGAGTCTAGCACTGCATAACGTACCGTCACAGCTGGCTTTCCACCCTGAGTGGATTATTTTGCATTTATTAACATAGAATTTCATCAACCACTTTATAGCTCAGTCTTTAAGTGTTATGAGCTTTCTTCTGCTGACCTGTAAAGGACCTTCTTGAACAAGCCTACCTTGTCCTTCATCCTCTCATAAATACAGCAATAGGCCCATGTATGCAGACTAAACTAGTAAGACTTTAGCGGAAAAACCCTTTACTCTGCAAAGTTACATTTTTACTTCTCACATCATTCCGAGAAGGGAACTTTCCCACTTATTGAACAACATCATAATTTTATAAGAGGAATGGTGATGACTTTGGATCATGTTTCTTGGAGCAGCTCACAGCATCCAACCAGTCTACGTTAACTCCTTCCAAAAAAATGGTAGAACAGCAAGGCAATGCTACAAAACCACAATGTAAATTTTTCATAATGCATATGCCTGTGCCTTCTCACCTAATCTTTATTACTTAGCTTCTAAAAGTCTGCCTACCACAAAGCCAAAGACTCTAGACTGGCAGTACAACAGCCACTTTCCACCCTCAAACAGTTAGGATACATAGTCCAGTTAAAAATCTGGCAATTTCATATTTGTGTTATTTAAACTACTCTGTAAGCAGTGCTTTTCTTAAGAATAATATTAAAATTATGCTGTACTTAGCCTAAAACTATTTTGACTCAATTTGAATATATTTTGTTTCCTCCCCTCCAGAAAAAAGTTACAATAGCTGTAAGCTCCTCCATAGTGAATATCAGTAACTGCTATCACACTGTTATCATATTCTATAGATTTAAAGTAGACTTTCAACTTCTAATGTGTTTGAGATAGAAAAGTTAATTTATTTACTTTTCTATCTTTCATAATTTTCTTCAAAATCTTTTTTATGTACCTTCCTATGTTTTGGCATGTATCTTGTGAAAGTTAATTCTCCTTTGTATGTTCCTTATTAGTAATGACTTCCATATATTCAATTATGTCTTTTTATTTCTTTTATTCTTTTTAGGTCTGTTTAAAAGCTAATTTTGCTAAGGAAAAAAAAGCGCATTACCTCTCAAAAGACCCTAGGATGATGCTAGGTCCTTCCCAGCTGAAAGGGAAGCAAAATCCCATACTAACATCATTGGCACAATTGGGAAGAGCCCTTATTCCTGCTTCCTGAACTGACAGCAGGAGCAAAGAAAGGATGAACTCTTTAGTTTCTTAACAGTAAGGCCTGAGGTCAGGACCTGGACAATTTAAAGGAAAGAGAGGGAAGGAGCTTTCCTCTCCTACACTACAACCTTTCAACAGTGCTAACCAGCACATTACCAGCACATTTTAACAATATCATGTTTTTCCTGAAGAAAGTCTACTCTTTAGTTAAGAATTAAATATGGCAAAAAACCCATAAAGTTTAAGGGTTTATTATTCTTGTCAAGTTGCAACCCATATTTGGCCTATTTGACAGAAAAGTCAGGAGGTATTAGTCACTTAAAAAGAAAAAACTTCCCTTTTTCCTTACTGCTTTCCCGTGGTACAACCTAGAAATTTGACAGAAATCCCCATCTCCATTTGGACCAGCCTCCTGATCACACTGTAACTTCTGGTTGATTTACAGCTCATATCTTTTAGATATCTTGTTTTAAAGGCATCCTTACAGACAGTCTATACACCTTAGCAATTTTCCACTAACTACTTACCCTTGCATAACTTACTTTTCAGTTTATTCCCAGGTTAAACCTGATTAGCTTTAAATGTCCAGTCCTTAGATTTTGTAGAACCACTTAACCAAAGAGCCCTAAAGTATCACCTTTTTTCCTCAGATACATACTTAAAAAATGGAGATCAAGCCATTTTTAGTATTTCATTTTTTTTTCTGCACAGACTGAATTATGATGGTCTCCTGCTGCTGCATTGAGGAGCTAAAAGAAACCAGAACAGAATCGAAGTGGGAGTGAAGATGAACACTGATGATTCCAGTGTTGATTTTCTCTTGCTTCCCTGAAGCAACTACTGTCCCAGTGTCCCACGACACTGTGAGATGTGGAACACAACCAAACCCTCCAGCTGCTTCACTAAGTCCTTTAGGTATTAAAGCCAAAAACAACATCATGGGTGTGTCAACTTCATTAGCAATGATTAGAACAATCACACAATTGAAGCATTTTGTATGGCTCAGCAAAGGACTCTTCAACGACTTAAACCCAAATCAAAAACATCTTGTTTTACTGTTAACTGTTTGGCTATTATTAATTGCTTATGTGATTACACCAGTGAATGTAGGATTTAAAAAATACAAACAGGATAAGACCTGTTCTTTACAATGAAACATAATTTTAGCAAAACACCTGCAAAACAGAAATGCTTCTGCATTCAAGGAAACTAGTAATGAACCTGGCGACTTAGCAGATTCTGGAAATAAAAGCAAACACAGGATCTCATTTCTCCCAAACCTACAGCGCATGCATTATGGGTACATGTGCAAAGGACATCTCCACGTTACATCATTTGAATAAAGAAGGCACCTTTCACCTGCTGATGCAACACAAAAGAAAAAAAACAATAGTGGGCTTGTTTGACTCTGTCCCAAATTACCTTGCTGTGCCTCCTTCTTTGGCCTCACAAAGGAGGGCATGGACTTTGCCATCTCCCTTTACTGCTCTTCTCATCATGCATGTAGTTCAATGAGACTTCAGTAACAGAGCAAACTCAAAGAGTTGTTCTGGATATCCTGATGATGATAAAGATATTGATGTACAATTTTCACGTTGTACCTGGACAAACAAGCACAGTGATTTCAGCTTCAGTTCTCTAAAAGACATCATACTCAATATGGCAAAACCCAAGAGGTGGTTCCAGGAGACCACCTGTTGAAATTATGAAAGTTTTTTTCCGAAGTAAGGACTGAATAGGAACTGCAAGATTGACCCAAAGGAGGCGGAGGGGTGGGAACTAAGAAGAACCGATGACTATAAAATCTGCAGATTTGGGAGGAAAAAAGTAAAATAAGGTGGGAGAAAGTGTTGAGTATATAAGCAAAATGACAGAAATGTACCACAACAGACAAAATAATGTTACACATGTTCTCAGTAGCATGTGTGTCTCCTTCTCTATCAGTCATGCTACAGCAACCAACAAAATAAAGCAGATAAAATGTCCAATAAGGCACTGATTTATGTCTTTGATTTGTTGTTTTTTATAAAATAGGCATCCACAAATAAACCCAAATCAAGTCTGTTATTGCTCTTCAGCAGCAGGAGGGCAGACTGTAGGATTGGGAATTTTCAGATGTTATTTCCCTGCAATGCCGGTGGTCTTAGGTTCCTGGCCTTTTTAAACTCTTTGTGCAAGCCAGACCAGCAAAACAGAGACTGGGAAGAATTAACACCATTACAATAGTAAGAGTCCAGAGCATTATTAGCTGCACTTCAAGAAATGGATCATATTTCCAAGCTACATTGACATATAAGAATATTTCAAGGCAATGTGTAGAATCAGTTTAAATAAAAATCACCAGTCACCATAAAGCATGCTGGCATTTTCAAAAACTATAAACTCAGTTAAAAAAAAAAAACACATAAGAACATGAAATTTTGCTAAAAAGAAAAAAAGAAAACCAGGACTTCTGAAACCACTCTTTAAGAACAACATCTAATTTACAAAACATAGAGATAATATATTTATCTGTTAATTATCTGCTCATGAAAGCTTAATTCTGCTTGAGTTCTGCATATACAATTCCCAACAACAACAGTGGAGAGCTGTGACAATATATGGAGAGGGCATTAGTGCAAATAAAATGTTGATACAAATGTTTGTTTTTCTAATAATTTCTGCTGTCAAGAAACTAAGTTTTACAAAATTCTTTCGACTATACTCCTTCTCAGATATATGGCAGATTTTAACGAGTGCAAAAATATAAAAATAAGGAAATTAAATTCTTGAGCGTAAACCATGTGTGCCAAGGTTGTAAGAATGATCTAAAAGATAACCAGTATACACCAATGATTTACAATTCCACCATAACTTCAGGGCTGTCATTTGCTTTCTAAGTACATACCTCTTTCTAACAATACATGCAATTTGTGCTGAAGCAGCACTGCTTATCTTGTTACATGCACTCTGCAACTCTAAAACTGTCATTTTATCCTGATTAAAATGCAACATAAGAAAAACTTACTTTCACACTCTGCACTCCTAGACCTAAAATGATGTGCACTAAAACAAGGACATGCCTTATTACTTCTACACACATGGACGTCTTTGAGAAAAGATGAACAAATATTGAAATTACATTGCAAATTCCTGTAATCTTAAACTGTAGTTTCCTTGTCTGCATAAACAGGTTTATGCTTTAGGCAGATGGTATTCTGGCCTTCCTATTTCATGAAAACTGCATATTCCACCAGATCTTCAGGTCTTAGGCAAAGATTTGATAAAATGTCAGTGCTTTTATTTTTTAAATTATTCACAAGTATTTTAATGAAATTTCATACAGATAACTACTGCTAGAAAATAATCATCTGACATTTCTCTCATTTAAGATGTAGTTCAAAATTAAAACACCAGTTCACTAACGATAATAATAATTTACCTCATGCTTATATTTTCAAAGGCTATTTAGAGCATATGGCCCAAACAGATTTAATTTGGCTTTCCCACCTTGTTCAAAGCATATCAGTAACTGATTCACTTTTGCGGTTAGTTCACTCAGAAATGTAAGGCTCAGCAAGCCTTCTCAGAATTCTTCTGCTATCCTTATCCTACATAAACATCTTAATCATGACATATTATTACTAAAAGCTAGACAATACTGAATTATTTTCTGCCCAACATGCAAAAAATAGATGATAGACTAATAGTTAAGGCACTCTAAAGTCCTCTCTAAATCAATGCCTGTTTCAAACACAGATTTCCACAGTCAAACTGGGGATCATTTTTTATGTCTGTGGAAAGCTTCTGTCTGTCCACTGTAGGGAGAGTCCAGACAAGTGAGATAAAATCAAAAATAGTGAACTCCCCTGTGGAAGCTGGGAGAATAAAAACTGTGTTTTGCCATTTCAGCCAGAAAACATTACTGAATCTGGATCTGTGTATGCTATTTTCTCCAAATAAGGTAGTTTCCTCAAAAGGGAGCTTAAGCAGCAAATGCAGAAAGTTGATACAGGAATCAGAATCCTGTGATCTTCTCTTACATCATCAGTCCCAGAAAAAGGGCTTCACAACTGTCCTGTCAGGAATATGAACTATATCTGTATAGTCGCTAGAGGTGAAACTAGACACAAAAGTGTCAGCATAATAAAATGGATTCAGTGATAAGCTTTATTTCTATCATTTTCCTCAAAACATTTGTGCTTTTTGAAATCTTCTTGGGTTTTGCTTCCTTTAAACACAAAAAGAAATGTGCATGTCTTAGAACTGCCTATTTCTCTGATAATAAGAAACCACTGAATTCAGACAACTTCTAATATGCAATTTTAGTGACCACCTACATCTAAGCAGGTGTTATCATAAAATCATAGAATATCCTGAGTCAGAAGAAAAGCACAAGGATCATGGAAGTCCAACTCCTGTCCTTGAACAGCATAAGCCCAAGAATCAGATCATGTGCCTGAGAGTATTGTCCAAACACTTCTTCAACTCTGTCAGGCTTGATGCTGAGACCACTTCCCCTGGGGAGCCTGTTCCAGTGCCCAAACACCCTCTGGGTGAAGAACCCTTTCCTGATAGCCAGCCTACCTGCCCCTGACTCAGCTTCCAGCCATGTCCTCAAGTCCTGGCACTGGTCACACAGAGAGAAGAGATCGGCACCTGCCCCTCTGCTTCCTCTCACAAGGAAGTTTCAGACTGCAGTGAGGTCTCCCCTCCGCTTCTTCAGGCTAAGCAGACCAAGTCACCTCAGCTGCTCCTGTATGGCTGCCCCTCCAGACCCTTCACTATCTTCACAGACCTCCTTTTGATGTCTCCAATAGCTTTAAATCTTTTTTCACATTGTGGCCCCCAAAACTGCCCCCAGAACTCAAGGTGAGGCCACCCCAGGGCAGAGCAGAGCAGGACAATCCCCTCTCTTGCCTGGCTGGTGATGCTGTGCCTGATGGCCCCAGGACAGAGCTGGCCCTCCTGGCTGCCAGGGCACTGCTGGCTCACATTCCACCTTCCACCAACCAGGACCCCCAGGTACCTTTCTGCGGTGCTGCTCTCCAGCATCTCATTCTCCATCCAGGGTTGCCTTCTCCCAGGTGGACAATCTGTCACTTGTCTTTGTTAAATTTCATACAGTTGCTGATAATCTACTAATTTAGATACATATAAATAATGCTACTCTTATCTTGTTCTCATTTCTTGGTCAGATGACTAATAACAGACTCCAGTCCCACGAGGGATGGGACTGCCTTTGAGTTTTTCTTTCAGTGTTTACAGCACAGAAAATTCACTAGAAGTGACAATAAAATTTCATTTAAATCACCTTCTGTACTTCTGAGACACCTCAAAGCGGGGAATAATAAAAATATGGAAATTCAGCATCAGACAAATGACATGTTTTCTTGTTCACATGGAAAGGTTCACTAGCTCTCTAAGAAAAAGTGCATCTGTCATAGGTCCTAAGCAGCAGCAGAACCACCACAAAACATACCAAAGTCCTGCCAAAGTCCTTGAAGAAGACATGAAAGCAAGAAGCTCACTGTTCTGCCTTTCATAGTCAAACTTTCACCTCCTTGCTCTTCTGGACACCCAGAATTGTTCTTTTCTGCACTACAGCTGGTGAGACAGAGCAGATCTCTCTGAGCTGCCCTGCTCACTGCAGCTGGGGAGCAGCCCTGTGTCTCTGTGGTGGGCTGGTGCAGGGCTCACCCAGCCACCAAGGTCTCCCGGGCTGCTGGCCCAGGCCAGTTCAGACGGGCTGCTAAGGCCAGCAGGGCAGACCACACAGGCTGCTGCAAGCTCTGCCACAGAAAACGTCGCCACTCTTGCAACACACAAGATTCCCATGCCTGGGGAGTTGCTGGTGTAAATAGGCAGTTGCCTTTCATCCCTGGACCCTACCTCAGCACAACATTTATTATACATAAAAAAGTGCACACTTAAATACACTGCTATGCTGCAAAGCAACACATTAAAGATTTGCTCAATCAAAGTAGAAGTAGTTAAAGTTTCAAGTTGTTTCTTTTTTCTGGGAAGATTAAAACTCAGCTAACAGTGAAAACATCACAGGGAAAAATAAAATCCATAAAACTACAACCAGAATCTTGCAGTAATTATTTCAATACTGATCAAAATACTTCACTGGATACTGGGAAATGGGGTGAATATGCAGTTGTATGCAGCTGGTCCCATAAGCTTGTCCATCTAAATCAAGCTTTAATTTGTGAAAAATTTGGCCTTTAGGATGAATATCCTAAAAAGATCTGGATATTTTGCAGTCTCAGAATTAATTAGCTCTTAATCTGCCCCAAGTACTCCTTGAACAGCTTGGGTGAGCTGAAGGCATGCCTCTTATTTGTTTTTTATTTTGAGCAATTATAAAAGGAGACAAAAATCAAAGTACTGATGTTACTTAGCACTTTATCATTTTCGTTATCAGAAACTTGAAAGTATCTTATATTTGCTATGTGAACTCTTTCATTCTTATATATTTGCCTTATCATACACTACACATCATTTCATGCCTACAACTGTGCATGGAATCCACAAATATCATAAACCATCGCTCTTTGTCTGCAAACTGCTGTGTGCCAACTACAGTGTATAAGATAATGAAACACTTCACATATTATTGGCAAAGTATATGAGCTGTTAAATATAGGACCTCACAGTCTTACAGCCAAACACCTGGCAAAGCTGAAATGAATTCCACTGGTTTGGTAAAAGCTTGGGCTTTTTGTCACTTATTCCATGCCTACTCACAGGAATTTTGGGTGTATAAAAGTCAAATATTTATGGTTCAGTGCCTGGGGAGGAGCATCTTTCCCATCAGCCTCCCCAAATAAAAAGCAGTCCAAAAAGCACTGCTTAACATTCTGCCAAAAAAAGCATTCCTTGGAGGCTGAAAAGGTTTGGCAAGAATGGCATCCCACAACCAGCATTTTCTCTCCTCTTTTTGCCCAGTCACTGAACTCAACTTGGATCAGCAGAATACGAAAAAGTCTTTCTAAACTCCTTCTGTTCAAGGCAAGACAGGAAGCTCTGCCATATTTTAACCTGCTCATTGCTTCCTTTTTTCAACTGAGAAGTTCAGACAGTCTGGATGAGTCACAGAAGTTAACAATGCCTTCTCAGGTATTCAGCCAAATAAATCCCAAATTTCATGTCCTGAAGCCTAACCATCTGTATGAGGATCTCTTCAATGAAGCTGTTTCTCTAACTTCAGCATGAACATTCCTAGGCTCCTTCATATACATGGATAATTTGCAGGATCAAGTGTTTTGAAATTCTCATTTAACTTCAGAAGGCCTGGTGAGTGCTAAATGCATTCTAACATTTGCAAAAAGCACTCTTTTTCCAAACCAAACACTTCCAAGTCTATAGCACGTTTCATTGCATAGGTATCCTCAGCCACACCCTGTCACCTTGAAAGCAACACACATGTCCATGATGATAGAATAAAATTCTCAGAGATCTCAGCTCATTTGCCATTACAGTTGCTTGTACCACCGTCTTGAAAATCCTCTTTTCATAGTTTTATGGTTTTCAGACAAAATCTTGAACAGCATAATGCATCCTGTCAAAACTAGTATCACAAAGTCTCTAAGAGACGGGACTCTACTGGTTAGAACTGAGTGGATCCACAGTGATCCAATGAACTCAATGCTCCTGTCTAATCTACTTGAGCTCTGTAGGAGAATGACATCCAGCACATTCTTGGGGATTATTCAGAGGCCTACTAAGGGACTGAAAACATATAGCTCAGAAGGATCTAGTCAAAAAGCAGGTAAGTCAGGCAAGGATAAAGGCATTAAGAAGCCCTTGAACCTAGAACATTGGTTAAGACATGGGATAACCCAAGTCATTCCCATCTGACAGCTGTTCAGTAGCCCACACAAAATGAACACAGTGGCTTCAGTCAGTTGGCAGACAGATGTTTACAGTGTAGCTGGAAATACGTGGCAAGCTCAGCAGAGTAGCCAAGCAGTTTTGCAGGGTTTAACACACCAGCAATAACGGAAGAAAGCATCCAAGCCCAACACTGCTCACCCTGACTTGCTGTTCATGGGGTCAGTCCAGGTCACAGCCAAGAAGCTGTGCAGGAAGTGCTTGTGCTTCTGCTATCTGCTCTGATTGCAAATACAGCAGTCCCAACAATGTGGCATTCCACGCAGATGCTAAATTAGCAATTGTAAGCAATTTTTAAGTAATACAAACCTCTCTCATAAAAAATCCCCAACAACTACATGTGACAATTGTTTACATTCCTTTAGCCTCAAAACAATTTTGTATTTCAAACTGGCTTTGAAATATGAATAATCCCAAAATCTCAATGGCCTTGGCTTCCTTGAGACCCAGTCTGGAAGTGTGGTCTAACTGCTCTAAACTTTTTCCCCAATGAATGCACACAGTAAGTGGCTGTTAAAGCACAGGGCTGTGTTCTTCAGGCAGTTTTGCTCCCAAAAACCATGCAGTCAATGAACTAGTTCTTTTAAAGAGAATGCTCATTGAGGGAAAACCGAATCACACAAGGTTCAAAAGGGCAACACAGTCAACTGCTACTGAAATTCAACATCCAAGTTACTTGCTGTTTGGTTTTGGTTCGTCTTGAAGAAAAATCATTTGAGATCATCACCTTTAATGAACAGAGCACTTGGGTTTCAGTTATGGGCACCTATCCCTCTGTCACTGTAAGATAACCCCAGTGTCAATGGGTCTGCTCTCTCTGATGAAGCCTGCTGAATCCTGGCCAGTGCCAGAGTGCTTGAATTTAGTGGCCTCACCCAGCCTCACTAGCAGCCACCCCCAACCTGTCTGCAGCCCAGTAGAACCATTTCACCAAGATGATGAGGGGTCTGGTGCATCTCTCTTATGAGGAGAGCTGTGGGAGCTGGTCCGTTCAGTTCAGAGAAGACTGAGAAGGGATCTCATTAATGCATATAAATATCTCAAAGGCAGATGCAAAGAGGATGGTGCCAGACTCTTTTTGGCAGTGTGCAATGACAGGATGAGGAACAATGGCCATAAACTGCAGCAGAGAGTTTGGGCATTGGAATAGCCTCCTCAGGGAAGTGGTCACAGTACCAGCCTGACACAGTTCAAGAAACGACTGGACAACACTTTTAGGCACATGGTGTAACTCTTGGGGACAGTGCTGTGCAGGGACAGGGATTGGACTCGATGGTCCTTGTGGGTCCCTTCCAACTCAGCATATTCTGTGTTTCTGTGAACTTCTTTACATTTAGGGCAGCAGAGCACTGGAACAGGCTGCCCAGGGAGGTCATGGAGTTTGCTTCTCTGGCTCATCCAAAACCCACCTGGACACCTTCCCGTGTCACCTGCTCTAGGGGACGCTGCCTTGGCAGGGGGGGTTCGATGCCCTCCAGAGGCGCCTTCCAACCCTAACAATTCCCAGGTTCTGTGAGTGTAGCTGGACACGGTGCCTCCCGCGGAGCACGGCGGGGGC
>NW_005054305.1:7637501-7664872 GCF_000277835.1 Geospiza fortis | reverse complement strand
CGGGAGCAGGTGGCGCCTTTCCGCCCCGTCGGCGCGTTTCGCTCGGGGGTCCCCTGCCAGCCCCGGCTGCTATCGGGCTCCTCTGGGCCGTAATTCGGTACAAAGCGTAACCCGTGCTGTCAATTAACAGCGGGAGCTGAGAGGTGCGAGCGCGGCGCGCGTTCCAGCTGAGGTGCCTGTTCCCAGCTGCGATCTGACCGGCGGCCTCAGCCTGGCTCCTGCCTGCCCGGCCAGGCACAGAGTCACACAGTCACAGAATGGATCAACTTGGAAGGGACCAGATCCGGTCCAAACTCCCTGCTCATGCAGGGTCTTCCTAGAACACATGGCACAGAATTACATCCAGATGGTTCTGGAATATATCCAGTGAGGCAGACTCCACAGCCTCTCTGGGAAGTCTGTTCCAGTGCTCGGTCACTGCACAGTAAAGCTCTTCCTCAAATTCAGGTGGAACTTCCTGTGCCTCAGTTTCTGCCCATTGCCTCTTGTCCTATTGCTCGGCACCACCAAGAGGAGCGTGGCTCCATCTGCTTGACCCCCCTCTTTAGATACTTAGAGATATTGGCAAAGGAATTCTCCCCACGTACCCTTCTAGTGAGCGCCCCTGCAACCTTCTAGTGGCCCCCTAACAGGTAGCTTTTCTGCTTCTGGTAAGCTGATGGAGTGTTACAGAGTAATGTGTATTTAGCAAGAAAATCCAACTGTTTAGTAGCCCTGCAAGACACCCCTGGGTCACCAGCCATGCAGTGACTTTGAAAGAAGCAAGGTGGGTGCATAACAGGACTTGAATCACCAGGACAGAGAGCCAGGCTAGGCAGGAGACATGGAATATCTGCCACTGTGGAGAGGGACAGCTACAGAGCACAGGCAGCCACCCATGCTAAGGATCAGAGCAGATGGGGGAGCTGAAATCCATGCTCTTAAGGAGAAACTGCACATAACAATTGACAACACCAAATGGTCATGACCCAAGTTTGAAATTTCTTCTGAACGAACAGCATCTCTACTAATCCAGTTCCCACTCTGAGCACACCAGGGCAGTGGTTCAAGGATGACTCGGAGGGAAGGCTGCCATTTCCTGACTCACCATCCCCATTTCCTGTAGCCTGGCCTTTCAAGTCTCCATCCCGTTACCAGCTCCTGAAGTGAACCCTCTTATCGTGTGAAGTGCGATGAAGTCACATTTCCCCCCCAGACTGTGTCTATACATACTCTCCCTCCTCCATGTTTTTGTCTGGAAATTTGTTGCTCATACTGTTAATAAGAACATTTTTCTCACTAAGATCCAAGTAAAATTATTCATAAAATGAATCAGGTTTGCCAGTAACTGCATGGACTATGAGACTTGATTAAAATATTTTGTACTAACTGATGCTGTAAAAAGCCTACTGGGCTTTATTCATAAAAAGTTGAAAAGTCACCTGTTAGGGCTCCTCCTGTCAAAAACAGAAGTAAAACGAAGACAGGTGTAAGTCACCTGGTAGTGCTCCTCCTGTCAAAAATAGAAGTAGAATGAAGACAGGTATTCAGTAAAGAAACCTCCCATAAACAACAGCAGATTTGAGATAGGGATGATACTCCCCAAAGTATTCCTTACTATCTCAGTGATACAGTGCAGTTTTATCTGCCTCCTCCAAAAAAACCACAGAAGAGCAGACCTAAACAAGAACATACATTGAGAGATTTCACTGTGAGAGGTCACAATCTTATAGCTATAATCTCAACCAATTAGTTGTGTCTGTTTTGGTCTGTTCAGGCAAACCTAATTAACAACTTCAAACAGCATTTAGCAAAATGCCAGGCCTAATCTTAAAATATATAAATCACATGGGAAAACTGCACTTAGCCCCTGATCTGCTCTGTTTATTTCTGCAGAGACCTTTTATGCGGCTCTACTCAGCTTAATTCATCTACAAAACTCTAATAGAAAAGGTGACATTCGCTGGGGTATGTCTCACCCCCAGCAAACTATGAGCTTGCCTTGAGTAGCCTTAACAAGATGTATTCTGAGCCCAGTGAATGAGCAAGAAATGCAATCACTCTGACCATGCCTGCAGTGCCAGGCAATGGCAATTCAGAGCCCTCTGTTTTAAAAAGAAAAGCAGGAGCACTCAAAGCTTTGCACTAGTGTGGAAAAATTACCCTGGAACAAGGGAAGACAAGGGGAAATAAAAAGTGATTCATTTTCTATCCAGATATCTTGGCTGTGAAGCAAAGTGAGCAAAATTTCCAAAATTTCTGTAAATAAATGTATTTTTATGCAAAGCAGTCAGTAGCAAAAGTGAAGAAATAATGTCCAACAGAAAACAAAAGGGGAAGAGGAAAGGGAAGGGAGCAGAAATATGGAGAGAAAATAACATGGAAAAATGCTGTTAATACAACAACTTTGCAACTGACACACAACTAATAGGAAATAAAAAGGTGCTGTATGAGAGAGAAAGAGCAAATGCTCCGAATACTGAAGAGGGAGCCACAAATGAACTATGAACCGATGGGATATCAAAGGCATCTGGCCTGCAGTATGCAAGAATAGTTTTAGCAGCCTGGTCCATGCACCTATCTTAGCAATATCCCAAATCCATGCCCTGGGAAACTTTAGTGACCACCAATCCTAGACAATAATTTGGACTCGTAGGAAGGAAATGCAGACATAGGGGCCAAAAGGGCACTGCAGATTGCCTTGATCTGGCCTCCCCCTATGCCAGTAGCTTGCTTTTCAGAGAAAGAGCCTTACCAAATGCAGATGGAGCCATAGATCTGTTTCCTCTTGAGGTTCTCCGTATACTCTTCTGACTTGCAATGCTGTGGTCACCCAACTGGAGATCTCCCTAGTGGTGCTTGCAGCCTTATTTTCCATGCCACACACTGGATGGATCCCATTTTCAACATTTACTGTGGGTCTTTTCTTTATTTTCTTTGGTCTTCCATCTCTGTTGCCACCAACATGCAAACAATTTAAGAAGAATTCTTTCTGGCTGATGGAAGCAACATAAAAAAGCAGGGAATAATAGATACAAAATGAGCTTCTGTGCTGAGAAGGGTTCCATGTTGGGCAGACATAATAAAAGCAGCAAGCAAATGCAAAATCAATTAACCCATACCAAAAAAATTACCAGGAACTACATGGGAAACAAGCTGCAGAGGTACAAAGCTCAGTCTGTCCTAAGAAAGCCAGAAAGGCTGTTGACAAGTAAGTTTATCATTCTGTGTCCTGCCAGCCTCCTATTACAGCATCCAGCAGCCATCTGCCCACCCAAGTCCTACTGTCAAAGAGCTGTATGTTCTTCCTGACAAATGTAGAGTCGTGGAAAAATATATCCAAACCCCAAAGCCTCACAAACAGCACCTTACGGATTTTAACTGTTATAAAACCACCCTGAGTAATTTCCAAAATCACAGCCAGACCCTAATGAATAACTTTTTATAACAATGTTGTGGATGTTTCTGTTAACATGTTGAGTGTATAATTCTTAATTTCTTCATTTGAAACTACTCTGTGCTAGTAGACATTATGTTCCTTTCAGGAGACAGCAGACAACAATGTGGCTGTACTCAGGGGGCATCTTTGGGAAGGAGGAGGAAATTGTGCTTTTCCAAGAGCAGTTGAGCAACTTCTTGGGGAAAACATTTCTGGAGTGAAGAACAAATCTTGACAGAGTGGTGAAACACACAAGGAGTAGGGGCCTTCAGCAGAAACAGAAAGGAGAGCTCTGAGAAACAGAGAAGATATCACAACCAAGGGCCCAAGTTGCATAAATGTTTCTCTCAGGATGCTGAGAGGGGATTGTGAAGACTTCCTGTCAGTGCAGGAAGCCACTGAAAATTGTGAGAAAAAGACCAGAATATAAGAATATTGCTTACTAAAGGGGAAGGTAGCAATGGGTTAAAAACCTTACATTTCTGCTGCCCCCATGTTTCTTCCTTTAAAAATAATCAATGTTCTGGCTTATCTTCTAATGAAATCATGCTTTTGTTGGCAGAATGTATGCTAAAACTTGAATGATAGAGAAGATTAACATGATGCCTGCACGAGTCAGTTTGTGGATGAAGTCTCCAGTACAGCAAAAACATTGACATACTGGAGGAAATCCAGCAGCAGGCCACCAGACTGGTCAGGGGGCTGGAGCACAGGCTTGAGGAAATGCTTAGAGAGATAATTCAATTCAGCTTGGACAAGAGGAGGCTCAGAGAAGACCTGACTGTGGAAACTACATGTCCTTAGGCTACAGATAAGACAGAGTCAGATTTGCTTGCATGTGTCTAGTAATAGGCAGTGGACTTGAGATGTGGCATGAGAAATTCGAATTAAGTATAAGAAAAAAAAATTACCATAAAGATGGTCAAATACTGGAGTAGCGGATTGCTTTTTCCATCTTTGAGGGTGTAAAGGGCTTGAATAGCCTGAGTTATCTGATGTAGCTGGACCTCTTTGGAGGAGGGGGATGGAGTAGATGAACCCCAGAGAACCCTTCTAATGTAAATTCTTCTGTGATTCTGTGAAACTCAGCTTTCTAGGTTCAAAGAGCTGATGTTTTCAGATATTCATCACCTTAAAGACAAGATGTAAGAAAGATCCTTGTCAGAGACACAACCTGCCCAGGCTGATTAAAAAATATCGTGTCATTTTTGTGAACAATGTTTATATTCTATGCTGTGGTTGTCATATGAGAAAAGTAATACTTTTTATTTGTATATCCTGCAAGACACTGCTCTCTTGGGCCCTTGATTCTGTCTGTTATACCTCTGTGCCATGCTCTCAGCCCTTAACTTGCACCAACACTAATCTCTATCCTAGTGCTTACCCTTGAAGGATTAAAAAGGTTTCTCTAGGTAGTAGCCTGTATAATTGTAGGATAATCAAGCTCCAGATACACATCATTTGTTTACTGCTCTTTTTTTTCCTCAAAGGAAATGTGTGTCCTCATCCTTTGAGACAGTGCTTTGCCTGCCTCCTAAATTGCGAATGATAGTTTTAAAAAGGGTTAAATTTTTACCTGCATATATGCACATGTTCACATCTATACATATACACACATACCAGAGATATCAACTCTTGTTTACTTATTTTTTACATCTCATACTTTCACAGTAAGCCATCCTTTGCTGTGCTAGCCCAGCATGTCTTAGGGAGACTTCCAGGACGCATTCTCAATGAGAGAGAGAGAGAGAACTTAGGACTGCAGTGCCTGCTCTGCAGGGGCAATCCTTACAGTCCTCCCTGCTGCATGGGTGGCTTTGCTCTGTATGCCAGGGACAGCCCTATCCCACTAGAAACACTTCTGTGTGGCAAAACTGCCCAAGTGTGAGAGGACATGGGAGTTGCACAGCTTGCCATGCCTTCTATTGGTGCTAGCTTATTTTGCAAGAAAGAGATTAATACTGAGAAGAAAAGAAGTCAGGAGTCTGAAGTTCTTTTAGCTCTGCCACAGACTCATTTTCCAGTCCTCAATAGGCTGCTTCATATCCCACATCTCATCTCCAGCATAGATATGCGGGGCAATTATAGCAACACCACAGCAGAAGCTGTGGTACTTCATATCTACAGAGATCTTTGCAAATATAAACTGCACAAATTACAAATTCCTTTCTGTAACCCTTCAAAATAAAATATGCAGAAGCTGGTAATTCTTCCCCATTTCTCTGCTGTCAGGGAGTAAGGAGTAGCCTCAGTGTCAGAACGTTGAGTCTGTGATCTATGATCTCAGCCGGGCAAAATTCACCAGTTTAATGAGATACTGCAAGTTACTGAACCATTTCATTGCTTTGGCTCCTCAGAAGTGTCTAGGCATTGATTACAATCACGTAGTGTAAATAATTCTGGTTTGTAACTCCTCATGTGTTTGAACTCTGATGCTGGCATTCCCATGCCATACCGTGTTAGACATTCAGACAACTGTGCTGATCACATATTTCCTCTTGCTTTAATAGGCCTTTCAGGAATGAACAAGCATTCCCTTGTATACTACTATGGTTCCCATCACTTGATGGTCACACTTAATTAAGCACTATTTTAGTAGAGAGCTGGTTACACTTCATTTCATTAAGTGATTTCATGATCACCAGTGGTACACTGACAGCTCTGTTAGCTGAAGCTATGTGAAAAGGGGCAGCAGAGACAACAGTAACATTTTGCAGCACTTCCTCATCAGTGATTTTCCAGGCACTACCCTTGCAGAGCAGAGCTACATTTCCATTAGCATTTAAATTTTTGGCTCAAGGCTATCTGAGCCTTGAGGTATGATAGACCATATCATATTACCAGTACCTTTAGCAATGCTAGTCCCTGAATCCTTTAAGTCATCATTTTTATATAAAGTAGATACAAAGAATTTCTTAATCTGTTTTCCCTCCTTTTGGTTTTTCTGTTCATAGTCAGCAAATAAATGTGATTAAAGGACAAAATCCCATTTAAAAAATGTGAGAAGGAATCAGTTGTGAAACAATGTTGAAAGGTTCTCCAGTGTGATAAACCAGGCTGTTTAGAAACACTGGGCAATTAACTCTAAAGTATGTAAGTATCACATGACAGGAAAAACACAATGTTCCATAATGGACATTGCAGGATACCTGTAAAGCCATACATTAAAGCTGCATGCTAGAAAAAGCTTCTGACAACAGTTTACATTCGCTCATAAGAATATGTAATTCATAGATGATTTAGTGTTTCTAATGTGCAGGCAATTTTCCTAATTGAATTGGGACTTTTGCACAACTGTACTTCAATCCTAGATCTGAAGTTCAGTCTGCCTGTGCTTTAAGATACATTTCAGTTAAAGAGGGAAAGAATTGTTAGGAAAACATCATTGAGAGTGAGATGAAACATATAGATATGTAGGAAAAGCCAAAAATAATGCCAAAGACTTGAGTTTTGTTGTGAAGCCCTTTGTCACTGAAGTTTAGGTTAAAAAACTGTGAAAATTTATAAACTGTATCTTATATAAAATAACCTCTTTGCTGTATCTAGCTTTTAGTTCAAAATATATGAAGAAATAGCAGAAGTTTACCATACACTAAAGCAGACAAAAAGAAAAAAGTATCTTGTGCCCAAGAGTCAAATGATATGACTACATGTTACTGTGATTCCTTAAATACCTGTTCTATAGAAAGATCATGAGAATGACATATTAATGAAAAAAAATCCTACCATTTTCATCTGTTTTCACTTTCCTTTATGTGTTAGGCTATTATCTTTTGTGATGAGTTTGTCACTGGAGTCCAGAATATAAAGGAGTGACTCCTTTCAGTCCTGGGAGGAATTCTCTTTTGTATGTCTTCAAAAACACACATACATTAAAAAAAAAAAAAAAAAAAAAAAAAAAAAACTAAACCCAAAACAAACGAACCAAACAAAGAAACCCTCATCTAGCAATGAAACTAGATACATAATGTATGGAAAAATGCAGCATGCCATGCCCCACCCGACACAGTTATGAGAAGTTCCATGTAAATTGTGTGAACTTTTGCTTAGAAATTACACTTGTACTAAAAGGGGCAGGGAAAAAAAAGGCAACCCCACTATGATTTTTACAACTGGTCAGCCCAAAATATTCTTATAAATAGTTTATATTCCTATAACATATTTTGCACATATACTCTTCACAGTACCCTGTGGTGGATTCACATCACTGTTACGAATTTAAAGGCAGGGTGAACGATGTGCCAAGCATTTTAGTGACCAGTTCAAAGTTGTGTAACAAGTTACTGTTATCCTGGCTATCTCAAGCTCTCATACTCTGCAAACTACACCCCAACTACAATTTGTACTGAGTCATTTAGCCACAGACATGGTAAGCAAAAAAAAAAATTACATTACTCAGGTCTTAGAAAGGTGATACTCTCTGTACTCAATAAATCAAGGAAAAGGAAATCAGCAATGGGCTTTGAACCAAAAATGCAAATTCATGGCAAGGTTACTTGGATTTCAGAATCCCAGAGTCACACAGAATAAGTTCAGTTGGAAGGTACCCACAAGGTTCATCGATTCCAACTCCCAGCCCTGCACAGGTCACACCATGTTCCCAAGAGCAGATTTGGTTATCAAGAGAAGAGATTCTCACTGCCTTAAGAGAAAATCACCAGGGATTTCTAGATAATTCTGCTATCACACAAACCCTAACTCCTTCAAGAAGAATTTGGCATTTTCCAGGTAGGTGAGGCATGGCTCAGTAGTGACAATGACCCTGCTAGTGTACTAATGAGCAAAAGATTATGAACTATAACAGATCTAAACAAACATCCATGTCCATATAGCTTAGATGGATGATTTGCTGAGCATTTCTTTTCCTGCATCTGACGTATTTTAAATGACCATTTAAAGAGCCTGTCTCTTGTGACTTTAAGCATGTCTGGACTGCCAGTATTATGCATTGACTGGACTCTTCAGTTTAAAAGTGCTGTGCTTTCTCTGTGGTGCTACAGAAACAACATTATTAATATTAAAGACAAATTCCTAAAGGGAAAACTAGAGAACATCCAACAAATCTTTGACTTATAGGAAAGTCAGAGCTGCATGATTCAAATACCAGAAATTCCCTTTCAGGAATTTAGGCAAGTTTTTATAACCAATAAATTATTACTAGTTTTCCTTGGTATTCATTATAACGTTAATAGTGGTGGCTTCCTTCATACATGTTTGGTTTTAATGTCCAAAAATGTGGGAATCCCTCTGGTATTTAACAGAACAAATTTAAACATCAAAATCATTGGAGGAAATCTAAAAGATTTTCATTTTTAATAGGCAGATACTCAGAGACTGAAGATTTAGTCTTCGCTGAAAGCATTTGCCAACACAGCTGCTGCTGATAGTTATGATATTTTCCGAGACATAGACACAGCATGACAAAAGCATTCTTGACATCCATCTTTCACATCTTATTTTACATGTCTTCCATAAACATGCGAATTCTCATGTTGTCTCACAAGCATTTAAATTAGTGAATTTTGCAGTCACCAAGCAGCTGAAGGGACACAGCTCTGGGGCTACAATATCTCATGTCAAGATACTACACCTTTTAAGCATGTCTTCTCTGGAAGGAATCAAGTGGAAAAGCTCTGATTATGTTTTCCTGAAGAAGAATATGGGCTTCAAAACAAGTGACAAAGCCTAAGAAAGCATGCATGGCCTTAAATCCAGAGGCTGCTCACTGGCATCAGGGCTCTGTGGTGCCAGCTGGAGCCTGAGCCTCTCCTGCAGCAGGAAAGGCATCAAGTCCTTCCTGCGGATCACTCCAAACACTTGGTTCCGCAGGTTCTACAGGATTCAATAAGAACATGGATTCTCTCCCTGCTCCACATCCTCAATTATACCTAAAACATCAGGAAATACCATAGTAAAAGAATCAGTTTATTTTTTGGTAAACCATAAAGTTCAATCTAAATAAATTATTATGACTGGAATGCACTCAAATTTCACAGACTGGAAAAGCAAAGTTGAGGTCCACTTTCTAAGTCTAAGGCTTTTCTGGTCTAAGATTTGCTTGAAAATAGTCAGTGACCCCAATTTTTATTAAGTTTTAAATTTTTTTATTGCTGCTATCTCATTACACAACCATTTATGACATTCTATAATATTTTGTAGTACACGCTTATAAAAATCAATTCATGTAGAAACATAGGTTGCAAGGAAGAGAAACAATCACATGGGTATGAGAAGTGGGCCTACCAGTACTAAACTCTGGTGACTGAAAACTATGAGGGCTTTAATGGTTTCTTGATAGGAACAGAGCTAAAGATCATTTTACTGTCAACCAAGCTGTTCTATATAGAGTGTGTAGTTGTTCACTAAGACTTTATTTGCCCCATAATTCTACAGTATCATTCCTGTGACTTGGCCAGTTCTGTCAAAGAAGGTGTATTGTGCTTACCAATGCTATGCTTCTCCAGACAGAGGAAGATTGGAACAAAGACATGATAAAACAACATAAATAAATGCACAACATAGAGGGGCACATCTCTTCTCCCTCTGTCATTTACAGAACAAACCAGGCATTTAAAGACATAAGGAAGAAAACAAATTAAAAGTAAAGAGGTTTCCTTTTTCTATACTGCATGTAATCTTGCTGTGGAAAGCACAGAAAATCATTGCACCCAGGAAATTTACAATGGATATTTATGTGGATATCAGAAAAATAGCTTTCATGAGTGATAATAACAAGTTGTTGAAAGGGATACTAAACTTTGTTGCTTCAGGGATCGCATCAGTATGAAATGTAATTGAGTTCTATAGGTTTCCCATAATAAAGAGGTTGTGTGGCCCAAAGGCATGAGCACCGGACTGGGTCTCAGTTTGAGCTGGCTTCTATTTCCATGTATGACCTCCTCTTGAACTTTGGAAAACCATGTGTCCTCCCTCTACCTCAGTTTTCCCATCTATTAAACAAAAAACTCTCAAACTAAACTAGATAATGCATATTAGGAGCATTGCAGGTTTGTAAATTTTCTATCCTTCTAGCTATTCTCAAAGCAAGGGATTTAGACCAGATGGATCTCAAATGAAGTCTCATCATCTTTACACATGAATTAACAGGAGCAGATTTTATATCTTTTTAAAGAAAAATCCAACTGAATTAGGCCTCTGACCTGGATTTCTCAGTGTCGCCCATCTCAGTTTCAATGACTGGAAATTCACTGAGGCAGAAACTGCATTTATTTTGTTTATAATATATTTATTTTAGGCCCTACTCTGTATACCAAACTTATTATTGCTTTTGGACCCAGTATTTTAGTACAGTATTTAGGAAATAAATGTGGTGATGTCATAGCAGGGATTAAAAAAAAAGGAAAGGGAAAAGAAATATAGTTTTATTTATAAGTTGATGTATAGGCACTGTACTGTAATGGAGTTTAAATCTCAAAAGTGTTGCTTTATATTTGCTTTATAGGACTATAAGAGCCAAATAATGACATTTAAATGATCTATTCCATTAACATTGTATCATTTTGTCAATCTGGAATGTATTTTAATCAAAAGCCCCCTTGAAATGGTCTCCTTTGTTGTATTTTCTTTTTGGCTCATTTTATCAACATCTGTTATGTTTATACAATATGAATTAAAACTTCGGAATGCTGTTTGTACTCAGCTACTTTTGTTGAGAATGTAACGTCCCAGGATTGGCAGTGTTTATGTAAATCAGTGCGGCTGACACAGCCATCATAAACAAATGAGAAAATATAACAAACATATTGTTCATGGAGGAAATGTTTGTTTTTAGACTTGGCTTCAGTCTTACCAGATTGATGAAGAGTTGCTGATACCAGGGATCTGTAGCATAGCGATTCAGCAGCATGGTTGGGCGCGACAGACTGGGCAGCTTCTCCACTGTTATCTGGAAAAGGCAAGAATGCATTTCTCTTTCCTTCTGTGCAGCACATTAGAGGTTCAAAAGACTCCTAGTTTGACTCCTAACAAAAAGACTTCTAGCAGAGCTACACCAGCAGAGCTTGTCCAAACTTTATAAATTCTTTTGCCAGTAAGACTTAAATTAGCAATTGAAATTAGAGCGCTCTTCGGTTACAAATTTTTGTTTCCCTTTACTGTAATTGCATCTCTATTAAGACAATGTCAATTGTATTGGCTTAGGAGTGAGGTTTTACATGCTGTTAAAATACACGCACTAAGTGGTAATTACATGATAGCATAGTGCAGAAATATGCAGCAAAACTGGTATCAGCCATCAGCTGAGCTTCAGCCATTTTCCATAGGAATATCTATTTGAGTACTGGCACCTCATCATACATAACTGCCCTGATCCTTCTTAACATTATTTTGCCAGCCACATTCCCATGTGCAGACCAAGTTTCAGTAACACATGATGACTTTCCAGTTGGGCCTGTATAAATTCCTTAAACTACATTACTAGTCTTGCCTTAGAAACTCATGATTTTCTTCCACTACGCTTAATGTTTGCTATTCCTAAAAATCCTTTGGTCATCTGTCAAGGGGAAGAATGCTACATGCTTTTCAAGTTTGAAAGCTTTTATAAACACTCATCATTCAGAGAGGTGCTATCCCATAGTGAATTAAATATTATAACAATTCTGCTATCCATAGAGAAGTCGAGAAAGAGAAGAGTGGAATGGCCTATCTGAGCAAAGAAATTCTTTGCCAGCAGTCTTGCACAACTTCCAGACTCTGAGTGACATTATAGTTTATGAGATATGTCCCTGAAAGTTCTCTGGTCATCCTTAAATTTAAGTTGAACCTGATCACTTCTTTATCTTAACCACATATGTTACATAATCTCTTCATTCATGGAGCACTCATCCTAAATCACCCAAATATGCTTATTAAACAAGGAAAGGACTGAAAGAAGGGAGGTTACCTTCTCATAGGAGAGCAGATGAGATGGGGAGAAAGACTCATCATTTGTCTCCAGTTCGGAGATGCGCTTTTTCTCCAGCAGTATGCACAGCCTTAACCCAGAGTTAGAGCAGACAACTACATTCATTATAATGTGCAAATTTTAAACAGCAAGTACACAATGCTCTAGCGTCATGATGACACCACAAGTCCTGTGTGTAGGTTTGGGTTCTTGATATAAGAAGGACATCAAACTATTAAAGTGTGTTCAGGGGTGGTCAACCAGTATGGTAAAAGGCCTCAAGGACAAAACGTAGGGCAGTGGCTGAAGCTGCTTCTTTTGTTCTTGGAGAAAAGAAGGCTAAGGGATGGATCTGTCATAGTCTACAACTTCCCCAAGGACAGTAGTGGAGTGGGAGGTGCTGATCTGCTCTCTGGTGACCAGTGGTAGGACACAGGGAAATGGAATGAAGCTGCATCAGGAGCGTTACTTATGGGTCCCTTCCAACTTGAGATATTCTCTGATTCTAAAGTATTAGCAGGCTGACCACACATTTGGCTTTCCTAAACATCCATTAGTAATAGCAGCATCACAGAGATTTAGGTTTGGCATATTAAAAGACGTCACCTATCCTACATGTTCTTCTTGACCTCTCCTTGACCTTGTCCTTGGCAGGACCAGCTCATGAACTGAGCTGGTCTTGTTGAGTGCAGACAGTGTAGTTTGCACCCGACAAGACAATACCTGTAATAAGCAAATACAATTATCTAGATGCGAGTAGGTAGACTGTTGTTGCTTCCCTCGTCCTTCTTAAGTAAAAGCTACATTAAAACAAGATCTGCCAAAATATTATGTCCTATTTTAAATCATCAGTGAAACCTTCACTCACAGTACTGCACTCTAGAGTTCATTAAGACATCTAATATTATTGCTGGCTTAGTAATGTTAAAATGGATATTTTTATAAATTAATTTATAATTTCAAACCTTTCTTCAGAGTTCTAGCTTTCTGCATTACACAGATAAGGCTTTGACAAGCAAGATACATAAAATTGTTATTTTTATCTTAGTATTTGTTTGCTACACTCACACACACACATACACACACACACACTCTCCATTCATACTATCCACTTCTCAACTTTTAACTTACATTTTGATAGCAGATACCTTGGAGACCACCACAGATCTTTTTTGTTTGTAGCATACTTAACATCATGCTAGCCTTATTCTGTGATTACAGCTAGGAGCTAGGAGTTAATACAGTAGTACAAAGTTGTGCAACACACTGCTAAATTATGTGCTTGATGAACTCAGAGGAGAGCAGACACCTAATCTTCATTAGGGCATCAGAAAAAATATAAACAACATACCAAGTGGCTTTTATGATTGGAACACCAAGTATAAGCTGGGAATTTTTTAACTTGAGTATTTCTGTATCCAAAAATACTGTTTTATTCAAACAAAAACATGTTATAGGGATTTACTAGTTTTAACATAAATGTCTCCTAGGAAAGATTAGTCTGCTTCAAGGTGTTATTAGCACTCCACAGCAGAGGGCTTACACTGAGGTCTTTAGCCATTTTAATGATTCCATGACTCTATGATTCTAAGAAAACATGCCTGCGTGATCCAAAAGATCCTAGAGACTGGATATGGAAGAACTAGGTTCAAGTCCTTTATTATGAAATGCCATTTAAAGGAAGATATTTTGTGAGAATCTACCTCTCCATTTTTGTGCAGATCTGGAACACACATTTGAAGGAAACTATCGCTTCCAGCTCCTGCAAGTTAACATTGGAGAGAAGACCCCTTTCTCCTGAAATGGCCAGTTGTTTCTCTGTGTAATCTTGAAATCTGCATTCTTTCAATGGCTTTGGTCTCTCATCTAAGGTTCTCAAAGGAATTTTTATAAATAAGTATGCCTGTATGTGTATAACTTGTGGAAAAACATTATTTCTGAAGGAAATTAGTGGCACAGCCAGAAATACTAGGAGTCTGTCACCTGCTCCCACCTTTAAAGCACATCCCATTCACAGGACAAGAAGGAACTGGGTATTCTTCATAACCATTGAAACTTTATTTGTCTCAATTTAATATCTGACTGGCTTTGGTTTTAATAAAATCTCTTTCAGATTACTAAAATAATCTGCAGCAAAGCTAATGGCTGAGCAAACAATTTGCTCTGGGCTCACATCTCCCCTCCTGGGAAAATCACTGATCTTCCCTAAGCCTCCTACCACATGCATGCCATCATATGGACATGTAGCATAGACAATTAATGGACTTGGTTTTGAGGACAATGATGAGAACACACTAATGAGGCACGCTACAACAGGCAGGACCTCTTCCACTCAGACTACGTTTGGAGGAGGAAATGGAGAAAAACACAATATATTCAGAGTATATTCACTGCAGCAGAGGGTATGGAGAAGAAACTAATCCAGTCATTCCCTATGAATTACCTTTTGTGCATTGCACACTTATCTCTGCAAGACTCTCTAAAGGTTCATATTCCACAGTTTTTCACAAAAAAGCTCTGTAATCATTCTAAGAGACATAAATACACAGATCTAAATTGTGCTCCGAGATCACCATGCACAGCTCCAAGAAGTCTACTTCAAGAGAGATCACTGGGCCAGGAATACTCCCAAGACTTTAATCCTAACATATATAGACAGCAAGTGTGAAAGTTATGATCCACCCTGATCCTCAGCCAGACTCTGTTGCTCAGGTTCAAAACACTGTTCAGGTCTGTAGTCCAGACTGCACCATTTTCCACTTGTACATGATGCTGGAATTAAGGAAACAGTAACATTCACCATGAGCTGAAAGAGCAGAAACATTTGTTCATCACCAGTGGTTTGTTGGCTGGTTTTGGCAGCTTGCAATTTGCTCAGCACCGCTCTTAACTAAACCCAGCAGGGAGTCACTTAACAAAACTTGGAAAAGTGTGAGAGAAATTTGGATAGTCAAGAAAAAAGCACACACAAACACAATGAAGGAAATCGTTGGAACATTTCTGATAAGATTCCAAGCCTATTAAAAACTGCCATATTATGGAGAAAAATGAGCATACATTATTTCACTTGGACTTCCAGAAGTCAGGCTTCAGAGGTATAACAACATTATTCTTTGATGTTACATACAACATCCTTCCTATCACATCATCAAGCCTTAGAAAGCAGACCAAACATGTTTCTTGCACTATTTTGTGAGGTTTAACAGGAAGTGCTAAGATTCAGACTTGGACTCTGCAATTGTTCGTTTACTCTTTATTTATTTAAGAAGGAAGAAAACTCTTAAGTAGGGAATCTCATTTCAAAGATACCCTGGCAAGGCATTGCAGTAGTTTCATGTGCTCTATCTGTTACAAAGCATGTATCATGAAGATACACCTAATTAAGATAACACATTATTATTCCAATATCCACATGTCAGTTTTGGCATGGAAGTCAGGAATGAAAAGTATCTGACAGCTGATTGTGTCACTCTTCTTGTCAAGATGGCCAATTATCTGAGGAAACTACAAATTCTAAATATTGGGTGAGTGACATAAAAGCAACTACAGCTCCAAAGTAGCTGCAAATGAACAGAAGGAACATGAGAAGGTGATGCAACTGGCAAAAGCATTCAGGGCAGGACTCTCCTAAACAGAAGAGAAAAAATAGCTACACAAAGGAACAAGGGGAGGAGGGAGGATTAAAGAACATGAAGCATCATTTTTTCATTTACTTTAGAAAGTTGTAGGCTTATTTCTCCTGCCTTAATCCGCCGAAAGTACCTGTTTTTTTTTTTTTTTATAGCTGATTTTATCTGGTTTTCTGGCCAATATTCAATGCAATCATTTGCCTGACTTGAAATAGTGTTATGTTTTTTTAAACTTGTAAAAAAGAGTATTCTGCATATGGTGAGCTGGACAGTAGATAAGGACTAGGTCATCACATATCAGGAACTGTTTTAAATCAACCAAGTCTTCATCTTACACAATAAAATCTCAGGGTTACAGGGTTGTTTCAGGTTAGGCAGACTAAATCATTACTGTTTACTTAATATTTCGTTCTTCAAATGAAGAGGGAGCGTTGCATGAATTTTTGGCATCTTACCTAAAAAATGATTAAAAGGTCACTATCAAGTACTAGGCTGAGGTTTTCCAGAGCAAAGATCAAATTCTGTCTATGCTACAGCTTTTCAAAGGATACTGAGCAAATATTTAATCTCTGTACCTCAGTTTTCAAATCTACAATACAGAGATTTCGTCTATGTCAGGGCTATGTTTTGAAGTTAATACTCATTACTTAAGTTGCCACTTGTCAGGTTTTATAGGCAGCATCATCAGGGTGAATGAGCAGACAGCAAGTCCACAACCTCAATATGAAAATGCAAAGGCAGCTGTTAATAAATTGTAAATACAAACTTTATTTTTCAGACCTGCAGAAAGGTTAGATTTTAGAAATGTGCGTGGACTTAAAATCAGATTTGTATTTCCCTACAAGCTGGAAGCTGGCTTGCTGCTAGGCAGACTTTGAATTTCAGAGAAGCCTACCACACATTTAAACAGCAGGACAAGCATGTGATCAGTCTTTCCATTCACACACCAGTTTTCCCCATGCCTATATTTGATTTCGACATTTAACAACCCTCTGCACTTGCCTAAAAGCCACCCACATGCTGCAGTGTGGCTGCATACGTTTTTAATTTGGCTTTTTGGGTTAGCACACAGCCTCTGCAACCCTCCAGTTTTTCCTGCAAAGGGCTCCATCACAAAGTCCTGCAGCACCTGCACAATTATTTGTAAGGCCAAGCAGGCCTACTTATTTTAAAAGTATCATATAATGTTGTTCTTTGGAAGAAACTTTTCACACTTTGGATATGAAATAAAACCACTGCCACAGACTCTATAAACCTTCCTCCATCTGTGTTATTCATGAGCTACAGTGCCCAGGACCCTGACAATGCATGGGAGGATCATAACATCCAGGGCTTTTGTTGAGAGTACTGAATTCCATTCATTTACATAGGCAAGATTACTGTATAGTGTATCATTGAAATTAACTAGAGCAGCTCTTCAAAAGCAGGAGGCTGGTCAGTAAAAACAATCAATGTGCTGAGAGACTCTACTCTCTAACATGAAAACCAAGTAATCACACAGGCACTTTGGTATTGCTGTCAGCTCCCTAGTCTGCACACCTAAGAATAGTTTTCAAGTCCTTAATGTGCTTCCCCTCTCCTTTTTTCTTCTTTGCTGAGTTCAGATGAAGCCTTCAAACCACTGCCAAAGGTGTTTCTAGCTTTGATCAGACCTGGTAGAATCACTGTTGCCCAGAACATACAGCAAAGGCACAGTGAAAAGGAAGGGGGGAAGTTGACAGTGATCCTCTGGTAAGAAACAAAACCCCATTTTTATCTCCATTTATTGCATGAACTTAGCAGACTTCTGTGTTTGATTGAGTAACTTTGCATTCTTGTGATCTAAACTTAGCAATCTCTCCACAACAGTGCCAGAAGGAAAAGGCTCTCCAACGATCTTTCAAACCCATATCAGTTATTATGAAAGTGCCAGCAGCAAGGCTGTCACAACATTAAGGTAGATATCTAGCGCAGTAATTAGTTTATGAATTAAATGTCTCAGGTCTCCATTCATCTTTAACTTTTCTTTCTCTAAGCTGTTGCACTGCATCACTACTGAAGGCAAGTACCTCTTCTCTTGCTAACGAAAATAAAAGTATTACCTTATTAAAACAGTGTGTGAGGACTCTCTGAACCATGTGCATGCACAAGCCTTGAGAGCAGTGTTTCATTAGTCCCAGCTGGGAGTGCAGATTAAAGAGAAATGCCAGAAACCATACCTAGAGTCTGACATATCTATGATATGTTGCAATGCCTGATATGTTCTGTGGGAAAGGAGATCTATATGCTATACTCAGTTTCACTGAAGTGCTTGGCAGAAAGCATTCCTGACTCACAACAGTGTCTGTTCACTGGACTGGCCAGAGGGGAGTCATACCTAATAAACTGCCATAAAATACACATGCACACACCACTTTGGATCATTGATTTCACTGCTAAAGGATGTTACTGTGTATTACAGCTTTAAGTTTTCAACTTTGTCATATTTTCTAAACTCTGATCTCTTCAATTTACTTTCAGTTATGTGACATTCCCCTTTAGCAGAGCGAAAGCATGCATTAGCTAAACAATGTGGTTTGGATTTAGCGTTCCCATGCATCATTGTGAAAATGTTTGTCTCAGCAATAGTGTCATTATTGTTACTGGGAACAGCTGCTCTACTATGTCTTCTGATTGAGAAGAGCAGAGTAACTCCCTTCCCATACCACCTCACAAGCAGGGAATCTAAAGCAGGACCATTGAGTAGAAGTAGCTCATGAGCACACACTGCTCTGTACCTGGCTTCCTCCTACCACAAAGGAAGCAGAAAGTGCAAGAGCGCAGCAAAGAACAGCAGCAAAATAAATATTGCCAAGATTTAGAAATATAAATAAATACAGAAATTAAGTTTGGCTCCCTCCTCTGGCAGTTCTTCTGGATCTGGACCGGGGACTAACCAGAGTGAGGCAGAAATCCTCCTCACTCAGGTGCAGCTTTCTGGCAGCTCAGCTCCATTAGACATGACATCCTTTGAGCAAGAATTGGAGCAGGGAGTTTGCTGCTGATCAAGCGGATGTTTAATATCTCCCTTGAGTTTCTGAAGTGGAAAGATGTAGCTCTCAGCATTCTTGCCAGCGCTTCCAGCCCCACTGAAGTCAGTTTCCACATCCAGATCTACAAGAGTGCTGGAGTCCCGCTGGGTTTGCTGGGAGCATCCCAGCGGCAATGCAGTGCTCTGCAGGCCTGTGCAGCTCGGCTCAGGCCAGCTGGACATTTTTAAGGAAAGCGTACAAAACATATTTGTGTGATTATACAGAGCAGCAGACTTTAACTCACCTTTCAGAACAAGACCTTCAGAGGTAATTAAGTTTTATTTTAAGATGGATTGAATCTGGTTTCCAGGGTATTAAAACTTTTGAAATGTCTTTGGATGGGAAGCCATGTTTTCAGTCAGTAGGCGTTTCTGCAAGTCCAGCCTCTAGTAATATTTTAGCTACATGTAGACCACAGCTTTTGGATATATTTTATCTTTTGAAAGGATCTTAGATTCCCAACTTTGTCCTAAAAATTAAGTATTGTAAACACTTCGTTTGTATCAAACAAACCTAAGTAAGGTAATCACACAAGTCAATACACTCTTGCATAGCATATCCATAACATACAATCATAAAACCATAGAATGGTTTGGATTGCAAGAGATCTTAGAGATAATCCAGTTCTAGCCCTGCATAGGCATGGACACCTCCCATAGACCAAGGTGGTCAAAGACCCATCCAACCTGACCTTAATTGCAGTTCCAGGGGTGGGGCATCCAACTGTGATAAAACAGGTGGAACAAGCATGGTAAAGTACAAGGATTTTTGACAACTTTACCTTCAATATTTTATTTAAATTTCTTTTTGGCTTCAAAGTACCTATTTCAATCAACCACAAATGCTGAAGTTCCAGTAAACTTGATGGGTCAGAAGAGATGGGATTTCCTAGGTGAAAAAATACACACAAAAATGCAGACACAATGCCAAAAAATGTCACATCCCTCTACAGAAGTAGCACAAAACCAAGTTTTACCCATTTCTGCTTAGACAGTTATATTCTGTACAGTCTGCTTACCATCAGAGATATCGTGGTTTCTGCATAATTACTTTATCCCAGTCAAATTAAATAAAGCAAAAAAAAATTTCCTTCATCTTAAAGACAGACAAACAGAATGCAGAGTAATAGCTAACAGCTGTGTAGGTAAGAATACAGAGGCAAACACAGGGAATCCAGCCCTCAGCCTAACAGGAGGAGAGGTACGTATGGTACAGATCTGAGAGCCTCAGGCGTGAACAGAATGGCTTATTTGTTATGGTAAAATTCCCAAACAGGCTACTCAGTGGTATTTGTCAACCTCGTATTTTGTCCAGGAAAATTGTCTCGCAGCTGTGTTCAAGGCAGAAATTAAGATTGCTGGGCAGCATTCCAGCTCTTGACTCTCTTCACCATTTTTCCTCAAAGGACACAGAGGGGACAGCTCCTGGTCTAACAAGACTCCAGCATGCACCTGCTTTACTTCAACGGACACCAGGAGGATTTAACCACAGTACAGAAAAGCTGCTCCCTAATTTTCCTTGGCAAAAGTGAAGACAGGCAAAAAAGGCCACCAACATCAGAACAGTCCCTGGAATGAACATGGTATTCATCTGTCACAAATACACAGGAAATTTGCATAAAACAAGGAATAAATAGCATCCCAGGAAAAAAGCACCTAGGTAGAGAACACATTGTCATCCATTACACATGCCTGTAGAGGGAAGCAATCAGAGGATGCAAATCATGGCAGCAAAGGTGTTGCTGCTGACCATGGAGTATCATCACCCTCCACATTATATCCCAGATGTGTCCACAGACAGGGAAAAGAAATTCATTACCTACAGCCTTTTTTCTCAAATCCTCCATGTCTTCTGGTTTTACTGTGCTTTACATTGTGAAGTAACCTCTGGCAAAGAAGATGGAGCAGCAAAACACAAGTGATGATATGTCTAATCTCTTCATCATGTCAAAGAACCACTTCATTGCCCCACAATGGCCCTGCACCAGTACATTGTAACATATGTGGAAATGAAAAAATAGCTCTTTTTTCAGATTTGGTCTCACAGAAATTAGGCAGAAGCATAACTCTATCTTTTCCCACTGGAGGAGAATCTGGAGCCACAATCTAGAGCAGCCAAGACAAAAGAGAGCCAAGGGACCTCCCAACAATTCCTCAATATGCATTTACAGCCTCATGCTGTTTCTCTGGCAGAAACGGCCTGGGAAGGAAGGCAGTGGTCCTATCCTCAGGTCACTGAAGAATGAATTCCACCTAGCCAGGAGGGCATGTCATTGAGGGCATGACATTTATAGCTCTCAGCAGACTCAGGGCTAACACATTCATAAACAGCTCAGCTCAGCTACAGTCACTGGGGGGCAACAGGGGAGGCATTTCAGCTGCAGCGTGAAAGAATAGCCTGTTTTGTTCTGATGTGCAAGTGTCATTACTACTGTGGGAGAAATGAAGGGGGCCAGCCAGTTCCTCAGCCCTCTGCGCTGCACACAATAAATCGATCAACCATCAATGCATCAAGTTCACCACCAAGTTCTGTGCATGCCTGGGAAACCCTTGCAGAGCTCAGTTTGAAGAATATGTGGCCGCACGTTCCTCAAACTGAACTCTGCAAGGGTTTCCCAGGCATGCACAGAGCTCTTACTGTGGCAAAGTGTCAAATGTATTACTCTAAGGAGATCTTTGTTTTGGAAACTTGCTTCTCAGCTACAGCTTGCTTCCTCTTTAACAATTTTAAGGCCAAGAAGTTTTCTTTAGTAGTTGCTTTTGTTTTTATTTTCCACTGCTTGTTCAGCTGGGGAAGATAACAGTTTCAGATTTAGGTCACCCATGGAAAACCATGTTTGGTGATCTCATCTTGATCCCCAGTGGGTAACCATCCAGATCACAAAGAGCAGGAGAAAAATCTAGCCCAGCTAGGCAGATCTGGAAGATTTGGGGGAGAGGGGAAGACACGTCTGTGATTTTCTTTAATAAAATTGGAATATCTACGTGTTTGCTACAGGCCAACACTAAGGTGAATTTGTAGGCCCATGCAAATTCCAGCCAACATTGCTTGGCCACCATCCTTGCTTTTGTAGGAACTGGCATTGACCTTTTTTCTTCAAAGGGTCAGAATCACTCATATGTGTTATGAAACATAACAACACTTCATCCATATACAGCAACTCTCATTGCTACAGTTTCCAAGTGTGGCCAGGTACTTTTACATTTGGACCAAATATACAGTGTTTTGTCCATGCTTATTTAATGAGGAAAAAATGGTACAAAAAAACATATAAATGAGAAACATAATTTAAAATTATGAGCTGCCGCTGCCTTCATGCAAGCTTGGCAGATTGTTTGTTTCTTTCCCTTCATTAGTTTGTTACTCCATTCTTTTTAACCTAATAACAACATTTTTGTTCAAGAGAGGAAAAAACTCAACAACCATATTTGAGAATCAATAATTACATCCAAGGCAACTCTCAACAAAAACATCATGGCAATTTTTTTTTACATCTTCCTCAAGCCGCCTTTTTAAGATATGTCAGGCAAGCCACACATCCTCCACTTTAACATTATTGATGTACAAGATGGGTAGATAACGTATCACTTTTCTGCTCTGGTCACGTCCGGTCTGTGTGGGATTTCGTTGGGTCTCATAAGGGTAAGAGGTTTAACAGCACCCTTCTCCTTTAAGGAGTTCACAGCATTTGTCATCTTGGCCTTGAGAGTTACGTGCTGCAAGAGCTGTAATTTTATGAGTAAGATGGAAAACCTAAACCCTAACTGCTTCTGGTCATGAATACACAAATTCCATGACACATCACATTACTGGAGATTTGTTGAAGAGGATGTCTGCAGAACATTCCTTTCCCAGTGTTGGTGAGAACAGCAGAACAACAAAGTCACCTGTGGTCCCTGCTGGGAACAAGGCATTTAGAATTCATCATGAAAGTCCTCAAACCACTGGGCAAACACTGGGGCAAGAAGGGGTGTTGTCACAGCACCCAGAACACAATTCTTGCTCCCAGACAACCTCTCTGTATGTGTTTCACTGGAGTGAGGTACCAACCAGCCAAAAAAGCTATTTGATTCTTCTTTGTCAACCATTTTTAATATTATCTTGGTTTTATTCAAAACAGTCTGACAGCAGTTCATTTATGCTGAAAGTGACAGGGAAACAAAGTTCTTCCTTCATCCCTTTGAAAAAGTTCCAACAGAATGTATCACCAAAGAGCTCTGAGGACAGAAAACCACAAGCCCACCAGAATTTTCAGGAAGCATCAGCTTTTCTCTACAGGCACCTCTCTTTAGAGTGTCCTAGTATCAGCCTTCCTTTCCCCCTTCTTGCTTCCTCTTACACCACATTGCTCTGCATTATAAAGCACGACAGTATTTACATGAGCTCCGCATATGCCTCAGCAGCCTGGGCCTGTAAAGTGAAATTTTAAAGGAACTTCAGCTGTAGCTGTTGCTAGTGTGCTTTCTAGTTTTATTGCTGTGAACAGCTGAGAATTAAAAAAGCACACTAGTTTATGTTCTATAATATCTTCAGACTGGTACACACTGCAGACTACCACTCAGAAATTTAGGTTTTAGGGCCTTAGCACATTTTGCATTAATTATGTTTATGATAATATGACTGTGAGGAAGCAAGCATATGTATCATACACAAGTATACAATACTGCACTTATTGATGTCATCACTCCTCCAGGTCCCTAAAACTCAAAGAATTCCCACTGTACAATTCTCATTGCAAGAAGATATTTGTCTTCTTAAAAGGTTTATACAAACTGTTTCACTTGTCACTGAAGCAAATTCAAAATTTTTACTAAATATTCACTCAGCTGCTGGTAGTTCATCCTTGAAAAATTGTTATTAAGTAGGCAAATGGGCAAGTCCTAATCTAATCTCCACCAACGATGCACAGATAGTTTTTTCCAGAATCATGTTGACAGAAAAAAATACCTTTATCCTTGTCTGCTCACAGGTAGCTCCAAGTGCCATGCAGTTAAGGTGGTAAAACAGAAGTGGATAAAAAAGAAATTCTGTACAAAAAAAAGACATAGAGTACTACAGCCATTTAGGACAAAAAGAAACCATGAAAACTATGAAAAATTATAATATTACAAATTACAAAACAAAATTGGCCATCTGTTTTTATTACATGTGTTGGAAGCAGAATTCATAGGGCTTTGCTGTGTGAACTCCAATGCAGTAGGAGGTGCATATGCATCTTCTCCTTTTCTCTAGGATACTCAAAGTGGAAATTAAGTCACTGCCTCTCCCACTCATGACCCACCACTCAAAGGACAGTCTTAATATCCCTTCCTAAAAGGATGAATTCACTCTTGCTGTCATATGAAATACAGTACTGCAAATACTTCATTTATCAGAAGATTTTATATGCCTTTTGAGAGTGCCCCATATGGCAAGGATTCCTTTAGTCTGATTCTTGTTTACCCTAGCATGTTACTTCCAGTGACTTTGTTGCTTATCTTGTCTGTAATATGATTTATGTTAACTCATTTCCTGTAAAAGCATACACTAATAAAATGGAAAAAAAAGTGAAGAAAGAGCGGGCCAGCTTTGAATTGGCATGGGAAATGTCATGAGTAACTGGATTCAAATCCTTTTAAATTACTGTTTCAGTGAACCTTTATGGCTCCAAAGGGCATTTTTCCCTTTTGGTGCTGTTCCCATAAGATCATTTCATTGTTGCTGTTTCCATAAATTCCTGATGCAATAGATGACCTTGTGCTAGAAAGGACCTGGGTCCTTTCATTAAAGGACACCTGCTTTTCATGCTAAAGAAAGTAAGATGTTTCATATACATCCCAAATAATCTTCACAAACAGATGCTTAAAGAAAAAAAAAAAGAAATCATCTGATAAGCAGCCAGAAACATCGCATGACATCAATTTGATACCATTTTTACCTTTTAATAGTTCCCTGGAACACCTCTGCACGTTCTGGCTTGGGCCTGCAAACCTCTGGGAATTGGCTGTGGCTTGTATTTGCAAGAAGTCAAGCCAAGGAGGCAATATTTTCCTTCAGGTGGAGGGCTCTGACGCCAGGCTCCATGACGTCCCTGGCAGAGAACAGCTCCAGGTTCAACCTGAAAGACACAAAGCAGACGGCCAAAGGATTACTTAGTAAACAGGAAATGGCATGCTGCACCACGTTAGCGTTTGACGAGTTTATAATGTGTTAGTAAATTACTTCAAGATGGAAATCAATCTGCTTTATTTGCAAACATAAAAAAAAAATGTAATTACCCAATAAAAGTGCTTATCAAGCATTGCCTTGCTTTGTGTGAGATACATGATAAACTCTACCATATGCATGCCTTGGTCATCCTAGGCAGGATGTCGTAAGACCACTTATCAATTTGCATGACTTTTCATGGTAAAAAAAAGATTTTTAATCTGAGCTGAAATCCTCTGGAATTCTGGATGATATCAAATAGATTAAAGTTAAGTGCTTTGGAGAAATTCATGCTTACGCTTATCATTGCAATAGAGTTGGCTTTTTGCAGCGGTAGCAGCTTAAAAAATTGCCCTTTCAAAGATAGTTCACAAATCATATATGGACTCTTCCAGTATTTTCTAATAATTTTCAGGTTCTAGGCAAAGTTTCAGGAAATACAAACATACAAAATTGAAAAACATGTGTACCCCTATTTCTGACAGTTGGGTGAAATGGAAAATAAAGATACTTTCTGCAAAATTTAAGAGTAATTTCTATGGAATTATAGTAGGCCAGAATCTTAAAACTGAAATCAAGTAACTGCTCTAGTTATAAGTTTGTTTAATAGTTTCTATTTTCAAAAAAAAAAAAAAAACATTAATTATTCTGACTATCATCTGGACACACCATAAGCCAGCACCTCCTGGTCAGAAACAGGCTGACACAAACCACAGACAGAGACAACGGGAGCATACATTTGCCCACATCCTGTTTTACCGGGGTACCTTTCATCCCTGTGGTAAAAGTAACTCTTTCCATATGCTCTTAATTATTGTCCTCCCTCCTGACAGACATGAGGCTGTTTTTTCAAGCCAGTTATTCTGATGGTTTGTTATATGACCACCTGTCTAAGAGTAAATGAGCTGAGAAGAAAATGCACTTCATACATGGCACCTACAAAGCTGAGGTAAGTTTCTTCTTCTAAACTGGGATGGATTTAATGAATCCCAAAAAAATAGTCTTATGTGCATCAAAACACGTCATACCCATCCCCAGTCATACGAAACAGACTGCAGGCAATATAAACTTGGAACATCATCTTATTATAGAGCCACATTTCAAGGGACCAAGATCACAAATTTATGGAAAAAATAAACATCTCTGAACTGCATTTTGTTTCTGAGTTAAAATGAGAAGCAATTTACCTTGTAAATCAAAGTGGCTGGGTGGAGAATAAACAAAATTTTTAAATCCCCAAGAGATGTGTTTTTTCATTTTTAACCTCATTGAGTTCTACCAATTAATGAAGTGGTGAAACTCAAAGGGAACCATAGATGCTGACAAACTGCTGTCTGAATTGTGCCACTGTGGCTGCTTGTTGTGTAAAGCGCTCCACCAAAGGAATTTCATTGTTCCTAAATGAGTAGATTCCTGCTCATCCTCTGACTGTTTTCCATTTCCATAGGCCAGATAAAAATCTATATTTGCCTGCCTTAAGCTTTGTCTAGGAATATGATAGATCTAGCACAGTGAACACAATGTGAAAACATTATTAATGATAATAGCTACTTCCTGAATCACATGACTATGTACAAACCCTAAATGGTTTTAAAATAAGAGCAGTGTGAATACTGTTTCATTCCCACAATTTTTAGAGTGTATTTCTTAGAAGAAATGAGAGTGTAGACTTTCAGTCTTCTCAACTTCACAATTTTTCTCTGTTGCACGGAAAGCAAATATTCCACGTTATTGTAGAAACCTATGAAATATCCTTCTGTTTTGTCAAATCAACCACTTCTAAAAATGTGAGAGATATCTCATTATATGCTTCTGTGATCTTGGTTTTGTCTGGGATTATGAAGTGTGTGTATTGCCTACATCCACGATATCCCTTACATTGTCATCAGTGAGCTTTTGCAGAGGTAAGAGCACACTGAGGACTGTGCTGATTCATTGCTCATCTTCAGTGACATTTCCTTCATAAAGTCTTCATTCTGTTGCTGTAAAGAATAACTTTGCTTTGGCGGTGTAGGAAACAAGCAGGCAAAAGAGTTGTTTCATGAAAGACTGTTACAAGGCCAAGGCATCTTTTAAAAGAATTGGCTAAAGAAAGCCTTTACCAATATATTGTTTCTCAGGTAGGCACCAAGCCAAACTGTAGTTGCACCTGTAGGATCCTAAGAATCAGAGATTGTTCAAGTCAG
>NW_005054305.1:7553261-7637458 GCF_000277835.1 Geospiza fortis | reverse complement strand
ACCATGAGCTGAAACGATGTACATTTCTCCTGTCAGCTCTTAAAGGCTTCCAAAGGATGAAGGCTGTGCAACCACCTCGAGCAGCCTGTGCCACTACCCCAGTGTCCTCATGGTGGGAAGGTATTTCCTCATATCCAGTGTGAACATCTCATTTCAACTGGTGCCATTTTTCCTCATCCACCATGCCCCGTGGTGGAGACCATGGCTCCACATCCCCAATGGCCCCCCATAACTATGGGGGTGAGGAGGAGGGGACTCAACCCCATAACTATGGGGGTGAGGAGGAAGGCACACACTGTTAGGGGCCTCCAAAGCCACCTCATCTCCAGGATAAACAAGCCCCAGTTGTGCAGCCTCACAGCATGAGTTGTCCAGCCCTGACCATTCCAGTTTGTCAACGCCTGCAGTTCTGTTGAAGGCACACTCCACTGTCTCCTCAAAGTCATTTATGGAACAGTTAAACATTTCTAGTGATAGACCCTGCAGTGCTCCCCTTGTTAGGCCTCCAGGCAGTGCATGTCCCATTAATCAGCACCCTCTAAGGCAAACCACACCACCAGCTATTTTACCATCTGGCTGTTCAGCCTCTAGGCCGAACACATATGATACAAGAATATGGTGCAAAACAGTGTCAAAAACCTTGCTAACCTTCACAACCACAAGCTTGCCCAAAAGCCTCCCAAAGGACACTTTGCTCAGCTGGTGAGTGTCACTGCTGCTGCACGCTTGTGTTGATGCAACAAAGGCCTTGGTTTTGAAAGGCAGTTTCAATCAAGGACATTTCACTTACCATGCTGAAAATGCCTTTTTATGGAATAATGCAGGGTACTTATATTTGGATTTTATCAAGTAGGCCTGTCTTACTTTAATAAATTTACCTCAAAGAGAGACACAGAGCTGCAGCCACACTACAAAAATAGATCCAGCGTAAATTTTTCTTTTATAAGACATGAGAGAACATTTTCTCCCAAAACATAACTCACTATAGAAGCATAATGTGTTAAAGTACTAAGGCTATTTCACCAAAGTTATGATATCCAAGTTTCAGGTTGCTTTCAAGACCACATCCATGGGACTGGATATAACATGGAATGAAGACAATCTGCCTTATGATCTAACTAAAAAAGTCATTTGGTAAGAAGCCAGTATTCCTGAATGGCAAACTGTCTTGACATGATGCATGAAAATGTAGTTCAGACCCTGTTGCTATTAAATCCAATGGAAGTTTTCCCACTGAAATAAATTGTTAAGGATCTAACCATAACAGATCTAATCATAACACAGAGGTTTCCTCAGACAACCTGCAGTACAAGAGAGCTTTTCTTCAAGTAGATTTATTCCATATTTTATGTAAGTTTCAGATTATTAAAAGGACTTAAAGGTGGGTGGGAGAGAAGCATAATCCTCATTCAAACACATGACAAGGATTAAGGTGCATGAGAACACAGGCAATAGTGCTTGCTTGGATTTATTCACAGACTTTCCTTCATCTGTTTTACGCTGTTTCTCCCTTTTTTTTCTTTCTGCACTGAGAATGTTTACCCATTGACTCGCCACAGGCCATCCTGCTCAGGACAGCGCTAGATTTTATTTGGGCTTCTTGTAAACCACTGTTTTACTGCCCTGACTGACCACTGCATCTTGTATAAATAGTTCTCAGGAGAATGTTTTGGGGGTTGCTTAATACTTGTGGTGGTTTTTTGTCTGAGTATGGTCAGAAGTTTGAGCAATGAAGAGAACAGGCTCATTAGCTAAGGGGAACTTCTCAGGTTGGAGGATGTTAAAATTACTTACCTGTGTTATGGACATTGACAAGTATTAGAGTTATTCTGTTCTAGTCTCCACTATTCATGCATTTTCTGCGACTAGAAAGTTCTTTTCTTTTTTTTATACATTTCATTTTGCTGGAGAAACAGAATATTCATTCTAGTATTGAGCAAGCCACACTGCTATGATTACCTGTAGCTGCTACTACATTATAAATACAGTTTATTTATTTATATTAGCTTTCTTACTATCTATCACCTTTAAAGTTACCCCATTATGAACAAACTCACAACATTACAGGAAATTGCTTACATTTGAACACACATTCTTTTTTTTCTTGCCTTAAAAGTAATAAAAAAGATTTCTACATACTTGTCACAGGCCCACCAATTTTCTTTTCAACAAGACATTTAGTGAAAACAAACTATGAAAAAGCTTATCCAAAAATTACATGCCAATATGGATCTCACTAGGTAACAGAATAGTACATATGTACTGCAAAAATGTTAGTCATGTGCAGATGACTGAATTCAGTAGTTTTTCAAGTAAGGTGTGTGAAAAATAAAGGGTTTTTTAGCATGTTCATAGAATACCATTGAGATCAATAAAGGGAAACAGAAAAACCTATAAGACCTCCTTACACTGGAAAAGAACACCACTTTAATTAAATTTAAAATTTATTTGCTCCACTCAGTGCTAGCCCATGAAATAGACACATTTAAGCTGATTTAAAGTTAAATTAAATCTATAAAATCGCTGTGTGCTTTGATGTAAGTGCATGCATGCTATGATGTGCTTTTGTTTAATTAGCTCTATTGAAAATCACTCTTCAGTGGAACTTTGCACGGCAGACCAGGCCTACGACTCCTTGCTGTCTCTATTTTAGTTGAGCACTAAGCCAAGTGAGAAATCCTTATGGCTAATTCAGGAGCCAGAAGTTTTTCAGGGTTCAGACTCCCTTCAAAATATCTACAAATATTTACATTGACTGTAAGACAACAAGCTTCCCAGCATCCCCTGATCCTGGCTCCCTCAATATCCTTAAATGAGGGGACATTTAGCTACTCAGTCTAAAGGCCCTTTGGTAGAACAGCACTTACTGTGAAATGTGTTGTTTGGGTTAGCTGAATGTCTCCCTGTCACTTATTTCCCAGAGAGGATTTGAGAGTTATATGTGTTTAACTACTGTACACTAAAGAAAAATGGATTTCCACAAGGTCTCATAATCAGCTGGTAAATTGTCTCTCTCTAATGCTTGAAAAATTGCAGAACAAAAAGGAAAAAAGGTCAGAGATAAAAGGGTCTCTGTGTTTTGGAAAAGAGATGGATTGGGACAAGGAGGATGAGAGGTGGGAAAGATTGGGAAAATGTTGAGTGTTTGGAGATTTTTTTCCAAAAGTTTGCTTTTCTGTTCCTTTATCTTTTTTTTCTCCTTCATTCTTATGAAGTTTTTCCCACCAGCACCATCAGTATAAAATACTGCTAAGTTAGAAGAACAGCAGCATCTACCCACTTTGTATAGATGCAGTTGTTTATGCAAAGGCATTTAGCTACAAATAAATGAATTAGGATGTGCGTGTGACCCAGGGATAAACAGGTAAAGGATCATGGAAGTGGATCCACATGCTTGAACTATAAAACTATTACAGCCTCAATTCACCACCTGCAAAGCCATAGGTAAAATATAAAAGTAATAGTTCTTGACTAAGTTTTCACCCTACAAGTCCAAAAACAAATTACAAATTGTAATTAGCAGCCTTCATTAGCCATGTCAGTATTTAGGGGAGTACAGGCATCTAAATATTCAGAGCTATTGACAGTGCCTGCTCACTGCTTCCACCCAAACCTGAATGCATCTAAACTCATTTGGTGTTTCTGTCCAGAACTGGGCATTTATCCATGTGATTAGTAGCAGGTGTGGAAATGTCTCATTTCCAACAAGCAGCTGTCTGGCACACATCTTGTCTCACCAGCTCTGCAAGTCCAACAGAAGGTGCCGCACTGCAGCCACTGAAGAGTGGCATCCAGCAGACATGACCTGTAAAAACCCACTTTTGGTAGAAACATCAGAGAATCCAAAATGAGTTCTCACCTCAGCTGTGGGGATTGATTATGAGCCCTCACCTGGGATCTCCAAGACACGGGGGATGCTGCAGTACCCAGGCTCTCGGGGGGCCAGGAGCAAACACCCTCCTGCCAAGGCTGCTCAGCTGAATGGTCAGGAGAGAGGGAGCCCTGCAAGTAACGCAGAGCCAGCTCAAGAGAGAACATGTATGAATGTAAGTGTCCACAGACAGAAGGATCCAGTGTCAGATTAGCTATCTCGATGTCCAGTGGGCTAACCGTAGAACACATTGCTGATTATTACTGTATTAAGAATGGCAGTGATTCAGCTATCCTTGTATTTTCCAGGTTATTATCTAAGCCTGTACTAATCTTTTCCAAAAACAAAAGGGTTAAGCTTGTGTTAAATCCATCTGCCCTGGCATTATAACCAGCGAGAGGCAAAGAAAGTAATTTCTCAAAAAGACACCAGTACAAGCTATCTAAATTCAAAGAAATATTTCAAACAAACTTCCATAGGAATGGAGCAGAGAGAAGTGAGAGAAGCAAGTAAATTGAGCACTAAAATAAATGCCTTGTGAACTTGCTTATAACCAAACAAACAGGGAAATGCATCTTCTCTGGATGAAGTATTGCAGAGCAACTTCCAAGGGAAATTCACAAAGTACTAAGCTGGCTTTTGCAGTTTGAATGCAAAGACATGATGAGTTTCTTGCAAACGTATGCCAAAAAACCTAATCCAAACTGGAAAGAAGAGAGGAAATCTCCTATGAGACAGTTTTTATAAAAGCTTCATTCAGGGCCTCCACCCTCATGTACTGCACCAGCCACCTTAGTTTTTCCACTCTCCCTGATCCAAGAAGGCACCGACTAGTATATTAAAAATTCTGGCTTTAAAATGTTTGGGAATGGACAGTGACAGCTGTATCTGTTTTAATAATCACAGGCACAGATTATCAGCTGATGTTTTAGTCAAAATGGGTATCAAGATTTAGGTCTAATAGATTACAAAAAAAAGTAAACTAAAGTAACACAGATGGAAAAAAATATAACAAATATTTCAAATTTCTCAATCCCTCCGAAAATCAGACACTTTGTAGTGGAAAAGTGTAGTCAGGTTATTAAAACACAACATTAGTTACCTAGAGATACAGATTACACCCTGTTCCCAGTCCAGTAAATATAGGGGTTGACATTTTTAACCAGAATTTCAAGCAAAAGCACTTCTCCTACCAGCTGTACAATCAACTTCCATGGGAAAGGCATTTAACCCCTCCAACTCCAGCATTCCCTTTTCTAAAAAAACTATATCCCTCTGATAGCTCTTTCACATTAGGAACCATAAATAATTTTTCATAAAAACACTTTGAGCTACAAATTTCTACAAACTTTCATAATTTAAAAAAAATTTCCTTTAACTAATCCCCCTGCTTTTTGCATACCATTCACATGCAGCACATGTTTTTACCTCAATTATGACTTACAGCAAGTAAGTCATCCCACTGCAAGTAATTCTCCACTACAAGTGCAGAATGTGTTAAAAATAGTGCCCTGGATGCTGCTATTACTTTCTGCTCTTCTGGGAAATAAGTGGCTGTCTCTGCACCTGGTAGTTTATTTATAGTGAAATGTGGTCGATATATGCACCTACAATTCTGGGAACAGAATTTTTGTGTGTGTGACTTGCTTTCTCTTTCTCCTTCCTCCTTTCTCCCCAATGCCAGGATTCAGCTTCCTGAGGCTTTTTCTGTCTAACATGGCTTTTGTGTCCCATTCACCTACTGTTAGAACTCCATGTATTGAAATGGCAGCAGCTAATAAATCTATGCTCATCTCTTTAATGCTTTTCATAAAACTACTCCATTCTATATCTTTTTATTTTTGCCTTACTTCTGCTTTCACTCTGTATACACTCAGTGTACTCACAATTGTGTGAGATAGCATTTACCACCTTCTCAAAACTGATATTTCTAAAACAGGTATTTCATTTCTCAAACATGCTGAAATTCATTGAAGTATTTTGTGCCATCTGTTTCTTCTTTTTTAATAAATAAGTTTTTTCATCATGGCAACCATTACGACAACCTACCAATATTTATGAAGATGTAGCAACACTCACAGAAACAGAAAAAGTGACCTATGAACACCAAAGAGACTCTGTTTCAGCTTAAGGTGAACGTGGAAGGAGTCCCTGGTGCCAGAATGAAGATGATATCCTTACATGCAACTCAGGAACGCTGAGGTGTAACTATTACGTCAATGGATGTCTGTATTCCCACATCCAGCAAAGACCCCCAGGGGATTCCAGCCTGCCTCGAATCAGACCCACCATTTCTTGAAGGAGTTCAAAGGGTTGTTCAATGACATCTTCATGAGATCAGCCGCACAGCTGGCTTTCTGGCGAGGTTGGCTGCCTTTAAGTGGAAACTGTCCGTATCTGCCAAATGGTGGTCAGACACCAGAACAGACTTTCCAATTAGTGGAATACCCCATTTGATGGCTGGATATGATTTTCCTCTGTGTGTGTGTGTGTATGTGCATGCTCCACCTGCATACTACCACATCTGAAGGCTGCGGTGATGCCCTTGCAGGGAGCCTGTTGTCCCAGGTGAACCAACAGGGAGTCAGGCAGTCTCCTCCTCCCTGGGCCAGCAGAAGCCGTTTCAGATTTCCCACAGCTGAAAATCACTGTGTGCAGGTTTTATGTAAGGGCCTGTTGGAGCCGGAGCAGCTCCCTTGCTGCCCACCAGTGAGCTGTGAAACACAGGTTATTAGTTCCAGATGCTGCTTCAGCGCCTTTCCTTCTGCAGAAATTGTGCAGAAGTCACTTCTTTTGGTTTCTCAGGACTCCCCAGAAATAGAAAACACCACCAAAAGTCACTGTGGATTTGTTATCCCTCTCTCAACATCAGGCAGAAAGTCTTGTCCATGAGCCAAAAGGGATCTGTGTTACACTCACTACGGAGACCTTACGGCCGATTCACAATGGACCTCACAGCAAGAGCCAGAGCCTCATATTAAGTACCAATCCATTGTCACTGCTTGTCTAATACATGCGGCAGGTGTGCCAGCTCCATGACAGTCTCATTCACACTCTAACAGGAGCCTTGTTTTGGACAGAAAAGAGAAGCGCCTTGTGACAGAAACCAGAGGAACACTCAGCTGCTGCAAAATTCCCTAAACTTGATCTATGTCTTCATGCCTCCAAACTTTCACCCTGAGGTTTTAAAGAATTGCATCAAACCTTTCAAACTCCTTATAGGTTTGTTTCTCTCAAAAATCTCTCTACAGAAAAGTCATTTTTCTTATCACTTCTTAATTATAATAGAGGCAAATACTGTAGATGCATCTTTTTGCCAATTTATGGTACAACATTCTCTTGTAAATGGGAACTTGAATTCCCTTAAAATAATTTTCTTCTTACTACACTGTGATCATAATCAATACATAACTTTGGTAAAACTCACCATTTACATTCTGCATATTTGGGGGTAAAAAGGAATCCAGCTTTAATTGTTCATGAGAAAAAAATGGGCCAATAGAGAAGCTGAGCCTGCAGTTTTCAGACATATCAGAAAATATAACTTCTTAAAGCCTGAAAACATTCCAGTGTTAAAACATTTTGGGCTCATGGAAAGGTAATTGTGAAAATATACAGGCCCTGTGTAAACATGAAAGTATTTACGAGGTCCTTCAAGGATTTCAATCCGACGGATTGTTGGCTCGTCTTCACTATCCCTGTATTCGTAACTTCTATTGTATATCCTCAGTTATGAGCACGGCAGTAACTACCAGTGCACTTCCAAGGGCAGTAGGTCAGTAGTGTGCTCTAACTCAGCCTCCAGCCCTTCCAATCAAATCCCTCCAGCTCTTCCAATCCCTGACTTCAGCCAGCTCCACACTTGCTCCTCACCCACCACTCTGTGGAAGCCTGCAGCTCCAAACCTGGAGGGCACAGTGCCAGCTCTCATCCTGGACATTTTAGGAAAGGGAATGGCTAAGACTGGGAAAGGTTTATTTTAGATAAGAGGAAGAGTTATATCTGTTGGTATTTACTCTAGCATGGGAAAGGCAATTTGTTTCATTTGTTCAGAGTCTACTCTAAAAATAAACAGTAATGCAACTGGAGTCTTGGGCTTCTTTTTATGGTTTCACCAATCTAAATAGATAAAATAACTTTGATTCATGTACTACCTTTAGGTAGTAACTTCATTAAATAGTCAAAATGATGTCAGGTGAAAAATCATCTAGAGTTCACAAGAAATCTTGTCTTTACATAAGGCCAATTTCTTAAACAAAAGAATTTTGTTTAAGAAATGGACAATACTTGGCAGAGACAAGGGACACTGAAAGCCACATGAGACACGGAGGCATTGTTTTCCCCTCTGTAACTGAGAATTTTGAAAAATTAATTGGTTTGGCCAAAGCAACGTGAGAAAATGGAGCAGGCCTGAAAAAAGAGCTCCCTCCATATAGCCTTCCTCTCCCTGTCTCCTTTGAATATTCACATAATACAATTAAACTGTTTGCATGTGACTTTTTTTCCTAATGGATTTGGACACTGAAACAACTTCATGAAAAATTTGAAATTTGGGGTGAAATTTAACAGTAGAAAACAGTGTCTCTGTTCTCTGAGGATTAAGGTTGAAAAGGCTCATTAGTTCATCTTTGTAGCTCATTCAGTGTCACTGAGTTTTGGGGTTTTTTCCAAAACTCCTATGAAGAGAGAAAATCAGGTCTCCTGAAAACTACAGAGCAAAGTAGCCTTGTTTACCACCACCTGTCAGAAAAGCATGTTTCCAGAACATAAATATTTGGGTTAATATACACCAGTAACTCTGCCCAGCTGGAAGTTTGCCTTCCATTCATGTTCAGATTAACATTCTTCACACAGATTCATGTGCATCAACTCCTCACTTTGTTTTGTTGCTTTTAGGAACAGTTCTGGATAACCTGGTGTCTTGGTTTGGAAAGACAGGTGTCTGCTAAGAAAGGCAGGAGGCTCTCCTGAAATGGAAAAATGTAAACCCCCTCCCTCCAAATCGTTATAAATTTGAAATTAAGGGGGGCTCTCAGGCAAAAATATGGGAGCAGGAATAACAGTTCTTTATTAGGGAAGAAAATAAAAAGATAAAATAAACAATGCAGTAAACTAAAACAACACTGACAGAGTCAGAATACAACCTGATACCCTGTTGGTCAGGGTGCTGGTAGCAGTCCAATTGGAATTGTGGCTGCAGTCCTCCTGGAGTGTCAGGTGTGGTTCTGTTGGAGCAGGGATCCTGTAGAAGGGTGTAGGCTTCCTCTGAAGATCCAGTGGAAGAGGCAGCTGTTCCTCTGGGAAATCCAGTGGAGAAAGCTGTGTTGGTGTTCCAGAACCTCAAGATTATATCTGGGTAGGAATGCTTGGCTCCTCCCTCTGGGTGGAGCATCTCACAATGGGATGCTGTAGTTCTTATCAGTCCTGCAGTGACATTCAATAGCCTGTTATCAACAGATGTCCCCTCCCAAGGGAGGAGTGATTGTGGAAGAGATAAGGAAAACTGCCCACTTAACAGAAGACAGCTGCCGTACAGATGGCAAATAGAATAGAATTTGCTTTTCAATCCAGGACATCTGGGAAGCTGGTGTACAGTGAAGCAACCTGGCATCAGCCCCTGGCCAGGTTAAGAGGATCATGAAGGGAGACACGCTGGACTGTCCCACAGAGAGCTGCTGTAGGTACAGGAGGGAGCAATGGATCCTTTCACCCATCCCACATGGGCACCACCAACTGCACCACACTGAAACCAAGGCAAGGCTGCGCTGCTGCTCGGCCACGCACATGAAGCAGCACCTGGTTCTGCCATAAGTATTTTTGTCAGGGGTTCAATTCCACTGTTTATGGCTCATACAGCTGCTTTTCGGGTAATGGGATCACACCAAACTCAAAACCCAGCACAGGAGAATAGGCAAAAAAAAGGAATAAAAATGGTTCCTTGCCATGTTTTCTTAAACCTGACATAGGCTTAAAGCCCAAACATAATTTTAACAAATCTCACCCACATCTCAACACATTCTCTCCATCTTTTCTGTGGTAGCCAGGATTCTCACAAGACAAAGCATGGCCTTGTTACAGCAGCTCCCTTTTTCCTTTGTGCAGCCAGAAAAGGATCCAGCTTCCCACACAAACACTCTAGAAAAGATGGGCTGGATGCCCTCTGATGCAAAAACTTTGCCAAGTCCACCACCTAATGATGTCTGTCAGTAAGAAAGCACCAAGTAGTCATTAAACACACGTCTCCTCAGAGAGACATGGCAGGATGCACCACATGTTGCACCATGTTGGCAAGCTGTCTTTGAGTGAATACTTATGTCAGCAGGACGAGAAAGGAATCTTTTTGTGTAGTAGTTGCTAGTGCAGGCCCAAACCAAAAGCACCCTCCCAAAAGTCTGGTGATTTTCAAAATCTAAGGTATCATCTTAAAAAAAAAAAATCACTAATTACCCAAATTTTATTACAGGCCAAACCAAGACCTTGGATCCCAAATAACCCTCAGACTTGGGTTGGCTCAAATTCTGGATCCAATGTCTGCAGTGTGGGCTAAGGCAAAACCAGAAGGGGGAAAGAAAAAAAAATCAGCCTTGCTCCGTGGATCTTTAATATAGGGCCACCTCTGATACACTTTAGAAAAATATAATGAGACCACTATAATATATATTCCAGCCAAAATTCTTGGCTCCCAAAACCAACTTTATATGGTATGCAATACAGAAACACCCAGGAGACGCTATAAGAACTTTGACAAGGCTAATATTAAGCTAGAACAAAACAGAACTACTGGCACCAACTCCACTCAGCTCTTAAGTAAACTTGTCCCATTAAAAAGTAGCCTCTAAGATATTTTCTCTCTGAAGTGTATAGTAGCTTATAAAAAGCAGGAAGGGTTGCCAAGTCATAGATGTGTTCAAGTACTCCTTACCCTCATTAAGGAACATTCCCTGGCAGCCAGCAGCTTTGAGTGTTCCAGTGAACCAGATTTTATAAGGGGGGTGTTTACAGTGGTGTGCAATGTAGCTGGAAATCATAGTGCACTGTAGCAGCCCTGCACTAGATACAGCTGTGTTTGGAGCCTTATCACCCAGAGCACAGAATAAAACAGGCAGGGTGATCAGTGAGGTTCCAAAAATATAATGAGTATTAAGAAAACAAATCTTAAGCCTCCCTGCTCCATAGGAACTAGAGCATCCAGAGATGACAGTGCCTAAATACAAATTAGGCAGTGAAATACCACTGAAGATCCAGGTCTCACTTCCACCAGTTTTGTACAAAACAGTATTTACAGAGATGTCTTCACAGTTAGCAGGCAGATAATGTAGCTTCTCAATGCACCCACTGACTTCTGCAGCAGTTAGGAGTCACATTCCTTTGTGAAGCTGGACCTTAGTGCTGCCCCCCACCTTGCTCATCTAAGGGCTGTTTTTGCTTCTCCATTCAGTGTGTAACATATTTTCTCCCTAGGGATTTAATCCAGACATGTAAGAGGAATCAACAAGATGATCAAACACAGAAGGTCTTATCATCCTTAACACTGATGAAGAACTAAAAGATCCACACTTTGACAGTACCAGTGCTGAGAACCTAAAATCACATGTTCTCTTGAGTCTGTCACTTTTCCTCTCTGCTACCAACCAGGGGCTGTTTACCAAAGGTTTTTCAGTTTCCATTGAAGAAGGATCCAAATTGATGTGGCATTTAAGCAAGCTGTTAGTTATCTGAATCTTTCACTCTGCATACACAAATATAATTTATCACCTGTTCATAAATACATGCTAGCTACCAGTTCCTACATAGCTGACCCCTGTCCCTGTTTTGATTTGAGGAATCCAGCAAAGCGCAGTTTATACATCTTGTGATCTTTCAGAACAATACTGAACAAAGAAGATACAGAACCTGGCACAAATGTAACTGTGTCACCCACGCTTTCCCAGAGCAGCAAACCCTCAACCAAGCTGACACAACCAGAAGAAAAGTACAGTCTCTGCAAAATCACATCCGGGTATAGGCGTTTGAAGATTAACATACTAATTAAAATGCTACTAAAGTGTAGCAAATAAGTGGAACTTAAAAACAGCAGAGCCTTACATAAACTGTGTGGTCACTGATAAATTAAAGAAGCAAATAGGCAGGCTCCCACAGCATCTTGTTAGCTGCAGGATCAATCAGAGAGAAAAAAGAAAGAGAAATCTTGGTCCACGGGGAAAACACATGGAAAGAAAAGATCATTGCCAGACACCTTTCTGTGGAATTTCTGCTCCAGAACTTCTGCTAAAGTTTCAAGGATGCTCAGAAGCAATGAGCAAAGAGAGATGAGGTAACATGTAAAGAGACTAACTTTTTTTTACTGTCTTACCCTTGTATGTGGATTCTCCATGCTAGGTGAAGTAACAAGATCTAAGGCTTGGAATTCTTACAAAGACTTAATGGTAGACCTCATAATTTGTTTCAATTGTTATATTTTTTACTTTAAGAGGCAGACCAGAAATCCCTTGAGTCGCTATTCAGGGTTTGGGATGCCCAAGATACAAGAGAGCTGGGGATCAATCCAAATCCCAGAGGTCTAAGGTGGCTGAATGGTGAAGCATCATTTGTTTGAGAGGATAACAAGGTAACAGAGCATCCAAGTATGCTGGGGAGACCAGGGACATAGAATGATATAGAATGGTTTGGGCTAGAAGAGCCCTTAAAGGTCATCTAGTTCCAACCCCATGCCATGGGGCATGGGACACCTTCCACTAGACCAGGTTGCTCCATCCAGCCTGGGCTTGGACACTGCCAGGGATGAGGTGTTCTCATCATAATAAATATCTTCCTTATGTCCAATCCAAACCTATTCTCTTCTAGTTTAAAACTGTTGGCCCTTCTCATATCACTGCAGGCCCTGATAAAAAGTCTTTCTCCTTTTTTCCTGTAAGTCCCTTTAAGGATTAAAAAGCTGCAACAAGGTGTCCCCAGAGCTTTCTTTTTTCCAGACTGAACAACCACAACTCTTTCAGCCTTTCTTCAGAGGACAGAGGTACCAGCCATCTGATCCTTTTTGTGGACCTTCTCTGGACCTGCTCCAAGAGATCCATGTCCTGAGGGTTCCAGAGCTGGATGCAATGTGCCGGGTGGGGTCTCACAAGAGCAGAGTAAACCTGCTGGTCACATTTCTTTTTACATAGTCCAGGTTACAATTGGTTTTCTGGGCTGCAATTACACATTGCCAGCTCATATCTGATTTTTTTGTCAACCAGTATCCTCACGTCTGCAGGGCTGCTCTCAATTTATTCATTACCTTGTCTGTTCTGGTGCCAGAGATTGCCCCAGCACAGATGCAGGACTTGAACTTCATGAGCTCCACAGTGGCCCACTCCTCAAGCCTGACAAGGCCCCTGTGGATGACATCTTTTCCCTCAAGCAGATGAACAGCACTACTCAGCTTTTTGTCATCCACAAACTCGCTGAGTTACAATCCCTCTGTCTACGATAGTTGCTGGGGTCTGCCTTTTTATCCTTCTTAAAAATGGGTATGAAGTTTCCCTTTTTCCAGTCACTGAAGACTTCACCTGGGTGTCATGACTTTCTAAATATGATGGAGAGCAGCTTAGCAACTACATCTGCTATTTGAGATATATATCTGCCTATTCAGACTATGTCTAAGAGGATTTAGGCTAAAACTTGGCAGTCTGTAAAGTGTCTAGCTATAAAATCCTTACCAAGTTGTGATGCTATGTATTTTGCTTTAGAGTATTGGTATAGTCTGTGATCAGGTTGTCCAGAAACCTTCTTTAATGTGCTTGGAGAGGAAAAAAAAGAAGGAGTGGGAGTAAAATGAAATTTTATATATATATAAATGTATATATATATGTCCTTCAAGTGAATAGGACCTCATTCTGAACCAGGAAAGCAGTTATAATTCTTTCCATGGGCTTGTCATCTAATTGGAATACCATGGGAAACTTTATGGCTTCTTCCCCTCTGTTTTATCTGCTGTGGTACATATAGAAGTCATCCATAATGTCACAGATTGTTTTTATTTCCTCCTACTGCATTGCTGGCAATTTTTCGTCTCATGATAAACACAGTTAGATTATACCCAGCATTCAATGTGCTTGTTAAAACCTTTCAGACATGGCTACATTTGGAAGAAAATGTGAACAGAGTGAGTCACCAACATTTTATTTTTCTAGAGGGTCATTTGAAGCTAAAAGATTGCCCAATAGACCTCAGTATTGGGAGAAAAGTGAAGTGCCCTGCAAATAGCTTTGGCTGTGGATATATACCTAATTAATTTCTAGAGAACATCTCAAAGAATCAGCATTTCTGCTAATTATTTTATAGAAGAGAGTAGTACAGAGTTGTCACTAGCTAGGATAAGTACAAACCCAGCACCTACACTAAGGAGAGGAAACAGTACTTATTACCTGGCATCAATTCCATGAAAAAATGAAGATTTGGATATTGGTTCATACACTGAAAGATACACAGGACTTAATGGATTTATGTAGATTAAAAAAAATATAAGATGCAACTTTTTTCCCAAGCTATTCATTTAGGCTTTAGTTAATGATAAATGTTCCAAAAAACAATTCTTCTAATTCTTCTTACCTCCCTTTAATTGCTGTCCTTGGATGGCAGGAATCACCACCTGAAAGTGTACATCTTATGGTACCTGACATACAGGAAGCCCAGACCAGTCATCCAGAAGTCAAACCACACTCCACCACACTCTGCTGTTGTTCCTCTGTTCTACAGCTTTTGCTCACAAGAAACAGTGACAATGGTCTGTGAAAACCTCCTCTGGATTCTCAGTTGGACCATTAATGAACAGCATCCAGTTGGGCACTATGGAGCACTTCCTGCTCTCAGGACTCCAGGGGCAGTGGTAATTCAAAACCTACCACAAGCCTGAAGAGAGAAGGAGCCTTTCATTCTCTTTGTACAGCATATCACACCATGGGGACCTTGTTCAGGATCAGGGTCTCCATTTTCCCCTTTTTCTCTCTAAGCTCCAAGTCTCAGAGAAGCCACACAGCCTCTGTGGAAAACATGACACAGAAAAATTACAGATCAGCAACATGAGACACCTCACCATTTTCTCCTGTCATGAACAAAAGGTTCCACATCCAAGTAGGGAATGCATTTCAGCTTCATGAGGGAACCCTACAGGGACATGTTGAACAGCATGACAGCCAGCACTACCAGTGGGAAGAATTGGATCATTTGTGAGCACTACCTAAGGAAAAAATGGAGCAAAGGACTTTGCATTTTTTTCATATACCTAGAGATGAAGGCAATGGTTACACAGGACTACCTACTTCTTTCATAAGGGAATGGAAAGTAACTCAGTCTGCTGAAAGGGGAAGGGTGCTCCCCTCCTTTCCCAGGTATAGGTTATCAATCAACACTTCCACCAGAGAATCTTGGCTGATGCAGTGACAGCTCCCCCTCCCATCCCTGTTAGCTTGAAGCATGACTCTTACATTAAAATTCACATCTGATTCCCATATTTCAGGTGGCTTGTGATAATTCAGATGTAGAAAAGGATAGTAAGTAGAGATGAAGTGGCCATATTGTTTAAAATATCTTGGCATTGTGACAAATATTTTAAAAAGCAAACAAATTCAAATATTTTTTCTTTCTTGCTGAGCTCAGGATATATAAACTTGTTTTCCCTTACTTCTGCTTCCTGACAGAACAAGTTCCCTGTACAAACGTTGTCTTGAAGGATGCCAGGAAAGGGATGAAGTAGCTTCCAACAGAAGTCCAGCTCAGGAGACCAAGCAGCAGGAGCATCAGTTACCATGCAGAGCAATTTTGGGCAGTATAAGGCATGGTGCAGGCATCCCTGTCCCCACAATCACAAACCTGTGAATTGGCATGAAGTTCTGCTTGTAGAAAATCATGTGCAGAAATTATGGTATCTCACCCTAAACACCTCTTCTAAGCGTACTTGTCCTTTCTCCTTGTGTAGTGAATGTATGTTCAGAAGAGTGATGAGGTATGTAGTATGTTTTTATACTTTATTGCCCTTGAGCTGGTTGGTTTTGCCTCCATGGTTGCATGCAACCACTATAACCAAGCACAAAGGTAGACCAGGTTCACCTGACCTGCTACTGCAAATGTCTAACAGCTGTGGGGGAAGCGACTTAAAGCACACCAGTACAACTGCCTTTGAATAAAGGATTCAGAGTGAATCATCCTACACAAAATAGAGAGTAACGTGAATGTAATTAATGTTGTTTAGACTCACAATGAAGTGGGTCTCACACTCAAAATTAAGTCAAATATTTTTCATGGTTAAAACCACTGCACAGAAATATTGTCTTTACAATACCATACAAAGGCTTTTAAGTAACAATTGCCATCTCCTTTCACATCCCACTATTTCCTCTATCATTGCATCCCATTAAACAGGTATATTTATAAGCAATTACCCTGGGACTAAATATGCAACCTTTCCTCATAAGACTAAGAGGCTTTTGCCCAGGAACTTTCCTCCAATTCAGACAAAGTTAATTACAGCACATGGCCATTTAATAGACCTCATCAGTTAAAGATTGTTAAGCACTTCAAATATCTACATTCAAAGAATGCCAATAAACACATTTCTGCATGATAAGCTGTAGGAAATTTATCCAGACTTAAATTTTCACCCTCCTTCTGTCTGTGTTCTGGGTTTGAAAAGATAACATTCAGGATGATTTACAGCATAACCCAACAAAGGACTCATATGGCATGGTCAGCCATGTACAACAGAGTCATGCAACTGTCCTTTCTGCCTGGACATAGCCAGAGATTTCCAATAACACCACAGCATTCTTTGAATTTCTCTTTAAACCTAGCATTCAACTGTTTTATTTAAAAACAGGAACACGTCAGTTGAAAGGAAAACAGCAACTGTGGGATTTTAAGAATTGCTTCATCGTATCTGCTGCAACTCATTCACATAAATGGAGTATCCTTATTGTGGATTCCTTTTAAGGTTTTTTTAAGTATCATGCTACAGGAAACTCTTCTGGAATAAAACCAACAGTAAAAATTACTACAAAAAGCTATAAAAGCACTCTGAAACTCTAAATATAAAAACTCTTGAAACTTAAACTCTAAAAAATACTTTCAAGTGATTGTTTTAACCTATACAGAATACCTTCAGAACATCAACAACCAGAGCCTGGCTCACCACCCACCTCTTCTTGTTTTTCATCCCACTTTATCCCTTCCTCCTACCCTTCTATCCTCTAGCAAGAACAGTCAAGCTGACCTTGCCCAGACCCTCCTCCTTTACTGTCAGAAACATTCGGCAGCATTTTACATCTGCGATTGAGAAACCCTGAGGTTTGTGCTGATTTTCCTCAGCCCTGCAGCCTTCCTGAGTGCTGGGATCTGGATGGCTCCTCTCTACAACAGCACCCTGAATGCTCGGAGCAAGTGCCTCTGCATTCAGCATTGGACTTCACTCCCTCCAAGGGTTAACGCCTGTCGAGCAGAAATGCTGTCTATCTTTGGCAAGCTAGGATGGCTGAGGTCATTTCTAAAAAGACATGTTAAAAGCATTTTGAGCAATATCTTTTGTACGTAAGTAAATTTAAACTTTGGCCACAATAGTACTGGTGGAGTTGTTCAGAACTCTCACTGTAGATGGAAGTTGGAGAGGCAATTTCTGTGATGCAAAATTTTCTTGGATATAGGTAATACTGGAGGAAAACCATAAAGAAAACATGCAGATGACTTAGAAATCAATGACATATTTGAAGCATAAGCATAAAAACAGATAAAATGATTTCTAAAATTTCAAGAAAACTTAACATGAAAATTTAACCCATTGTGTGATCTTAAGATAAAGTGAAGTTGTACAGAAATTATAGATCAACTTATTTATGAATCCCAGCCTAAAGCAAAGTTTTATCTAAAAATTGACTTGATTTCACATCCTAGTACTTAGAGACCTAGAGAAAGCCATTAATTGGAGTTCAAATAGATTCTGGGAAAGAGAATTGCAACAAAGAAAGATTCACACATGAAAGATGCAGTCATTCATATAACAAGTATGGTGTCTTGGTTCTGATGAATAAGGAAGAAATCAAAACCTGCAACTAAAAGTGTCGACTAATGACAAGGATGATGGCAGTTCAGCAGCAAAGTTCACCTTAAAGTATCTTAACAAAAATCACGGGTGCAGAAGTTAACCCAAGAACTGTGATAAATTCAAGTCATCTCATATAAGCACATGGACAGGCACGAATCTTCATGCACACAATATCTGTGCTCTTCATAAGGCTTTATTGGTATTCCCTGTTTAGAGAAGGGCCATCTGCTCCCTGCTGAGAGAGACAAAGTGCAGAGCCTCGGGATTCGGCTGCATGAGGAAGTTCATGCTCAGTGAGCCTGGGTGTGAATTTACTGCATATTAGCTACTCAGCACTGACTGCCCATTTGGGTACCTCTGGTGCTTGGGAAGTGAAAAACAGCATATTTCACCTTCAAAAAGGAGCCTGCCTAACTCACACAAAAGCACTCTTGAAGCTAACCTGCACAAAAGCACTCTTAGTAGGTACTAGAATCATCCACCCATGGGAATTAGTGCCAAGTAACTAGCAGGCTGTAAATCCACACTGGAGCTCCCTGCATGCAAATTCTCCCAGCAGACAGACCCTTGTGAGCCCAGAGCAGCAGCCAAGCAAGGCCAGCCACAGCCCAGCATCATCAGGAGCCCATGTGGTCCAGGACTGGAAGCTTATACACACCCTCTCCTTTAAAAAATACCTATGTGTACAAACCAGTTCCTAAAGATTCTCTCAAAGGAACAAGTTATACAGATTATTACAGAGGGAGTAAGAAAATGTAGGTGACAAAAGCAGAGAAAGGAGGGAGGGAAGTTGGAGGCAGTCACATAACACCTACAACTCTTCAGCCATGAAGCGGGATGTTTCATTTATCAATATTCATTCCAAGACTGCATTCTAGGGGCTGCTCTTTAGGATGCAATTTACTCTCTGTGCATATTGCCAGATTTATTTTTTTTTGTTTCTTTTGATCCTATGGGTGAGACAGGCTGTGCCAAAAATGTCTTTGCCTAGGGCACCCGTCTGTGCAAAGCCAGCAGCTCTAATAGGCACTGGAAGCACTCAGTGCTGACACTTCATACATCAGCAGCCTAGTAAATTGTACTTTTTTTTTTCAATAATCTCTCTATATACAAAATCCTGAAAAATGTCATTTACACACAAAGAGACCACAATTAATTTATCAGCACAGTTATTCAAACCTCTTTAGACATCATCTTTGTCACCAGAGGAACTTTTCAACAGCCCCCAATAGTCTTTAGTTTCTCAGGCCTCCACATCATTATAATCTATTAGGCACCTACATGTTAGCTCTGTTTTATTATGTAACACATAATTATGCATTTCATTAACAGCATCACCAGGCACAGTACATCAAAGAGAGAAAAGCAGCTGCCCAGGAAATTCAAAAAGATGCAGTTTACTTAAAGCTCACTGTTAAAAACCTCCCCCAGTTTCAGTTAAATTGTGACTAACATGTTTCAAAGATTTTACTCTGGCTCAGAGAGCAGAGTCCAAACAACCTCATTAGATGCAAGGCTGCTGACACAGTGAATATTCCCTGAACCCTTGATATTTCCAATAATATAAAAGGAAAAAATCATCAGCTAGCTACACAGTGCAAATCAATTTTCTTCTACTGAAAACCCGCTTAGCTGGAGATCTCTCTTGCTACTTTCAGCTTACAAGGACAAATGCACAAGGGAGGACCCATCAAAAAAAGAAAAAATATTTATTTTGTATTTTAATTAATTTTTCAAGATTTGTTCAAATAGAAGAGCTATCTGGCCAACTGAACAAAGAAAAGGCAAAATCCTCTTCCTTCAGATAACATAAAAATCATCATCATTGGAAGAAGCAAACAACCCAGAAGAAATAATTTCGTCATTTTTCACAAGGTTACACTAAACCAAAAGACTTGGAATTACGAAAACATTTAGGAAAAAGAAAAAACAAGTAGCTGCAGGACAAAGGTACAAGACAGTACGTATGGGAGCAAGTTTAAAAAGGGGGTGGATGGGAAGGGACTTGAAGTTTTGGTAGTATCAGCCAAACCAAATAGTTTTGGAGTTGAGGCTGCAGCTGGCACAATACTCTTCCTCTGGGCACAGTTTCCCAGTCTTCTCCCAGATTTTGTGGAAGAGTAGACACTCCCCCTGGAAAGCACCTTTCAGTTCTTACATGTACAACCAGAACTTCCCTCCTTGGAAATTTTTGCTCCTATTTTTAAAAGACACCAAGAAAAAATTGTTCACGGTCAAGAGAACATTTCCAAAGGGTGGAGGGCTTGTAGCCAGCAGAAAACTTTTGATCATTCTTCTCCTGGAGCAAATACGAGCACGGCTGCAAGCTAATCATTTGATGTAAAGAATGGAAGGAGACTACAATTCCCTAGTCACAGAAGTAAAAGAGCTGCACATGAAGCTTTCTTGAGGAGTTTATGGAAGTAACATCAAACAGGACTAAGTTACTTGTATTTTCACAACCATTTCACAGACAATGTAGATCTGCATTTCAATTTCTTTAATCTTGGTCTTATCATCTGCTGGCCCTCAGCAACCTGTGTGTTGGAACACTTGAGTCACTTTAATTGCCACTTAATAATGTCCTGACAAACCATGAATTAAAATGCTGTTATCATGATCCACTATTTCCATCTGGGATTATGCCAAAAGAGGCACCTTCTTCACATATCGATACAACTGAATACTCCCTTCCTGAACTTGAATTAATCTCTCTCTTTAAAACAAAGTGAAAAATATTCCTTTCCTGTGCACTTCACCTTTAAAGAAATCCTTTATAGTCTTAGGACTACATTCATTAACTCAATTTGCTTTACTGTCTCCTTATCACTCACCACCATCACCGCTAAAAATTTTTGGAAAAGTGGGATGCTGCATTACAGTCAACATAAATCTCCTGAAAAGTCACGATTGTCATGCTAGCCCTGAAAAGTTATGCACTCAAGTTCCCTCACCCTGCTGAAAATGATTATTTCTTTGCAGCCTGAGGCACACAAAGCTGTGCATCACACTCTACAAAGGGCGGCACACCCAGCGTAGGTTCACTGTGAGGATGTCCTGCCAAACCCCCGTGCCAGGAGGATTGCACAATTAGTGGGATTCTTCCTCTTCCAGAACTCAACACCATTAACTATTCCAAGCCATTACAAGGAGTAGGCAGCCTCTCGTACCCTAGAGCTTAACTGCTGCCAAGACAGAGCACAAAAAATATCTCAGTGCAAGGCACATACTTTTTAAGCAAAGTAGTTCTAATTAATCACACTGGTGCACTACTCCTTAATTTAACTTAATTTGTAGTGTTAAGTAAGCTCTCATGCCAGTTTTCTCTGATGTGAATTTAAATATTTTTGTGAGTGTTTCTGAAGCCAACCAGCATTTTGTTGATGATTTCTTTGGTAGAAGAGAGAATTCTTTTTTTTCTAAGACCTAGAAGCGGGACATTGACTGCAAAAGAGAACATAGAAATACTCAGTGAAGCTAAGTAATCCCTGGAAACATATCAAAATCCTTTGAGTCTCAGTCCTTGGGAACTTGATGGAAAATGCTATGCAAATGTTTGATTTCTTGCTTCAGTCCCTCACGGCCTATAAATACACCTGTTTTGACAGGTTGCAGCAATGGATGCAAGTGATACCAGAAACAATATTGGTGATAGCAGTGACTCTTGCCAAGATCCCCTGGAAAGACATCTATCAGTGCTTTTTTTCTGTAAGCTGGCTCTTCACCCTATGTACACAGCAGACATGAAACCGTGAAAGGAGGTTTCAAAGCCATCTAAATCTGTTTCAGAAAGGTAACACTGGTGTGTGTTGTGTCAAGTGAACTTTCTATTAATAAAAAGATCAGCATTGTGTATGTGTGTTGCTGAATATGCCCAAACATTCAGCAGGCTCGCATATTAAATCTTCTCAAAACAAGCTCTGAACTGTATAATAACCCAGCTAAGCAACATGGTACTTTAACTCGCAGTATTGCAGAATGCTTTTAATTATGATTCATGAGCATTTTTTTAAATAAAGTAGACAACTGCAGTGAATCTCTGTTGTATTTAAGTGAAGCTAAAACCAACATCTTCAGAATGCCAGAATTCTGAATGTTCCCAGCTCCTGAGGTGTAGAAAAGGCTGGAGAAGAAAGAGACACTTGACAACACACAGCTGCAGACTATGCAAGGTTTTTACTGAGGCTTTTTGATAAACTCTGTACACCCCAGGCTGAGAAACCAATTTCAACTTTAACTTCAGTGGGAGATTAGACCTTAAATAACAAAACTTAAAAAATCCTGCTGTTGTCTAAAATGAGCCTAGATATTCATTCACTGCCAGTTTCTAAAAGAACTGCATTACAAAATCTGAGGTCCTGAAACCATTCCCCATCCCCTTCTCTGTGAGAATAGTTTCACTTATTTCATTTTCCAGAAAAGCTACTGCCAAAAAACACACAGTGCTCTTCCCCTAGTTGGAGTAAATTCAACAGAAAATAGTAGGACCTAGTGTATTGAACACTAGGTGTTTGCTGATTACACCTGGTTACTCCAATTATTTTGGGATTATTTTGAACAAGGCTAGAGTCTGTACCACACTATTCTGCATCTCTTCTTCTTTGTAAAAAGGTTGCAGTCTGAAAAAGTGTAAAACATACCATTTAAACACACTGGGCTCCTCACAATAGGCAGTGGAAGGAGAGCAAATGCTTACCCTGTTAGGAATATCTGCAGGCTTGAAGATTTTGAAAAATTGTTTTACTAGGGTTTAATCTCTTCATTAGAAAAAATATCAGGCAGCTCAGTAACAGAAAGCTAGGCCCTGTCAAAACAACTTCTGTGAACCATCTCAGGTGTAATCAAAATATGGTAAGTGATCCCTAAACTGTTTAAGTGTGACGGGCTGATGCATTAAACAGCCTAGCACTGGAAAGAACCTGCCAAATTATTTTCCAAATAATTATGCATTTCCTCTGCCTTTTTTAAGGAAAGACAATGTGAAAATTCTTGACTACTACTCATTTGTCCCAGGTTCTGCAAAAGATTTTCCTTTCCCCACCAAAATCAGATGGAAAAGCAGCCTTGTGGCATTCTTTCATGAGGAGTTAAAATTAAGACTGTGGCCATGGAGAGAATCCAAAGCTAAATTCACTATTGAGTAATCCTGCTGGAGTAACAGCATTTAAGGCATCTATTTTTGAACTATTTTAAAGCAGCTAAGGAGGAGACAATTTGAACTTGCCTGTTGGGTGGGCACATATGCCTTCCTGCCCTTTCGGTGAGGACTCTGTAGCACATGCCTCGTTAGCCAGCACTGCAAAAAAATGCTCCCTGATCCAGAGCATGCACATGTGTACTCATTCTAAAACAAGGGTCAAAATCTTCTCTGATCTGCCCCTATGTAGCACAACATGACCTGTCATGAGCCTCTACTGCATTCTCACACAGCAATGCCTCCCCTGACAGAGTGTGCTCCCTATCATTTTCTCTCCATGTCTGCTCCAGGAACACCATGTCCCTTTCACGCCCTTCCATCTTGAGTAAGTCACAGGAAGGCACAATCAGAAATCTCCCAAGGTCTGTGCTGCCAAAGTGTGCTGTGAGGATGCAGTCATTTGTTACAGCCAGTTCTCCCTTGTCTTCCTCTCTTGCCTCCTGAGTATTGCATACACTCTGCTAAACAAGTGGGAGAAAGGGAAAAATATGACTCAAGCCTTCCAAATAAATTATCTTTTCTTTAAACAAGGGTCAGACTGAGGAACAGGGTGAAATGGGAGCAGTATAACTAGAGTGACCTGATGTCAACCATTTGCTACATGATTTGAAGCACCAGACAACACAACTCAATTTATCTCCACAGTCTGTGCAACTTTGTCCTTTCTGAAGTCAGGCACTGCTGTGCACATGTTGAACCAGGGACTGCAGATATCACCTGCTGCTGCACTACTCACCAATGGATAACAACCTGGTTGGCCACTGCCAGTATGGGTGTTAGTGGGGTTTTGTTTTAGAGATGTAAGAAAAGAGCTCAGGTTTGGCTCTGCAAGCTTTCCTCTACCACATCCATCAGGCACTCAAGAGTTTTTCCATCATCACTCTTTGGTATTTCATAATGAGAGAAGAGCTGTCATTAGGACAGGTCCCACTGGACACCATTTATGCTCCTCTTTTCCTCAATGCTTCTACTTTTCCACATGCCTTCACAGCTTCCCCTTGATGCCCATCTCCATTCACTCTTGTTCATGACAGCGGTACACCTTCCACCCACGTTCACTGCCACCACCATGTGTGTCCTGAACCCAGCCTTATTCCTCTCTCTTCCAAAAACACAGAGGACATGTAGAAACTGTGGCAGCAAAACATGTTGCTCTGCCCAAGTGAGGACCAGGGTGCTTCCTTAGGGATTTACCTCTCTCAGGACCCAGGGTAGGAGCCTCCATCCCACCGTGTCCAGCCCAGCAGTTGCTGTGTTCTGTAACCACTTGCTCCTGTTTCAGCAGGGCCCAATAATCAAATGGGGATCTCTGGCCCCAAGCCCTCATTCATTAGAGCACCCAGTTACTTGGGGAATTTCATTCAAAATTATTATGAACCCATCAGGCCAGGAAAAAAAATATTATGGTAACTTTTGTCCCAGAGAAAAATAATTTTCTCAAAATTTGTAAAAAAAACCCACTCTTGGCAGCATTATGAAGGTTTTAAAGTTGAAAATATAGCAAAATTTAATGGTTTCAGATGCTTTTCATGTCAGTGTAACTGGGAAATACCTTTAATATGGAAACAAATTAAATTTGGCAAAGAATTAGTACTTAAGACATCCCAATTGCATTTTGTAATTCAAAAGAACTGAAAACAGATAAGATACTGTGAATTAAAAATAACTTTTGCATGTTAAATTCTTGTGAACTTTCATTAAGGTTTGTGTTACATGTCCCAAATGTACCATTTCATGTTATAATACACTTCAACCCTTTATTTATAAAATACTTTTAAAGCTACTGATAGCTAGAGCCAGAAAAATGACTATATAAAAATGTTATCTTCTCAAATTACAACTTCATTTCCAATGTGTGTATTTAAAAGAGAGATGCAATCTCAATTTCAATATTTCAGATGCACAACAGAACTTTCAGTGCCAATTGAGTCCATGTACAATTCAGTCATGTCTGTTTATTTTACTGATAAAACCTGGTACCAAAGCTGACACAGCTATATTAGAGAGAAAGCTGGACTCTCTTCTAGTTTGGGAATTACCTGCAGGCTAACCAACTGTCCCATAGGTGCAGTTCTTCTATACAGATGATGAATGAAGGATTCAGAGGGGACTTGTTCTGACCTTTTTGGGCTGGGTTCACAAGGCTGCCATCCAGAAAGAAAAAAAGAGTTCATTTCACTTCCCTACAAGCATACATCTTTTATCAAATGTTCCAGTGATCTGACAAATTGTTTATCATCCCTACAGAGCAGTATTTTTCAGGTTACAACCCAAGAAGCTTTCATTTGGAATGCTATATTTTCATCTCTTGAGAATTTTAAAATTGGATTTGGCTTGGCCTCTCAGATTAAACTACATCTCCCACGATGCACCATGTATTGGGCCTCCTTCTTGAACATACCAAGAGAGTTTCTTTGGTGTTTCAAGGCAAATATTTCATTCCTTAAAGAAAAATGTTAATGTGGAACAACAAAGTTTGAACAAGACAAGTAATTTTTTTAAATTTTTCTTTTAGTTTGGGTTTTTCAGATGTTCAGCTTTCTGATGAAATGTCCAAGGTTTTGTAAAAAAAAAATCTGAGGTTTCTTTTAATACCAAAAGGACCAATTAAAACAAAATTTAATTTGACATCTTGCAAAATATCCTGTTTCCTGTAATTCCTCATGCCATAAGACCTGCCCTGGAAACCTGTCCTGGATCAAAATTGAATGGTCTCCATTTTCTGATCTCACAGCACAGCTGTGCCACAGCTCCTGAGCCCCACCACTGCAGGGTCAGCTGCTGCTCCATTTGCAACATAAGGGCACTGGTACAGAAGCCCAGCTTTGTGCCAGCACTCACTTTAGCCATTGAATAATTTACCAAAAAAAAAAAAAAAACCAAGCTTAAGACCAAGCAGGTGAAAACTATATATTACAGAAAGGCACCTGCACTCTAGTTAACTCTAAAGTCAGCTGTTTGAAGAGTATTTTTATTGTTTTCTTCATGGAATAATAAAATAATTTGGGTTGGAATGGATCTTAAAGATCATCCAGTTCCAAACCACTTGCCATGGACAGGGACACCTTCAACTAGACCGGGTTGCTCAAAGCCCCATCCAAACTGACTTTGGCCTTCCCCTTACCATAGCAAGTTCTAAGGCAGCCAGTGCATTAACAAGTCTCACATAAGACATAGTTTGCATTGAAAACTTTTTGCACCCCCAAGTCTGGCCAGCTCTGCCAGAGCAGCTCCTGCAGTAACCCCCAGCTCCCTTTGCAGGCTCTCCTCATTGCCTACACAGCACAGCAAGCACCAGCAGGCACTTATAAACCAAGGAGGGACAAACCGTTTCACACTGTGAGCTGCTTTCATCCCTACTTTCCAGCCCAAGGAGCAGAGAGGAAGAGGGAAAAACAGGAGGTCAAGGCGGCAGAAACAGCCCTCACCCAAATGGAGGTAGGGGCTGCTCAAGGCTAACAGGCACACTGTTTCACTGTAATGAGGAATCACTGAATATCCCAAGTTGGAAGAGACCCACAACGAGGCTCAAAGGCACATCTATACAGACTTTTTCTAGCATCCCATTTGTCAAGAAGAAACCAGAGAATTTACACTCAATTAATATTCACATTTAATCCAAGCCTGATACATATCACTATTTTCATACCCAGTTAATGTACAATTTATCCATCTTTGCCTGTAGAATAGAGCTCTCAACCATTAGATCTGGACTCCCTCAAGAGAAACTTGATTTAAGTCAATGAGGATTCTTGGCTTCCTGATGGTCTGCTTAGCAGCCAGAGATTGTTTTCACTGTTTGGTCTTCAAACATCAGCTATGCACTATCAGCTATGCACTATTACCTTACTCATCTCAAGAAGGAAAGACTCGGAACTTATATTTGTGCCAGCATTTTCAAAAACATCCCTCCTGCTTGCATCATCATCACTGCAAAGGGTTCAAATGAAGCATCTTGCATCCTACAACCACTGAGCAGCTGTCTGATTAAAAACCTGTACTGGTACCAGGCAGATTTGACATGCATTTTAGAAGTTTTGTGCTTATTTTTCTAACATCTTATATCACCATTCTGATTTTGTTATAACTTCCCTCTAGTTACCTGGATTGGGTGGCTGTCTGTGTTGTATCCTCAAGTCACACCCATAAAACAATGCCCCTCTTAAATTTATTGTGAAAGGAGGACTAAAGCTTCTTGAGTCTCTCTCAGAGGAACTGAGAAGGGTAACCCTGAAATTTCCAACAATCCATCCGGTCTATAATTTCAGGTAAGTACATTTTGCCGAAATTAGAAGTACTGAAGGAATATACAGAGAGGGAAGAGGTAAGGATTTAGTTGTTACTACGTGCTACCAGAGCTATTTCATCACACTTAGTCCAGATGACCTGTGGCAATACTGTGGAACATGTCAGAAGTACATATTACAAATGAGGTATTCAAATTACAAAAAAGAAAAGTTCATTTTCATTACTAATGGAATGTGTATAACAAAGACATATCAAATTTCCTAACTCTAGGACAGTGGTCACTTATAGCAATGTAGTTTATTATCTTGTTTTAATTTGGGTGTCAAACAACAGAAAGCATGAACAAACCTCATTTCTGAGCCTTCATTGCTGCCTTAAGAACCAGATGATTTTACAAAAAAGCTTTTTATTTCTGCCATATTGCAGACTCAGACAGACATTAACAAGCAGCTTTTCATAATGGTCTGAAGCCCCATCAGATGATCAGTATATTTCATATTTCAGTACCAACATCATGCCTGTTTGCACAGCCTGTTTATTCACAGCAGCCACACCCACCATTCCCAGAGGAAACTCTGGGACAGAGCCTCTCTTGGGAGAGTTAATCCTCTGAGGAGATTTCCCTTTGATTTATATAATGACATTGCACTTCCACTTCCAAATCCTAAGAAATAGTCTCTTTTCTCCTTTAGTCTGCATCTGTCAAAAGCCTGATATTCCAGTGTTTCACACTCAAAGAAGGGTTTAGAGTCTTAACCTTTTCAGAATTAATTGCATTTCCCATATCCATCAGAAGAGATTTATTGAAGAAATAAATTTGGCCAATAAAGTGATATGCTGCTTTAATTCTGTTTGAACAGAAAGGCAAGAAAGGAGAGACAGTCAGGGTTGCTTTCTATCATGTGTAATAGAAGGAAAAACAGCTCATAGGACAAAGGATCCAAATTGGTGCAGATGAAACTTCTCTCAGCTTGCACATAGGCACATCAACAGCACTGGACACAGACACTGATACTAGGCTAGCCCAGAGCCACCTTTCCTCGTTAACACTTGTGAGACATTTTTATTGAGAAGCAAAAATAAAAGGAATGGTAAGAATACAGGATTAGCCAGAGAGCAAACACACTGTAGAAAGATGCCGTTCCTCTTCCACATCTACAGCACCCTGAGGCCTGCAAGCCCAGGACACATGACACTTAAAAAGACATGGGAAACAGAAGTCTGTGGGAAGGCAAGTCATAAGGCTGTTCCTTGTACTTGCCAAAAAAAATGTCACCACATCTACCCTTTACCACAAAAAGCTGAGGATGAGGGTCAAGTGTCAGCATGGGGGGTAGAAACAGGCAGCCAAGAAAGAAGAGGTGGGCAGATGCCTGTGGGGTCTGCCATGAGGGGAAAAAAGGAAAAAGGCATCTTACAAACCTGTTCACTACAAGTCCCACATTCATAACTGTTTCCAAATGGAAGGCTGTGAAAAGCCAAAACAAACATTTCCAATTCTTTTTGAACCCATCAGACAATATAGGAAAAATATGTGCATTTTATGGTTTGAGGGCACAACCTTTTAATTATGTGTTTGCATTGTCATGTCCAAGACCTTTTTTCTCCTCAAAAATTAATATTTCCTCAAGCAATGCAGCTATTTATCTTGGATGAACATAAATTGAAACAGAATCTGCCTGTGCAGAGAGAGGCTCAGAAGGGTTAGAACATGACACCTAGGGGAATTCAGAACGCACTGCAACGCAATCCTCCTCATTTTTCTAGGGCCTTTTCAACTCGGTTCCCTACAGTTCTTAAGTTTCCAGATATTGCTTTGCATACGCTGCATGTGCATGTGCAGAAGCACTTAGAGAACAAATACAGGTAGTGGAGAAGGTAGGGAGAAACTGAAGGAAAGAAAATGTAGGAATTTCCTCTGTATGAGAGCTGAATGGACAGCAGTTCCTGGCATCGAAGAGCAGCACGTGTCCTGGCATATGATCACCTCTCGTTTCTCCGTGGCAGAGCACAGCCTCATCAGGTGAGGAAAATGTCAATCAACTGCTTTTGCCCCTAAAGACTTATACCTGCAGAAAGACTGTAAATTAATGGTTTACAAGTTATACTTAAATTGTACTGAGGCATTACAAGAAAATCCAGGCCTACTTTGGAAAAGACATTACATTTAGTCATAATTTGGGCTCTCAGAAAACTTACATCTAGCATGCAGGCATCAACTTTCCCCTCTTCAAGTCTTACAGACTTAGTTGGCCAACAATTCACCCAGTGACTTCCAAGATATGCATAACAGCAATACCAGAGGCAGAAATAGCAGAGTTCATTTTTACTTAATTACTTAATGGATAAGTAAGTGCTAAAGCAGCAAGAGGACACTGAAGGAGGACTTCTTCCATAATCAATCTAATTATTATTTCACAATAGAGAGGGTTTCTTGCACACATAACACCTCTCAAGCTAGAATATAAGAAAAAGAAATGCTTCCTACAGAATTTACACAACCTAAGACTAACATGGAACCCTTGGTGTGAGTGCCAATGAAGAGCCCCTTTATCAAACACTGTGCAACAGCACACTAGGAGGGAAAATCCAGGCTTAGTCACTCCGTGTGAATTCTGACATCTGCAAAGATTTCGATGAGATACTTTTGGGCAAAACCAGCTGGGCAGCCAAGTCTGGGTTTAGTCATGGGTGAAATTTCCACACACACTGACACTCACAGGCCTTGAATGTCCTGACCTGGAAGGGTGAAAACTTCCCCCTTGTGACCTCAACTTCACTTCTCTGTTGATTAAGCTGAATTTCAGCTGCGCCTTACCACTCGCTGTCCCCAGGTGTTGCAATCAGGGAGAGCAAAAACACCCTCTCTAAGTAAAAGAAAATTATTTGCAAATACTTCAGCTTTCAGAAGTTTGCCTGGAAAGTATTGTAGCATGGGCTCAAGATGTTCTATTACAAAAGGAGGGGGAAACAGAAATGTGAAATGTGTTCCAAAAGAATCCCAAAATTTTGAAATCTATGAGGCATAACTTGACCAGAGAGACCTGTGAGTTTTCCCATTAGATCACTTGCCTATACTGTAAATCCTTACTCCATCCACAAGGCCATACTCAACCCCAGCATTAAAAGATGAATTGTACAAGACCCTCATCCCCCACAGAAGTGAGTTCACAAGGCAAGCAGTGTGACCTACAGCTGTTTTGTAACCCAGCAGAAACCCCTTTTCTTCTTTGTAAACCACTGATGGCATTATCATTTCTGTAACCTCAAAAAAATTAAAAATAGGAAAAGAGACTGTGGAGGGATAGAATATAAGAAAATAAAGATAGTGCAGAAGGTAGTCTCACACCTGAGGAGTTGCAGCTGTACTAATCACCAAAGATTAGGAACAGGCCTGATCTTAGTAGGCCACAGCTGTGTCCAATAAGAAGACGAGTGCTACAAAAGAGTGGGTTAGCTGGGTGAGGAGAGAGCTGGAGTTTGTTGGCTGTACTGTGAAGAAGGGGTCAGTGCTGTGAGGAGATGCCCATGAAAAATCACTGCAAAGGTATGGGAGCTTCACAACAAGATGACAACAAGAGACGGTCAGATTTCTCAGTCAAAGTGTTACTTCCAAACTCACAACCCACAAGTAAAAGTTCCCAGATAAAACAAAAAACCCTCTTTGGGCAAACCAGAAACAGACAGGCCAATACTTTATTTATCTTTGGTTCGATGTGCACAGGGTACCAGTGCTTTATTTAGCTGCAGCAGCAAAAGCTCAACTCAGCCTTGGCCACAAAAATACTTGAAAACTCTACATACTTACCATTATCACAGTGAGGGGGATGGTCAGTCTTAAAACACCTCTGAAAAATGAGGCAGCTCCAATGGCAGCAGAGACCTGCATCAATCCATGCTCCCTATTCACTAGTTTGAACAGCAGTTAAGGAAACAAGAATCAAACCCATCATCCTGCCATACAAAGCTCCTCTGCACCTGGATATAAGAGGAAAAAAACCAATCTTTTTGCCAGTGGTGATGTTTTCTGCAAATGCTTTAACATTCTTTTCATCCCAGATTAATTTTTTCAGATTCTGTAGCAACTACTTTCCCACCAAAAAGCTCTAGCAACCTTCCTTAGTATGACCATTTACTTTATGCCAATCTCAAGCATGAAGCTGCCAGATTTACCACACTCTGAAGAAATAGGACTAAAAGCATGACTGTCTTCATGGCTTTCCAAGCACAATAAAATTAACCTTATAGCAAAAGTCAAAAGTATAGGTCACAGAAAGACACACTGAGATATTTCAGATTAAAAGGCCACGCTTCTAGAACTCTAGTCTTATATAATTTCTCAAAATTAAGGCTGCATTCGCTCCATAAACCTGGCAAGTAAAATATTACAGTCATATAATAAATGGGGAAAAAGGAGTAATAGGTATCAATGACTTGGACAAAACTAAGAATGAAGTTGTGAAGAGAACCCAGGAGTCCTCAAACCAACTTACACTGAAGAGTTAAGCCAAAATGTAGCACAGTTGTGCAGGTAGTTGCTGATATGATACACAACATTCCATCCCAAATGCAAGGAATTAGATATACAGACACAAGTGTCAGACAATGAACGAGATTTGTACATTCACTTCCCAGAAATCAAGAATTATTATTATTATTATTATTATTCGTACAATAGCCATTTTTTATTATGTATATTATATAGTTATTTCTTTTATAGCCTGTGCACAGGGGGAATTAGCTCAAATGGTAGAGCGCTCGCTTTGCATGCGAGAGGCAGCGGGATCGATGCCCGCATTCTCCAGCATCCCATTTTGCTGAGCAAGGGGCTGGAGAGCAGCACTGCAGGAAGGGCCCCAGGGCTTGGTGGCATGTTAAACATGAGCCAGCAGTGCTCTGGCAGCCAGGAGGGCCAACCCTGTCCTAGGGGCACAGCATTGCCAGCCGGGCAAGGGAGGGGATTGTCCTGCTCTGCTCTGCGGCCTCGCCTCGAGTGCTGTGAGAAGTTTTGGGCACCACAATGTAAAAAAGGCATTAAGCTCTTACAGAGCATCCAAAGGAGGTCACAAGGGTGGTGAAGGGTCTGAAGAGGAAGCCTGATGAGGAGTGGCTAAGGTCACTTGGTCTGCTCAGCCTGGAGAAGAGGAGACTGAGGGGGGACCTCATTGCAGTGTGCAAATTCCTTATGAGAGGAAGAGGAGGGATGGACACTGATGTCTCCTCTCTGTGTGACCAGTGACAGGACTCAAGGGAATGGCTTGAAGCTGTCAGGGGAGGTTTAGGTTGGATATTAGGAAAATGTTTTTCATCCAGTGGGTGTTTGGGCACTGGAGCAGGCTCTCCAGGGAAGCGGTCAGAGCACCAAACCTGTCAGAGTCCAAGAAGCATTTGGAAAATGCTCTCAGGCCCATGGTATGACTCTTGGAGCATCCTGTCCAGGCCCAGGAGGTGGACATTCATGAGTTCAGTGGCTCCCTTCCAGCTTAGGATATTCTATGATTCTGTGATTCGAGGAGCATCATCTTGCACCATTACACTTTTTCCTGTTTATTCATACAACTGATCTATTTTATTGATGGATAAAGTTCTGGAATGGTTTTTAAAACTCTATGTAGTTCTAGACTGGTTATAAAAATCAGGTTGTCAGGTCAAAAACACGAGTGCTGACTGACAGACTTAACTGTCTATATCTATTCAGCCAAGTACACCATGTTTCAGCAAACACTGCATATTAAGAATTGATTTAGACAACATTTTTGGGGAGGGCTGGAGGTGAATACACAGGGGTAGAGCAAAGGCAGGAGGTTGTGCACACAACTAATTCTTTCTATATTTTTCCAATATGTTTGAATAGCATTATGCCCTCTCCAGCCATGACCCCTTGCTTGCTGAACATTAAGCCTCTCAGCATTACTGCAAGAACTTTGCTCTAGTCCACAACAGCTTTCTAAAAGCTATGACAAAGACCCAGCTGCAGTTTTCTCCAAAGTTCAGGGTGTTATGTCCAAGATTAAAGTTCAGGCTATTACATACATAAGAAACAGATGAAAAGTCTGGATCTGAACCCACAGTCCTACAGTTACAGAGATGGAGCCAGAAGCGGAGACTCTTTCTGGATCCCCAGAGGATTCAAACAATCCAAACTTGGAAAGTCCACAGTTTTGGCTATGGTCCCTTCCACAGCTATTCTCAGATGATATTTCTTCATTCTTTTCCTCAATTTAGCATCTCTTTCGAAGCAACCCATCCTGTTCTACCTGTACAGCTTCCTCAGAACACTTGGTGCTTTGCTATTGCCAAGTTTCAACCTACAATTCAGATTGTTGCTACTTGACACAGGCCTTTCATACAGAGAGCACAAACCAGGACTGAAGTGAAGTATAGGAATAACCAGGCCACTGGCAAGCCCAGAACCCACTGTTCAACAGCCAAGAATGAAATAAAATGCCAAAGCAATGCAGAGGGATGTGCATCCAGATTCTTCATGAGTCCCATGTTTAAAAAGTGATGTGATCCCTTGCTTCCCACCCTCAACTGGAAGCACAGATCTGCAACACAGAGGAAAAGACATACAGAGATAGAAAACATTAAAAGGTCCTTTAACAAAAATGCAGTTTGCAGTAGTTCTCATTAGCTTAATCTTATTTTTAAAAAGCAATGAGTTTATGTGATAGCTTCAGCCTCTGGGGCACTTCCAGGAAAACAAGGAATGTATGTTCTCTCCAGTCTGGTCTGTGTGATGTTAATCCTGATCTAAATAAGGAGAAACTGCAGTGATTTAAACCAAAGAAAGGCAACTGGACTACTTGAGCAGGACTCCTTTCCCACTTCCTTTCAGAGATAGCAACTCAGGATCTTCCCAGCATATTTGTCTCAATTAGTTCTGATATGTCAGAATGGAGCATTACATTACTTTAAAGAAAACCTGCCTTATGAGTGAATAAGCTTTAATATACCCTCAAGTTGAGTTTCTTCTCAAGTATCAATCACATAACTCCCCTTGACTGAAGGCTTGATTAGAATATCTGACTCCATCTGGACCAATCCATACACTTGATGAACTGCTTGTTTCTGAAATTTCCCTCTTGAGTTGATTTATGCTTAAATATTAAAAGCAAAACAAAAAAAATTATTAAATGGATATATATCACTTGCCTTGCAGCCTGTACAGAATATATTGATTTACACAAAAAGCCAACTTTCCCTTAAATATCCCAATTAAGTTGTTTTGTTAACTAATAAATCTAGTTTACTAGATCAGTTTGTTATTTATTGTGCTAATCTATCTGGTTTATTATTCATTATGTAGAGGAATATAATGCTTATATTCCTCTACATAAACTTCTGGCTGCTGAAACCCCAAATTCCCAAAATCAGGAATTACTTTATGCTGTCTGAACACAGAAAATGAGGGGAAAAAAATTGAAATGCATAGAGCCTGGCCTTGACCGCTTTGCCCAGATGACACTGTAACTCTATCAAGGGGGATTAGCTGACCTAGAATTACCATTCCTGAGGAGTACTTCAGTGGGTAAGAACAGCACTCAGAGCTGATGGATGCATTTTCAATTAGAAAGCTTTGCACTGGAGAGCTCCACGGAGAGCTGGAAGGACACAGAGGTTTCCTTTTCCACAGCAGCACGGGCTATACTCAAACCACACCTCAAAGACGTCTGTCCCACACGTTCTTGAAACTCTCCTTTGGTAAACAGTGGCACCAGTTATTTCAACATTTTGCAGCTTAGACTGCTGGTCATCATGCCGGCCACAACCTGCCTTCCTCCACAGCTCTGCTATTCCTGGACACTTTCTCAATCTCTGTCATCCGGAACAAGTGAACTCTCCAAGCAGGTACAGCTCCCTTCTTCCAGTGTGGAAAGCAGCCGGCATGTTCTGGACATCACCACGAGCTACACGGTAACAATATGAACTCTGTTCCTGGAACAAAGAGCAGGAGATCTGTGGTATTTGACCCACCTGATCCCTGCTCAGAGCCACAAGGAAAAATTAAAATGCAGCCAATATCTAGTGCAAGAAAATTTCTTCCAGACCCCAGATTGGCAACCAAAGGGACACAAGATGCTTCCCAGTCTTGTATTTGCTTTTCACATTATTCCAACCTCTCAAACAAGAATATATTCCAAATTCATAATGGTCAATAAAAGAAGAACCTGGTTACTCTGCCCTGGTTTCCAAGCCATATGATTGTGTAACTCGCTTATATCAAAGCCTCAAGTTCTATACATAGGTCTTTGCTACCAGTAAAGGAATGCACACTCAAAAAACAGCACATCTGAGAAGTAATTCGAAGCTTGCAGCAATGCCAAAATAACTGAGAGAGAAACAACAGAAGAAAACAGGATTTTACAATTAAAGTACAATTGGTTGAGCAAGAAGAACAAAGCACAGAGAGTGGAGGTGTAGGGCTTGCTTACACACAGGGTTTTGTACCACTAACTCTTCCTGTTTGAAGTCAGTGCATTTAGTAAAGACAGATTTCTCCCTGGTGGCAACAGGAGAACTGCGCTGCCACACTGCAGGAATACATGTGCAGTACTCAGACTTGCTGGTGGAAAAAACCCATTGCTTCTTAACCCCCTTTTCTTGCCTTCCTGTGACTTCCTATTCCTCCTTCTGCAAGGAATATCAATGCCTGCCAGAAGATCTACAAAACGCTACCAAAAGCACTGTTCAGTGTAAATGTGAGGAGAAGCTATGGTAGAAGGAAGTGCTGTCATGCTAGCACAGCCACATACAGCCCCACCCGGAGCTGCAATCTTTCACTATCACAGTTTAAAGCAAAACCATACACTTGACTGAGTACAGTCAAGTCAATCAGTACACAAGAAAAAATTCAGCATCTTATAATTTCTTTGCTATTTGGTTCTTATTGAATCTCTTAAAGTGGCAAGGGTGCTTATTGCTAATCCATTGGATCTCAAAAGGGTAATTGTATTTATCTGCTCCTGGAGCACTGACTGATAATCTCACATTACGCTGAGATGACACAAATTTAAATGGTCCTAACTAAAGTCTTACAGCTGCAATCATAATTTCCTTTTTCAATTCCTAAGAAAAAGAGAAGAGTGAACGAGCTTCTTTTCCACATTTAGTCTTATTACAAGCTCATTAGAGACATCATCACTACCTTCAGCGTGTGCATGACCTTTCAAAGTGCAGAACAATTTGATGCTTAATTCCTTTCAGATCTATCCAGTTTCCACATGATGTACTCTTTATAACTTGTAGCCCCACCAAATGAAAAATTGACAATTAAGCCCATCCAGCCTCTAGGTTGGATGGATCAGCCTGACTATTTTTGATTCAGAGACAGACAAATAACTATTGTGGTTTCAGATATTTTTTCCTTAACAGCAAAAAATAGTTTTATTTTGAAAAATAACATTTTGCAAGCATTTAGTCCTTAAAATAAAGAGGGGGAGAAAAAAAGTTTGTCAGAGCAAGGGAAAAAACTTTTCCTGTAGCAACCCAAATAGTCAGAGATACCAAATCCTGGTAATAAGTGACAAAGGCTGCTTTTATAAAGAAAATGTAAATACATGTTATAGCAAAGAATACTGAGTCAAGTATTACAAGTCAAATAACAGACTGGAATTGGTGGCAAGCATGGTAAAGCATGTGTCCTTTCTATATAAGTATATATTAGCTTATATAAGTATATATAAGCTGTTTAGAATTGTCCTGGTTCTGGCCCAGATCAGTGGGATGGGGTGTGGCAAAGACCTTGTGGAATTCAATACCATTTTAAGTCAGGGGCATCTGAAAAGCCAGGGATGGGGCAAAGGGGTTCTTTTCCTTCCAAGAAGGAGTAAGCATGGAAGGCATAGGGTCTGTCCACCTTTGTTTTCCTTGACTTGGGTTTCATGAGCATTTGGCATGTAAATTTTCCTCTCTTTGTATATTTTTGTTACTACTTTAGTTGCTGTTACTTTTCCCTTATCTCAGCGCTATTTCCAGTAAATTGCTCTTATGTGAATGTGCAATTTCTGCTTTTTTCTCCCACCAGAGAGGGAAGGGGAGCAGCTCATAGTTTTTAATGGGAGTACTGAATTGGGGAATACCATTCCTAAACCATTAAATTAATCCAGTCACCAATGGCAAGCTAGTCAGTAGTTACAGTTTGTTTTATGCAATGTGCATATGATGCTGCCCACATGGAAGGACAAACAAATACATTTTACAAGGTTGTGAATTTGCAAAACTGGAAGATGGCAGTGGCCATTTGCAATGGCTGTGAAATCAAGCTGTCATTTAACTCCAGTCTAAGTCTTTTTCTACTTCCTCTGGATTCCTCACCTGTATTTCTTAAGAAATATACTTGTACTGCAAAGCCTGTATCAGATTCAAGGATCTCTTCAGCTGTTTAACCACAAAGCCCCAAGCCATTCAGCCACATAGTCCCTGCCTGTTTATTAACACAATACTTGCCATTTCAAATTCCTGGATTACAGTTTGTACTGGGTTACCTATTCATGTCTTCACAGAGAGGACAAATCATGTCCCTCAGCCAACTGGAGCTGAGAATAACAAAGATTTTTCATCAGTTTCCAGTTCCAGATTTCCAGCTCAAACACAGCCTGTCTGATACAAATTTATATACCTACCTACAAGGCCTTTATATTTTATAAAGCGGAATAAGGATTCCAAATTGAAGAAGAACCGGTGTGATACATACAGCCACATTTCATGCTCTTTTACATGTTTAGTTCCCTTTAGTTCTTTTTCTCCTTTCCCCCCCCTGCCCTTATTTTGACATGTCAGCAAATGCCTCTTACTGGAAAAGTTTAAGTGTGATTAAATTTCAGTGATTAAAAGATTAAGTGTTACTTTCGTCTCTACATGAATTCATTTTAAATACTCAGGTCTGACACACCTTTGAATTTTTTCCATCTGAAATCTTTGTAACAGCTAACTGGAAGAAATGGTTAATAACTGTATTCACATAGATATGCTCATGGTGATCCTCCCCAGTTATGTTTCTGAGATGTTTCTCATGTGGCAATTTCTCACACTCAAGACAAGAGTGCAAGGAAGGAAATACAGTAAATATCCTGTAATAGTTGCTGTGCATACCTGCAGGCATTAAGCAAACAGTCCATTCTGAGATGTAAGGATGGACAAAACAAAGAAAGAAAACTGTCTAAACCCACTAATGCCACCACTTACCACAAGAAACTTGCCCTTTTGTCCCACACTGCTCATTAGCAATGAGTAAGGCTGAGATTTGTCCAATCTAACTTCAGGGATGTGACTGCTGCAACCAGGTGGCTGGCAGAGAGCACTGGTCCCTCCAGGAAGATTTGGAGCCCATGGAATGCTCTACACACGGCCAGCCTGCCCACCCTGGCAGACGGTGGAGATGCAGCCAGACCCAGTTCTTTGCAGGCTGCCACTTGTGCACAGCAGGGACTCAGGATCTGTGTGTCTTCCCTTAAGTTTTTTTTTCCATTGGTACTTAAAAGTGTGCTGTGAGTCAGAAAAGGTCCATTATTTCAATTTAAATTCCTCCCCATTTATGCAAATCTGTAGTCCCTGCTCAGTATGAACAGTTAAAGACTTGTTTCTAACTTGCAAACTTATTGCTTCCCTTCTCTCATGAGGATGTTATGACAGGATTAATGCTCAGTTAATCAACAGAAAATGTTCCTAGACATCCTAGCAAGACTAGACAGCTATAAAGCCTAAAGCTAATTGTATGCTACATGGTGGAGACATAGACTTGCAATCCAAAGGGCTGAAGATACTTTATCAGGTCCTTCTCGTTTTCCACATGCCCATGTTGAAGTAAACATGAATGAAACCAAAAATGTTTGAAACAGAACACACAGAAGCACAGCACAGCAGAAGTGGTTTTCACTGACTGCTTTGCATTCACCAAAAGCAAAGGGAGTTTTTACATGAGATGACTGCACAGCATTTCAGTGCTGCATTTTTCATCATAATATAGTTCAGTATAACAGTTATATTTCATTCAAAACTAATGTTCAGGGTGTTATCTTAATTGAGATTAATTTGCATTTCTATACCAATTGAAGATACACCCAAAATAAAAAGATATTTGGAAAATATTTCAGTAGATGTCTGGACAAAAATTACAGGAACACACAATCAGAGTAATATATTTTCCAAGCACAAGGTTTCATCCCCTCTGTGGATAGGTATTAAACAGCTCAGATAGCACATTTATGGAAACCTTCAAGCCGAGATTCAGCTGTGTGCAGCTGTGACAAGTTGTCAGACAATTGTATCTCAAGCCTTTGTTCTCCTGTATCTCAAAGATTACAAGCTTAGGGGCAGAACACATCTACAACAGATAGATGAAACTGGGAGTAGCTCAGTCTTCACAAAGCTTAGGTCAGGTTTTGTTTTTGAAAACTTGACTCTGGGACAGTTCAAACCCAGGTCAACTTTTTGCCAAAACTCTGAAGTCCAAAGGGTGCTAGAAGGACAGCTAGCCTGGAGCCAGTGGCCACACATTTAAAGCAGTAGCCTATCTTCACAGCTAGGTAGAAAGGAAAATAATCCTCTCAAGTACCCCGTGTTAAAGTTTTGACAGCTTATATATTAAGTATATATGCCTATATCCCTAAATTGTCCACCCTGCCCATGGAAACCCTGAGCTTTTGGAACAGAAGCATTAGTCAACGTGATTTTAAAAAACAGAAAAAGAAAGATAGCTCTGCCAGATTCTTGGCAAAACATTATCTACATTGTGATTTCCTCACAGAGAGAAAGGTGATGAATTGAGGAGAAGCAAATGCAGGCCAAGGGGCAGTAGGGCTCTTAGAAGACAGCTTCGTCTAATCTATGGGCTGAAGATTAGATATTCAATTCCAGTCAAAGGAATGGTACTCCGGGTTATGTTGTGGGTGTGGAAGATACTGTGATGGGTTCTTTCCAAGTTTAAATGCAAGCTGGTTTATACAAGATTATTTTTGGTTAAAGTCACTGTGACATAGTTTCTTTCAGCTGCCTCATTATGTGAGTTTATTAAAAAAAAAAAAAAGTTGCATGGTTCTCTCTCAGATCAAACAGTTTCTTTCCTGCCTTTTCCTGCCAAGTTATAATAAAATAAGGACTGTGACCTGAGCAGGATCTTCTACAGCTAACAGAAAAGGAAAAACAGTCTGAATAAGAGTTCATGCTACAAAGTTAACATTAAAAAAAAAAAAAGGCAGAATTTAAAAAAAATTGGGATTAAGGGAAAAAATATATATATACAGAAAAGCTTTATAAGCATCACAGCCCTACACAACACAAGCTGTTCTCCCATTTTCAGGTATGAGCTGGCAAGGTGCTAACCACTCCATGAACTTTTGGAGTCAGCAAGGCACCGCTTCTTGAACAACATAAAATAACTCAGAGGAGTTTTCTTAGTGCTTTCTTTATGTCTGGCACTAAATCTTTGCTAAATGGTCTTACATTCAATTCCATAGTGTCTTCTAACACACTGACTGGCTCTTACTGGCTTGTGTTGGTGCATGTTTTGGTTTTTATTCCAGAGAGCAAAAAGCAGTGGTTTTTTGTGCTCAAGCAGTTTGTGCAAGGTTTCTGTAACACACCATGAGAAAGCCAAAGGGTTCCCAATGGTAAGGGAAATGGCTGTCAAACACAGCACTCCAGCTCCTAATTGTTAGAACAGTCATGGTTACAAACCCAGCCTCTTGCAAACAGTGGTCCCTTGGAAACCACAGTATTTCCACAGAACTAATGGGAGTCACACATGAGACTCTGCTCCTTGCCCTGCTGGACTGAAAACTGGATTTTGGTTAAGACATCTCATTGCAGTGCTCAACAGCACAAACCATGAACCTGTAAAGAGATAGGGGAGTAAAGCTGTAGCACAATATGAGAAGGCTGGGCTGGGGAAAGGCTGTCCCTAAAAATGAGAACTCCTGTTTTCCCTACTGACCTTACTCACTCTTTCAAACGTGGAAGCAAAAATCTGGAAGTGAGCTTCACTGGGCTGTGTTCCCTCAGTAGATGGTGAGCAAACAGCTGCCAACAGAAATGTAAGCATCCTGCCACTAAGAGGAGCTGAAATTCAGCTGTCATCATCAGCACGGGCATGCTCCAGCACAGCCCTTTCACCGGGATCCCTCGTCCTCTTCCTCCTAGCCAGGTCAGATTTCACCTCTGATGAGCCAGCAGAGAACCCAACAGCAGATTGCTGCTCTGACCAAGACAGGACTAGGCAGAGGGGGTGGTGGGCTGCCAGAGCACACACAGAACTTCCAAGAACTAAAAGAAATGCACTCTTTCTGACCCTATGGAGCAGTAAACCATTGGGAAACATGCATCTGTACCAGTCTGTGGAGAGCTCGCAGAGACTTGGCCATGTGCCTCAACCTACAGTTACTTACACTTTTAGCTCTAAAAGTTTCCTCTCTCATATTCAAAATATTGTTTTCCTCCCAGGATCATGCAGGCTGTCAATGCAAGTCAAGGTGATTGCCTTTCCCTGAAACTTATGTATTTTTGCTGGCTCAGAGTGGAAGATGCTGAAGAGATGTCTGGGCTGATGGGAGGAGAGTATCTCTATAACCAACTCACTGGTCTTCAGATGAGCAATCCTCTCTCCAGCAGGGAGAGAAGAGAAAGCAAGATATACAAAAAAACAGATATGGCATACATTAAACATACTGGAAAGTCTGCCTGTAAGAGGGCAGAAGAAAGGGGCTTCAGTGTGCACCAGTTTCCCTAAAGAAAAGTTATCTCAACACTTAAAAAGACTGGAAAACTCCTTAGAAACAATTCCTCAAAAATAATGGAAATAAAGAAAACTTTTGACAAGTAGGTATTTACTAAAGAAACTTACAGGGAATCTCAAATATGCTCAATTTTCTAAAAGTGCAGTAGAAAAGTTCTGAAGATTTTCTTTCTTCACATTTAATCATAGAATGGTTTGCAATGAAAGGGACCTGAAAGATCGTTTCATTCCAATACCCCTGCCATGAGCAGGGACACCTTCCACTACACCAACCTGGCCTTGAGCACTTCCAGGAATGGGGAGTACACAACTTGCCTGAATAGCCTTGTCCAGTGTCTCCCCACCTTCACAGTCAAGAATTTCTTCTAATTTTGAATTTATACCTACCCTTTTTAAGTTTGAAGCCATTCCCTCACATTCCATCACTATGTGTTCCTGTAAAAAGTCCCTCTCCAGCCTTTCTGCAGCCCCCTTAAGGTATTGGAAGCTGCTGTAGGGCCTCACCAGAGCTTTCTCTGCTCCAGGCTGAACAAACCTAACTCTCTCAACCTGTTTTATAGGATTGTTAAGGTCATAATATTCTTCATAACAACATACTTAAGCTATAACCAAAGCATAAAACTGAAAAGCATTAAAATATATAAAATACAGGAACCCTTTGCCTATACCCTTTCTTTTCCAATGTCATGACTCTCCCCAAAGGTGTATGATGCCAAATGGAAATTCCAAAGCCTAGATGTAAACTGGCCCAATCATGTTTTATCAGGACATTCGAGCTCTCCATAGATTGCAAACAAATGCAAAAGCACACCAACACAACTGCTATGTGCCACTACGCTGATAAAGTGTCAGCAGAGTAGAAGAGCAGCAGGAGAGTGACTCTACAGGTAAAATACTTCAAGCATAAAAACCAAATCAAACCAAATTAAACAAAGAAAAAAAATCTTTTCTCTTCTTATATACCTACCAACATTAAATACGTATATGCATTTTGAAAATCCACATTTTCTTTGCTCTGTTGCCCATTGTTAAGTACCACCAGGTCAGATTCATTTTCCCATCCAGCAGTGTGTGACCCACCCTCATTAGTCTCTGTAAATGTTATATAATTAAGAGAACTATATTATTTTTTTACAAAGATAAGCACAGTCTCCAAAAGGTTGCTTGTTTTTCTAAGGGACAATTTTGGAATTGAATTAAAGAACTGCATATGTAATTGATTCATCTTTAAATTCAGGGGGGGAAAGGAAGCTCCTAGAAGACCTCTAAACACACCAAGAAGGATGGTTGGAATGAAGGCCAAGATGTTCATGTCCAGCAAGTTCTTAATCTGAGTCAAAGAAAGGAGAAAACTGTTCTGAGCATCCTGCCAGTGACATGAATCATCGCATCCTCTCTCACAAAACCTGATACCTAAGAGTAATTTCCATGGAGGAAATAAATCTTTCCTTTTGATTTAAAGAATCAGCTAATTCATTTAAAGCTGATCTCTTCTTGCACACCTCACAGAGGTGGAACGAAGCGGGTAGGCACTGCTGTTGGCACACACAGGAGTAAACTATGATGTACTGCACTTACTGCTGGCACTCAGCACTTCAGGTTACATCTAAATAACACAATATAATGGCTTTAATGAGCACTTCAAAAGACTTTGCTGAATCAGAGCTTTGCTGAACGTTCATTTCTTAAGTGTCAATCTGCATCCATGTGCATTGAGATAATTTATAAGTAAATTTATTTAAGTGAAACTGTGGAAATTCATGCTGAGCTAGAACAGCTCACAAAACAACAAATCACAGGCACAGAACATAATCTGGCAGCTGTAATAGTAATTGAATTTTCTGCTTGACTCCTCAAGAAGCAGCAAGGATGAAATCACATTTTAATTTTATCTTCCAGGCAACAAAATGGGGTCAAGAGGTCAGTGATAATATATTAAAAGCTGTGAGGATATTATTTCCCTAGCCCAGGTTTAGAGTTACACAGCTTTTTGTCATGATTAGGATATGAACTGTATAAAAAGGTACCTGCCAGGATATGGGAAGGTCACATGTCAATAGTTGCCTGCAAAAAACCCTGAACTGGTCTGATCTTGGGGTTAGTGGATTAGACAAACTGTCAGCTGTCAGCCTGACTTAAATTACTTGAGCCTGAGGTCCTCTTATTGTTCAAATTATTTTTTCTCCTTCCTTTTCTTCTTGTCCCTGATCTTGTTCTCGCTACAAATAGCCTAGAGTTTAACAAATGCACCAGGTGGCTGCACTAAACATGGGTGGTATTTCCTGAAAAGGGAAATGCCAGGGTTGAAATCCATTCAGGCTTCAAGAGCTGGTCCACAGGGTGCTGCAGACAGAAGGGCTGGGTCTGGAACAGGGAGAATCCCACCAGCCATTCCCAGGCACCAGAAGCTCAACACCTCTATACAGTCACAGGGAGTAGGGACAGACTCAAGGTATATCATGCCTTAGAACCAGGATTTCAACAATCACCTACATAGGTACCCTGTGTACTAGGCAAAATTTTAATAATGCTATTTTTACCAGTAGCTGTAACTATATCCACCTTTTTCCAAAGGATTTAAAGAGATCTAATATTTAAGGTATTGGAAAACAGAGGGAACAAGCTTTATTTGAAGTAGAAAAAAGACCTGGTTTATTTACTTCAGGATCCAAATATCTTGCATTATATTCTACTTAATTCCAACCCCACACTAAAACTAAAAATAGGCATACAGAATTTCATTGGTTTTTCTCCCTACCTCTATTTTTGCTTAGGAAAAGATATTCTGAGATATCTGCTTTCAAGTAAAATATGCACATTACACTGTATGTGTGTGGCAGTAAAGGTGGAGTCAAGAGAGTATTCCACAGGCTGTAAATGAAAGGTGGCAGAGTTTACTCTTTGTTTTTGTTGTAATACAAACCACAAGCTTTGGTCAGTCATCAAGACAAAAATGGTACCTACAGAGTAAGTTTCACCTTTAGAATTAATCCTATGGTCTTTGTAAAAATAAAGTGAAGTTTCCTGAAAATCTCATGCTCTGGAGTACAATAAATTCCCCTGGTAACATTATGCTAGGTAGAATGAAACTAAAAAAAACCGAATAATTTCTTGAGAAACATAACCCACAAGCTTTCAACTCAGTTTATTCACTGTAAACTGTGTTTTGTTATTGCCACAAAATATACAAGAAACAAAATTTCCCCTGAGCCTCATGTTCAGTCAAATGAAAATGTTTCTGCTTATCTGTACCACATTAAGAGTCAAAAACTTATTGAACCCTGCCAGAAGTTATGTCATTAATAATTTTAGCTAACTTTTCCGTCTAGTAACACTAAGAGAAGATAGAAGGAGACAGAATCCACTGCTCTTTTCAGAAAACATCCTCAACTGAGTGTTAAATGAGCAAAGCTTATTGTAAAATAGCAACAGAAGTGAATCCACTTTTCCCTCTGCAGGCAGCTGTTCATTACACAAGACTTTGGTTTCAACAATGAATCTGGCTTCAGAAGCCTTGACCTCTTCCCTGCCCATGTAGCCTCACCTTTCTGCCACAAACTCTTACCTTCTTGGTGTGGAGCTGCAGCTCTTTGGGCACCTGTACTATGGGTTGGTCCACAAAAAGGATTTGGGTGGAAGCCCAATGTCGTCTCCACTTTCCCCTGCTAAAGCTGTGATAAAGCAAATATAACAGGGAGCATGCATGCAAGAAACATTGCCCATTTCCCAACTGAGGTACAGCTACATGTGGAAAATGCCATGATCTTTAGTTTCTGCATTGCTAGCAGGATACAAGCCAGAAGAAATTCAGAGATCAATGAAAGAGATTCAGAAATTACTTTAGGAAAAATTCACCTATGGTAAAAAGTAGCAAAAAGTGGATTGGGATTCAGAATACAAGGCATTTATTTCTAGCTCACTAAGTGATCTCCAAGTCAAATACAAAGGCCATTTAGGCTGGAAGAAGTGAAGATCCTGACACTTGCACATCACTATTGGATCATCATCATCAGGAGCAATAAAAATGAATGAAAGACGTGAAAATAAAAGCAACTACTTTTAGGTGGACGTAAGGTAAAAGGTTGTGTCATGCTGGAAGGAATAAAGCAAAGGTGGCTGAGGCTGAAGGTCACCTCCATTTTGCAACTGGGAACAAACAATGATTGCATCTTTTCAAATGTTTAATCTGTAAGCACCAAGGAACAGAGGCACAGTACAACAATGCCTGCAACAACAACAGAGTGCTTGAGCCAGCTACAGAAGGGGAGAACAGTTTATTTAAGAGCATCTCTGCTTTTTCCTTTACTTCAAAGTATCTTCTTCTATCCAGCACCAACACAGAAAATTATCTTATGAATAGCTATTAAACAAACAGTAGATGTTCTGTCTGTTCACTGTAATTTAGAACAAAACACTCTGTGTTGTATTTAAGTGACATAAAGTGTGAAGGCTTCCAAAACCCACCGATCTGATAACTGTCCATATCCCAACTTTCTCCCTTCTCAGTCCCCCTTCTCTGACACTCCCCCAGCAAAAACACTGAAAGAAACAAGCCTAAACCCCTGCATCTATTTCCTCCCACACAGTACATACTCATTAGAGAACTCTTTTCTGAGAAGAGAAATAGTGAAAATGGCCACCAAGCAGCAGCAGGTTTGCCAGGCCAGCCTGATGTCCCACTTCTACGAAGAGTCTGCTGATGACAGCCCAAAACACCAAAGCTATGCCTGCCTGTGCACCAGCTGTAATGAAACTGTGCCTGCAACAGGTAAAAGAGACAAAATGTGGGTAACAGGGGTAAAAAAAGCCCCATAGCACCATCTGGATATCACGGACAGTGAGCTGCTGAGCTAGCACCAAGCAGCCCAAGGCAGATGTGCCACCTCCCATCCTGGAATAGTGCCCTCACAGGAGTGAGATACTGCAGTGACAAAATGGTGAGACAGCTTGGGATTCACTACAGAATGAGAATACAGCCCTGCAGCCTGAAGGCTCAGCATGCTGCCTCAGTCTGTAAATGTCTGAGAAAGCCACATGGAATATAGATGCCTTGTCCCCTCCCTGTAAAGGTGTGGAGCCCACATGTGCCCCAAGGAGCAACTCCATTGCTGTAAGCAGCACCAGGAGCTCAAGTAGCAGAGATCTGCACTGTGAGCCAGTTCCAGAAAAGGAAAAAAAAAAAAGGAGAAAAAAGAGGAAGGAAAATAATTATAATATTATAAAAAAGGCATTAATGGGCAGTCTTCCTTAAAAATTTATTTTATATATTTTCACACACACAACATAATTTTCTTTCCAAAACACCCATTTTGTTCTATTAAAACAACATCCTGCATGAGACAAATGTTACATTTTTAAGGGAGGCCACAGTGTGCAAAACAGAGGAAAGGCTTTAGAAGGAGGAAATAAAATTATATTTGAATTCTGTCTTAGAAAAACAGACTCAAGTCCAGCCTTTGCAGGGGTTACTGGAGTGATGCTGATACATCTAATGAACTAATCAATAGTGCTCAAAAGCTTTTAAAACTTGCATCCTCTGGATGTGCTACCTGACACCTCAGGGGTAATTTGTAGACTTGCTGAGCATTCGGTACCAGCTGAAGTCAATGAGTGTAAAAAACACTTGAGTATTTTAAATAGTAACAAACAGCAAATTCTCAGAATAAAAAAAACAATCAGAGTCATCTCTAAACATCTGAAGGCTCTTAATTTTTCTATAGTGTTCACAAGTTTTATCAGTACAAGGACAGGTAGCAGTGAGGATAATGGAGAGAAAGTATGGGAAAAAATTAATGAGGTTGCGTCAAAGCCCTTAAGAAATCTCACCACTAAAGTCTCACAGGGAACCTCATGACTGATTTCCCAACTCACAAATGTTAAGACAATTTTGTGCATGGATTTTTATTTACATGTGGTGCTTTTCCAGCAACTGTTTCCAGCAGAAGGGAACTCAAGAGGTACTGCATGCCTCATCCCCAGCTGAGAAAGCTTTCCTTGGACATCCCCAACTTCTTGCTCCAGCCAGCTGTACATGCTATGTGTCCCACCAGTGGTACCCACAACGAAATTGGAGCCTTCCAACACATCCAGTTCAGCTCTCCAATGGAGGAAGGCCTTAAGTGCCTTCGACAGCCTAATGCTTGCTGAGTGACTGCTCTGCCTGTGACTGCACCTGGAGTGGGTACATCGCTGGAGCCTGCTCAGCACCAGAAGGTACCAGGAGAGTGGGAGTTTGTCACCCTGGTCGTTGTAAAGAAGTGGAGTCTCACTTAGACTGACATTTGTCTCTGTTGTCCACCAGCAGCCCTCTCTGTGATGGGGACTTCCACACAACCTGCTTCCCCCAGGATGGCTCCTGACTGCCAGCTAGTGCTTCTTTCTCATTAACTGGATCCTGCACAGAAAAACAAACATTTTCTCCCTTTTCTTACCACAATTGTTGATTTGTCCTATGACTAACATTTTGTTTAACCAGCACATCTCAGATTTATTTAAATTACTGTTCTTAAAATGCTAAAGGTAAAGGGCATCCCATATCTTCCCTTTGATGCTTTTTGATACACTTTTAAGCTACAGATAGTTTACAAGTGACTGTTCATTTTAATTCTATTTTTTGAGGAAATTAATACAGGATTCTTTTTTTTATCCTTACTTTAAAAAAACAAACAAGGCTTTGTAAGCTAACACGACAATAAATATCATCCAGAAGTCATAAAGTGGTTTCAATTTCTTTTCCTGGAAGCTAATGTAATTAATTTCAGTAGAACTGTTCAAAAGAAAGAGTTTACCAGCATAATCTCACAGAGACACATGAGCAGATAAGAGCCAGACTAAAAAAGTGTCACAAACAATTTAGTTTTTAAAAACTAAAAAAAAAAGGCCCCCTGTGAACATTGGGCAATCCCCATAATCGCTTTTTTCCTAGGACAGCATCATTAATTTAAGGACGAAGTCCATGTGTAAAAATCCTGCTGGTTCTCCCTCCTTATATAGCCCAGAAAGCAATGGGAAAATGTCTTCTGTATTAATGTATTAAACAACTTGTGAACTTTCTTTTAATTAAAGAACTTTAATTCTTCTAATTAGAGTGGGTGGCTTTTTCCTCATTCCAAAGTGGCAAACAGCGGGAATGCTGAAAGATTGCCGGTGCAGCATCTCTGTTTCCCTTCCAGATGCAATGGGCTCACCAGTGACTCACCAGACACCCCTGGGGCATCGAGGGCAGTGGCAGGGTGGCCCTCACAGAGCCCCACATCTCTGCCCATCACTTACTTATCAGCTGGTGAAGATCAGGAGGTGGATGCCAATGGTGTCCAACTGCAGCTGGCTCAGGCCACAACCCAGGGGAGCACTAAAAGTGATGTTGTATAATTGAGAGCACTCTTTGGTAAATTATTCATAAATCAGTTAAAGGCAGAGGAGGACAGAGCCTTAGCTGGCATGCAGCAGCAAAGCCAGGTTGGTTTCAACAGATTTAAACATGGAAAATGCTGAACATGTCTTTTAAATATGCAAAGTCCCATTGACATAAAGGAGGAAGCTACTAGAGACTACCAGAGAGTTCAATGTCTCTTTTGCAGAGATTATGGTAGTCCATGCAATGCCTTTGAAGAATTGCATGTTAATATGTGCCCAAGTGTGGTGACACATCAGACTAGAGCCCATCATTCCAATCATCTGTTCCCAGGTTAACAACCACAGCAGTCAGAGCAGCTCTACTTCTAACAGAAGACGTGTGATGATTTAAATTATTACAGCGTGTTCCCAGGCAGCACTTCAAATTACATTTAAATGGGGAAAAAAAATTCCAAACCCTTAGTGGAATGAAAAATCTATTCATTGTATAATCTTGGAAGACTTTTCTACAAGACTTAAATTAGGAGCCTTAATAAATCTCTCAGAGGCTTTTAGCAACTTACGTTGTGTTTATGTTTAATAAAAATGGTGGAGGGTTCCAACTAAATTAAATTAAACTAGCTCTTAATTCTTGTGTTTTGAAAAGGCATCACGTTGATACTGTGATGACTTTATTCATGGAAATATGATTCAACTCTTTGGCTCACAAATCACAGTTACCAACCCTGCACGAAGGAAAAAATCCCAGCTGCAGTCTCTGAGCTCCTGGAGACAAATGTCTGAAAGCAAAGAAAACAAAAGAAACCAAAAGGGAGAGCTAACCCTTGGGAAGCACTGTCTAGGTTTGTGGCCACCTCTGCCTAACCATGCACTCCTATTTTTGAACATCTGAGTCATCCCCCAGCATGCTGCACCTCTGTGCAAATAAATAAATAAGGATAAACCAACAGAGCAACAGAAAATGTGAATGGTTGGTGGGGAGGAACATGTTTGGTCAGGGTGGTGAAGAGGGGAGAACAAGCCTCAAGGATAAATACTTTCCAACCCCAAAGTGGGTCAGAAATAAAACAGCAAAACAGCCAACAAACAATCTATATCCTTTTAGCAGAGACCAATTTTACCATCTCTACTCAAGATATGCTTCCAGACAGATAATAAAGTGTAGCAGGATTCTCCTCTGAATGATGAATAAAGGAAATTATGTCACTTTCCAAAACAAACAAAAAGCCCAAAATCTGGCCCGCAGTTACCAAATTTGACTGTGTTGCAACGTAGCAAATTTTAAGATCCTCTCTGACCTACACAGGAGGACCAGGCAAGCCTCCTCTCTCCCCGCCACAAGGCCAAGGACAACGGCAGGGTGATGGCGATTCTCTTCCTTTGCACATAAGAAGGCAACATAAAAACATTATCCTTTAGAAAGATTATAAACTCTACTTTTCCCCACCTAGAAACATGGTGTAACACCACTGCATGGAACAAAAGCAGCTCCAACCCAACTTGCAATCTGCCACCTGCAGGGCAGCACCTGGTCCCTGTGGCTGCCCCTCAGCTGGCACTGGTGGCTGCTTCCAAGCTGGACACACAGACCACATCAGTCTGTGCACCTTGCACAGCCACTTAGGGCACTTCTGCAGGTGGCTTTAAAATTACTGTCCCTGTTGTGTGAAGCCACTTTACACCAGCTGCATTTTTATACAGACTTTGCACAGGTGAAAACATGAGATGTAAAGCAGCCAGCAGGCCATGGCTGTGTGGCAGGTGGCTTTGCAGAAACAAAACTAACTGCAGTTATCCAGATAACTGCCTGCTGAGCATCACTCAGGGAATTGTACTAGGGAACCAAGCCAGCATTTAAAACACACAGCAAACAAACCCTTTCCTCCACTGCAAGGCACAAATAGTTGTGCTAATGAAAAAGGGATGGGGAACAGCACAGGTGAAAAGAGCTCCTGGTGCAGGGTATTTTTTAAGCCAGTGCTGCTACTAAGACAGATGTTGCAAAGGCATACCCCCAGCCTGGTAGCTTTAACATTGAGAATTGCTATTTCTCACCCCAAATGGATCACAGGACCTTCTGGCTCACAGAGGAGCCTGTAGGCTACAGCCATCATGCATAAGAGAAATGTCCCTAAAAATGTCTTGATGTTAAAATGATGTTGAATAGAAGTGCCATTCAAAACACCCAATGATTTCTGGCAAGGCAGACAGCAAAGCTGCTGGCAAAAGAACTGCAAAGGAAAAAGAAAAAAAAGGAAGCAGAGTCAACAATCATTAGATGTTGATGTGTTAGATGTGTCTATGGACAATTTTTCAGTGTGACCCTCACCTTGCTCTGTTCACAAACAAATTTCCCAGAATTAGCAGCCAACACAGATGCCCATGTAGCTTCTGGCAGTGCACAAAAGTTCAAGCTCCTGACAGTGTTGCCATACGCATACTGGGGCTAAGGAGAGAGGAAAACAACTGACAAGTTCCCTGTCTCAAGCCCCAGCCTCCATCCTGATGCCTGAAGCCCATCAGCCTCTCATCTTTGCACAGGCTGTCTGTGGGGCAAGGTGTACATGTGAACCTTTGTGATTTGTCCAGTCAGTTCAGTCTTTAGAAAGCTTAAACCTGCTCTGTTATTGTATGTATAGTAACAACGAACTCCCTTTTCCTACTGTTGGTGGATTTCAGGGTAAATCTAGTAAAATACTCACTTTTTCTCTCACCTATGCTGTTAATTGCCTGTCTATAATTAAATTGAACACAGCAGGACAGTAAATGACAGAAAGGCTCAATGTTTTAGCTTTGGTGCCTCATAAAGTACTAACCTGGGCCACATGCAATACCCATATAGCACAGCTAAATGATCAATCTAAAACCAACAGGAACTTTTATATGGACTGATGGTCTTTGGCTTAGACCCCTTCCAAACACTGAGTTTTTTCATGAGTTATACCAGCTGCCACTTGTATTTATTTTATAAACACCACATGCTAAGTGTAAATTGCATTGCCACCACCACTGATTTCACCCCAGACACTTCTATACAAGTTATGGGTGGTGGAATCCAGGTTTAGGCTGAAGGCCAAGAAAGACCTCTCCAGTGGGGTTGTATAACTGAGGCTTTTTGGTTTTTTTTTAATAAAATAGTGAAACAACAAGCATATGGAAGAGTAAGAGATTTGGTTTATCACACTGCTATTGACTTGTTGCATAGGAGACCTAACACTTGCCAGCACAGAACCCAGAGAGAGAACCACTAGCCCAGACAGATGCACTCACAGCCAGGCCATCAGCACACACAGACCAGGTCCTGCTTTTCTGTCATCTTTTGTACTATGAATTTCTGCAGGCAGAAGATACACGGCCGGGAAAAACCAAGGAAGGGAGTGAATAAAGGTAAGGTGAATCATGACTTTCAGAGCCAAGTCAGGGGGTTTTTTCCAGGACTTCCTGCCCATCTCTAAAAAGCTTATAAGGGAAACATGGTTACTCCTCAAGGCCCTTTTCAGATCAGAAGCAGGGTTCAAGCACCTTAAGAATAAGCACAAAACCACACTTTCTAGAGTCTTCAGGCATTTTACCTGAATGGAGCCTTCAAAGTCTTGGACCAGTAATTACCTTAATGAAGCTGCAGCTATTATTAGTAGACAGAATATAAGTGAGCCAGCTGTTTCCTGCTTTATTTTAACCAGCAGGCCATCTCTCAAACTGGGCATTCTCACATTCAAAACACATGTTTTGGTCACCCCAGTTTTTTGGTTGGTTTGTTTATTTGTGTTTGGGCTGACCACGGCCGTGCTGTCTCCAGACCTCCTCAGCTCCCACGCACTTTGCTGCCTTCCCCAGGGCTCAGCTGTGACACACTGTGGGCGCAGGTCAAGCACATCCCTGGTGTTTCTGAGGTCACAGAGTCACAGCCTTCCCAGCAGCACATCCCATCATCTGTTTTGTAAATGCATCGTGCAGCACGGCCAGACAGCAAAGTGCACAAAAAAAGGGTTTTGCTCATCTGCAGCTGAAGGAGGTATTCAGATGGGGAGATCTTCTAGGGCAGGAATTACATGTTTGTACTGATGTCAGAACTCACCTCCCCTTCTGTATTAATAATACAATAGGACAGATTTTATAACAGAGCAGGACCAAGAGTGTGTAACAGTTGTTGCGATGACCTGGAGTCAAAGTGTGATTTCTTTCTATGTATTATTTACTTATACTTTAGTGTGTGTATATACACACATGCTTGTATATACATACAAATGCATATATACACATTTGCATGTGTATTTATCCACTGTTTATATATTTTATAAACTTACATGTAGTTTGTATATTAAAAAAAGGGAAATAATTTTCCAAGAGGATTATATATGCTTTCCTCATGGAAAACCTAAACTTGTTCATTTTTTTTAATATTTCCTCCGATAAATTCAGCTTCCATCTGTTCTGCAGAATAACCCTTTCCTTGCAATTCTGTGAAGTGATTGAGGTCTGTCCTTCAGCAGTTGATGGTATTATTCCGTTATCTTGAGTCCCTAGAATACTGCAGGACACATCCATGTCTCCATTGCACTGGAGAGCCCAGAACTGGGTCCAGTACTCCAGATGTGGCCCCACCAGTACTGAAGAGGCAGGAAGGATCACTTCCCCCATCCTCCTGGAAACACTCTGAATGTAGCCCAGGGGGCTGTCAGCTTCAGTCATGGTCTATCAAGCACTATTTCATTTTATTTTTACTTTTGTCTGCAAGTTTGCTGAGAGTGCACTAAAATATTATCCCATCATCCAGGTCATTAGTGAATATATCCAACAGCATTTGACCCCAGGACTGATCCCTGGGCTATACCCTTGAGGCCCAGCCTCTGGCTGGACTTCCTGCCACTGGTTATAATGCTTTGAGCCCAGCAGTTCTGCCAGGTAAATCCATCTCACTGTCCAAACATCTAATCCATACTCCACTAGCTCGTCCATGAGACTGTTATGGGAGTCAGTGATGAAAGCCTTGCTAATGCTGAAATAAAGAACAGCCACTGTTCCAGTCATTTCATTGTAGAAAGTTGTTGTCCACTGTAAATCCATGCTTGATTGTGCTTGATTTGCTCATTGGAATGGACAGCTCCTCACCACGGATGAAAACCAATCAGGGCTCTTGTACCCCAGTGCTCTTCAGGATGATCTCCTCAACAAGGAGAGGATCCAGGAGAACCCAGGGATTCTTCCATGCAAAATCCCGAACAGACCAAAGTGCTCTCCTGAAGTCCAGTCCTTCACCTTTTCCCCCTCATCTCAGGATTTCACACACCCCAATCTCATGGTTACTGTTGCCCTCAAACCTCACATCCCTGATCAGTCTTTCCTTCTCTGCAAGTACAAGGTCCAGCAGAGACCTCCCCCTCATTTGCTTCTTGATCCCCTTATCAGGAACTTATTATCAATGCACTCCAGAAACCTCATGGATTGCTTGCACCCTGATGTGTTGTCATTCCAGCACATATTGGGATGTTTGGCTAGACTCCCACAAGGATCTGGGCCAGTGACCACAAGACTTCTTCCAAACATCAGACAACAGCTTTGTCTAATTCCTCACAGTCTACAGCAGACATCCATAACACCACCCCACATGTTGGTGTGCCCTCCAACACTGATCTGCCAGCTCTCAGCTCAATCATCTCTTCCCAAAGAAGAGCTCCAACCATTTGCACTTTTAACTATGGTGTGGCCTTCCCAAAGAGCCTCTCTCTACCCAGCCACTGCAGTGCTACAGCATTGTCAGCTATCCCACCACATCTGTTCAAACAAGGAGCTCATTGGCCTTGCTCCAGCCTCAGTGAGAGACCCCCAGCCCCAAATCTGTAGAGCTGCACCCTCCTCAGCAGCCTGCTCTGGGCTGTGGCCTCAGCTGAGTCAGGGGTAATTTCTCTGCTGAGTGCTGGGGACCACCTCTGGCAGCTCCCTGCCACTGCTGCTGAGCACAAGAGCACTGCCAGCCCAGACACTGGCCTCCTCCTGCACCAAGTGCTGCTGGCTGCATGCCGTGACTGATGGTTTTACAGGCTGCCCCCAGCACCAGCTGCCAGGATTCCTGACCCTGCCTGGTCAGGATTCAGCTGGAACAAAAGCTCAAAAGCCCCTTCTCACAAGAAACTCTTCAATATTTATACCATCTACCATAGATATCACAAGCTAAGTGACAATTTTACCATCTTTCTACAGGTGAAGAAAAGCAAGCAGTCAGGGTCAGAGATGCCTTAACACTTACATTGGTTTTATCAATTCAGTGATTTTACCACCATCATTGCAATTATCACAGAGATAATGACAGCCATCAAGGACAAATTAATAATTCCACAGAGATAATGACAGCCATCAAGGACAAATTAATAATTCCACAGTAATCTATTACTGAAAATAAAGCTGACCCAGACATAGAGTGAAATAATATGTCTGATACCAGGTCCACACTCACTAAGTACCTTAAAGAAAGTTAATCCCTTCCCTTGGATGTCACCCAGACCTAAAGCAGCACATGCCTGTGGTGTACCTGGAGGAAGAGGAAGGTGACAGTATATCAAAGACTGCTTTCATCATTCCCATAACAAGAACAAAATCAGATATTATACTGTACAATAGGCCAAGTTGTAGCAAAGGACACCAACATGTGTGTACACAAAGGACCATGAGGGGATCTGATCTCCACACTCACCTCCACAGGCAGCACCTTCAGGCTGTTAAAACTTGACACTGTGCCCATTCTAATAAACTAACATAGAAAATGTCACTCTGACTTTCTCTTGCTCACCTGCAGGTAATTTTCCACCAGGTTCCATTTCCATTTGATGAGAGACTTAATTATCTGATGAATCAAAAACCCCAGCACCTGTTCTGATTAGCCCCATCAGCCCCATCCTGCTCTTTTATAGAAAAAGGAAAACACAGTTACCTCTCAGACCATAAAACAGGATTATTTGCCATGCTGCCTCTCACCAAGACAAAAATTCCATTTTTAGAGCATTTTGAATATTACCCGTAACTGCTTGAACAACAGGCTTCTCTTGCCAATACCTCTTTTAAAAGTGTACACTCAACAAAGATTCACCTTCAGGTGAAAGCCATTTTCATTTGGGTAAGGAATACAGTTGGATTTTTTGGATTTGTTTGGGTTTTTTTAATAGAGAATTAGGTAAGGAATACAGTTGGATTTTTGGTTTTGGATTTGTTTGTTTGTCTTTTTTTTAATAGAGAATTACCAATGCAGTCTGATCTCTGATGTTGAATGCTTGATGTCATATCAAAATCAATTATATGACCCAGTAATTAAATATTTGGTAGAGCACTTGGAACACATTTCAAAGTAATCCCTGTTTCCTTTGACTGCAATATTACACTGAGCACCCATCACGTAAATGTGCAAACTTCTACCTCCAGTTTCTTCCCTAAACTTACACTTCTAATAATAATATGCACCAGTAATAATGACAGATTTATTTTAAGAATCACCTAGGACTAGAGCAGGCCTACTGAGATTCGAACACCATGGCTCCTGCAGATTATGCTGTGAGAAAAAAAAATTAAAATTAATTACTTTGAATAGTAATTTAAAAAGTTAATTGTAATTTTAAAATTAATTATAATTCATTTCAATAAGTCTCAGTAAGAGAACATTTACCCAAACTTCTGCAAAGTCTCTTCCTTTTAAGTGGTATACATTGAGAAGTTAATAATTTAATTCTTTTTTGCATATTCAGTAAGTTGTGAAGAGCAAAGACATAAACACTTACAAAATATGCTTTTAATCCCTTGGCCCCCTTCTACACTCAAAATATTTTCTTCCACACAGAAACAATAAATAGCTTTTTCTTAATTCCTTCTGCTGTCCGGCACCTCCCTGGAGTGTCCAAATCACACATAGTTTTAGAGACAACACTATTTGAGGTAAGTTTTCCTGTATGTTTTCTCTTGTAGCCACTTCTTTTAAAGCTTTTTGTGTGAAGGCAAATAATCCAGACTTGCATGGGCTAGCAGGAGTTCTCTCTACCCAAGGTACTACAGCTCAGATGTTTTACTCAAGGCACTTTGCAAGTTGGCAGCTTGGAGAGGAGCAAAAGACTCAATGCATGTGAAATGTTCACGGTAGATCAAAATCAGCAGCATGCTGTGTGTTTCCTATCTCCAAGGTGTGACCTCAGCATATCAAAGAAAGAGTACAAAAGGATTTCTGCTGTTTTCCACCAACTGGAATTTGGACCAGTTTGGCAAGGTCTCATCTCAAATAATCATAGAATCACAGAACCATAGAATGGTTTGGGTTGGAAAGGACCTTAAAGATCATCTAGTGCTAACCTCTCTGCCTTGGACAGAGACGCTTTCCACTAGACCAGGTTGCTCAGAGCCCCATCCAACCTGGCCTTGAGTGCTGTCGCCTCATCACAAAAGTTTCATACCTTCTTGGTGTTTCTCGTGGGCAGCTCTTCAGAGCACTGACTCTTTCCTCTTCACAAAGCAGCCAACTGACTCCCATTCCCTTCTCAAGCAGCCACCCCACTCTTTTATAGCACTCTTCTTCTCATTGGTTACAGCTGTGGCCTGTTAAAGTCAGGCCTGTTCGTAATCTTTGCTAATTGGCCCAGCTGTAACTCCTTAGGGGTAAGATTACTTTCTACACAATCTTTATTTTTCTTATATTCCATCCCCCTACACTTTAGCACTTCCATGAGTGGGGCATCTACATCTTCTCTGGGCAACATATTCCAGTGCCTTATCACTCTCACAGTGAAAAATTTCTTCCTAATATCCATTGAAGCCATTCCCCCTTGTCAGGTCACTACATGCCCATCTTTCCTGTAGGCTCCCTTCAGGTACTGGAAGGCCGCAACTGGGTCACCCCAAAGCCTTCTCTTTTCCAGGCAATGAAGAAACATAAATAGCTCCTGGTTGTGAATCAGTGAGTACTAAAGGGCAAGAGAGAAGAAAAAAGCCACATGAAAATTACCCAAAATAGTCTTTTGGACCTATGGTTTTGAAACGCTGAAAGTTTGCTTATAGGCCACTACTCACACTTCTCAAATGTAACAACACACGGTCACGAAGGAAATACTGCCCAGGACAGGAGGTACATCTATGTCAGGATATAGCAATGGCCTAAGCCAAATTTCCTACACCATGACTGGGGTTTTTAGCTAGCTCAATCAGGCATGTCATTCTAGAGACTTCAAAAGTACTATGCAAATTGCAGACTTGGCAACAATCAATCTGACAAAAAAGAGAACGGGTTGAAGAGAATTGATCTAGGTGGAAATCAAAGACTGCAGAAAATAATTGTTGCTGGAAACTGTGTGAATAGCTACGAAGAAAAGTTACCTTCCTTCAGATACAGGGAAATAAATGTATCTGCCACAAGTACCTCCACAGTGAAGTTATCTGACAACAAATACACATTGTGTGTCCAGTCAAAGGTGAATTAAGTAACAGCAGGTGTCCAACTGATTATGTACACTAATAATGTAAAAAGCGGTACTTCACAAACAGAAGCTCAGATCTTAGTTTTGTGTTTAAGCACAAAAATGAGATTAGATTGCTAACTTCTGCTCACACAAAAGCTAGGTTTAACTACTCCTATTCCAAGTTTAAAATGGAGCAAAAGAAAGCAGAAGCCAGGCAAGAAAAGCAGGCACCTGAGCAGAGCTCCTGGCTGGGGTTCCATCACTGTTTCATTCAGGTATGCCAGACTGGTTACCCCAAGGGCCCCATTTAACCCATTTATTTCTGGAACATGGGAATTTGTATGATGTCATTTTCTAATTGTGTTAGACCAAATGTGAATAGATCTGGGTGTTATAAAGATTGCAGCAAAAACAAAAATACAAAATCCACTGAACAATACAGACAGGGGATGGGAGAGGAACTGAAACTGAAACTAAAGGTACATTGCTAGGGGAAATAGATGAGGCCAAGTCACACTGCTCATAGACGACACAGATATTCCTCATTCCATGTCCCAGTGACTTGTCACATAAAAATGATGGCTGCTTTTACCCAAACAGGAATATCATTCCCATTCTTAAGAGCACACCTGAGCACTTGCCTTTGCTGTCCCCAGTTGCCAGAAAACCAAAGCTGACAACTCCTCTTCCACCAGACTCGGTCTCTGCAGCTGTGGCTCAGCTATACTGCAAATTCTTACACACACCCTCTTGCGCATCCAAATTTTAAAAAACAAAATCTAGTAAGAACGTGTTTTCAAACTTTGACCCCAAGTTATTTGTTCCCCACGGGCTCCTCTGCAGTCAGCTTAAACCCACCAGTACACCCACTTATCTGAAATATATTCCACGAACCTCTGAGAAGCAGTGCACAAATGGCCATGGTTAAAAAGCTAGATGGTGAAAAACAAAGCAAGATTTGAGGTTGCAAGGGGGCATTGCTGCATCCCTAAGATGCAGGAGTTGAGACAAATCTCCACAAGACAAACAAGGCCTTACAAAACACATACACACATGGAGCTTTGTTCATTTATGATGAAACCTGAAGACTGAGAGACATGAAGGCAAACGCAGACTGGGTTTGTAAAAGCTACTGCACCAGACATTCCTCTCCTAATACATACTGGTTAATTATCCTGTAAGAATTTGACCCAAAGCCTATGCATTTTGGCTGTCACTGTTACATACACTAACACCTCCCAGTTTAGAACATGAGTCTTCATCTTTCTTTTGAAAAGTATTTCAGATCATATATTCTCAGTTCTGTGAATTTTGCATAAGGACTGTCCTACTTTCTGCAATGTTTTTATCTCCAAACATCACACAAGGATCTTTCTGCTTATTGAAGAGCTTCCAAAACTCAAGTTTTGCCATGGATAAAGAAAACCAGAGGTAATGATGAAAAATACCTTCTCAATACTGGAAGATAAAACGTCCCCTCCTATATAAGGAGACCAGAGAATCCAGGCTGCAACCAGTTCCCAGATTTTTTACTAATTTCTGACTTCTGCATGGTGTGCTACTTGACTTAGAAGTGTTCTTACCTCATCACAGCCTAATTGGGAATAGCTGCTTTGGAGACAAGGCCGGAAAGAAGGAATCTGTGTTCATCACCACTAAAAGTTACCTACACACTTCTATGCATAAATGCTTTGAGGAGTCAAGTTATAAGTTGAATTTTTCTCAGTTCGGAAAGAATTTTGAAAGGCCAATGTGGGAAGAACCCATGCTTTTAAGCGGCCAAGACCCCATTTGGGAGCCACAGAGCTCCTTGTTCCACTCCCAAGCAGCTTCTATGCAGGCCATGGGATTCTTTGCAAAAGGGTGATGGCCAAATAAGGAGGGTGGGCAGACACTGGCACAGCTCTGTCTTCCTTGGTAAACATAAGCAGGCTGAGCCAAGCTGCCTCCAGTTAGGACCTGGAAAGTAGCTCCCTTGAAACAGGAAAGACCAGCAAAGGATTGTACCTCTGCTACTTGGTGATCTGGGTGACAGGCAAGGTGCGCTGCACAGCAGAAATGCAGCTACCACTATCAGCAGCTGGCCATTCCAAAAAGGTTTTGGGCTAGCTCATCTAACTCCTCTCCCAAACAACTGAGAAGATGGAACAACACAATTTTATTTGCCTAAATGCTTTGTAAGTGAAAGAGGATGTGCATGCATGCATCATGTGTTCTTTATCCCTTAAAAGACCAGAATGGAATAACCCCAACTAATAATACAAAAAGACAAAGAGTTGCTAAATTAGAAGCCAGAGCAAATAAGAACTACCCACCATATGGCAGTAGAGATACAGCATGAATTTAATACTAAGACATTTTGCCATTTGTCTTTAAATAGTACAGACATAAATCAGATTCCAGCTATTACACACAAAAGCACCTACCACAGAACTCTAATTCTTGCTATGGCTGCACTAAACCTCTCCTGCCTGAGAACAAGTTACTGATCACCCCTCTATCTAAACAGCTCTATAATGTAATTTTAACTCTGTAGTGGCAAACATGTAAAAAGCCAGGCAAATACTTAGTTGGCATCTCAGTTTTAAGTAGACAGAGAACCATATACTTATTGAATGGTGTCAGGAGTTGTATATACTTAAAAGGGTAAGAATTTCCTCCTTCTCCACTGCCCTTCTGTCTTCAATACAGACTCATTTAGTGCAGCACATGTGATCTGTCCATCTGTCAAGGAAAGCAGTGCACCATTCTTGCTGGCTTCAGTTTTAATACTAGAATCATACAGGTATTATAGGGTCATACAATCACAGAAGTACAATAAAGGATTAGAGAGTGCAAGTTAACGTTGCTAACACTGCATGAGTAACACATCAACTCCAAACAAATCTGAAGGTAAAAGTCAAGAGGTCTTCAAATGCCAGAAGAAACAGTTTCTACTCCAAGAAACATGAGCAGTTCAGAATATATTTTTCAACAGATTGAAAGCAAGGTGGTAGAACGAAGAGCTTCCAAAACAGTACTCTGTTCAAAGCATCCCACTCCAAAGATCAAAAACCATTCTACTACTAATTGAGGTGACACTCAAAGACTTCAAATAATGAGTGTTTAATGCTCAATCTGAATGACAACTCAAGGAAGCAAATAATTATCACAGTCATTGGACAGATATAAAGACATTGTTAACTAGAAGCGACATGGCTTTTAACTTTCATTTTATATTATTTCAGAGTTATTTCAAAGTTACAGCAATAAAGGAATGAAAGTATAGTACTACCTTGGCATGAGAATTTTCCTATACACGCAACAACTCCTACACATGGTGCTGACTTAAAGGACAGAGATGTTGAAACATTTTCTGATAACATTGTAATAAATCTCACATAGCGCAACAAGTTAGTAGTATCATATGATTAAAGTAAATTTAATTGGCAAATCTTTAGACAGAAAAAGAATGTACATATGACAGGAAATCGTTTCAGAAAACACAACCCAAGATGACTATGACCATCTCCACAAATCCTCAAATTGTGATGTTGTGGCAAGGAGTAATTTTAGATTTCTCAGAAGCAGACAGTCCCAGAGTTCAAAGTGCAATGTACCTCCCAGAGATGGGAAATAATGCCCTCTCCCAAAACTGCAGTCATGCAAACAACAAACACTGGAGGAATCTGTCAGCCAGAAAAGGGCAGGGCTGTTGGCAATTTCCCAATACCATTACAAAAGCAGAGCTTTTAGTACAGGGTTTTCTCAGTATTGACTCTCTTAACTACACACACACATTTAAACCCGAAACTGCTGATCATCAACCACTTAGATGAATGTGGAAACTAAAGAGCCAGCTGCCACCACCACACACTTCCACACTTTTGGTTTACACAGCTCCTCATTGTGGCAGGTTTTGCCAAAACTTAAGAGAAACAAAGTCATCTCAACCTGCTTGAGCATCTCAACAGTACTTCACCAACTGTATGCAACAACTCCCAACAACTGTATGCCAGAATACTCTATCTTAAAAAGTAAAAGAGATTAAGAGAATTGGGTTAAGTCAGGTGAGGCTGACTTCAAGGAGTTCCAAATGCTACATCATTTCCCAAAGTAATTCTGTGAAGCTGAACCATCACTCCCATACTAACCCAATTTTTATGATGGTGGAAGATCTGCTAGAAACACCTTCTTCCATATTTTCATGACAACTTCACAGCTCTACTGTTTGAGGTGCTCTCATCCTAATTGAAACAGTTCTTTATTTCTGTGACATTTGGAAAAATACAGAAAATTCTTCATGTGCTATTTTCAAGTCAAATCAGTAAGAGATGTGTTTACCTTTACCAGGTTTCTTCTTTTCTTAGCAATTTTTAGTAGAAATTGCAGAGGGAAATCAAACTCTTCCCCCCTCCCCTTGTCATTCCCGCATGCTTAAAAAAATAGTAATAGGATATAATAATAGTAATATTAAAATTGAAATAGCTAATGTGTTAAATCAGCATACCTACATATTTGTAACAATCATCAGGGAGCAGAATGGGAACAAGCACAAACCAGCTTAGGAGAACTTTCATAGTATGACTGCACAGCCATTCCTTCAGTACTTCTGATTTAACAAATATACTGTTTGGGGTTTTCTAACCCAAACTACATAAAGTTTCTAAATTATAAAATATAAAACCATGTTTAGATTTAATCCATACTGCTTATATTAAAAGCAGAAGGTTGGGATGCTGCTGTTAAGAAGTGGTGAAAAGTCATAAATTAGTATAGAAAACACAAATTTTATCAAGAGATCCAAAACACTCTATGTTATATGTGCATTATCTCAACATCTTCCATTAAGTTACCCATTTATACAGCTTGTCGCTTATATAAATAATTTTTAAAATATTTCTTACTATTTTTAAATGGTAAAGACTAAAAAACTTTATAGAACTGCTTGAACATGGAAATGCTACTTGACAGTTGGCTTATGTGTATTTTAAATAACAGAATTGACTGTACATAAACTTACAGCTCTTTAGAAATTGAGCTGAAACTATACATCCATTTAAGTTTAAAAAAAAGAAAAAACCAACAAAATTACAAACCACTATGACAGTAACACTATGGTAATGTGAGAAGTTATTCTGTGGGGAGTTTTTTAAAGCTTCAAGTATGTTATTTTTATGCTTCCAGCATTACATCCTTCATACTTTAGCCCATGATCAGTTGGGTCTTCAACAGAAAATGTATAGCACATTGATTCAGGAATAAGTCAATCAGCAGAACAAGAAACAGAAAAAAAATCTCCCACAATTGTTTCAACAGAGAGAGTTAAAACAGATAGATTAACAAGTTTTAAAGCTTTTTTTCTTTAAATTTATTATCATTATTATTAAATAAAGACTACAGACAGTCATGTTCCTCCAACACCTCCCCACCTCATAAATCTTTCAAGCTTCACAAAAGAGTTCTGAACACATTATTTAGAAACATTGACGAGAAACATATTTTGTCCCACTGCTTCACATCTATCTGGAATTTTACTCACATAAAAGACCAACAGGAGTTTTAAGTCATCTTTCTTTGGTACAGTAATGCTTATTCAGACTTGCTTAGTACCAGTTTGCTCCTCCTCTAGCAGTTGAAATCAGCCACACCAGGGCAATCTGGCTGAGTTTTCATAAACTAGAGGCCAGAATTAAAGCAAGTAGTAGTCAGACATCCTGCTTCTACCACAGGACAATTACCTGGTGGCCTACTAAGCGTGCCTTTTGCATCAAAAGAGAGCATAATAGAAGTGTAACATATTTTTAGGCCATGAGCTATACTGTCCCAAAAGCTACTAAATAGCTACAAACTCACCATATAAGTAACCACGTAAAACACAAACACTTGTCTAAATTATACAGTTGTTACCATTATAGATGATCAGTTGTCATAATAATATGACATTTCTTTAGGTACTAGAATTTCTTTAGGTATCCCCTATACAGTAAGAAACATTTAGGAGGAATGTGCATTATGCATTTATTTGATAATAGTTGAGGGATGCACTGCTGACTCTGTCTTGCTTGGTGAAAAGTATTCTCAGCTTGCATTCAGGAAGAGGAGAGCAGTCAAGGCCATTGGTAGCTTCACACCTTGCAATGTTTTTTTTTACTTTATTATCTATGAGTAAGGCACATCATTTATAATGTGGCTATTTCCATAGGCTTGCTCATTGTATCTTAAGGTTTAACAAAGTATGAATCATACCATCTTTGGCTTTTTTTCTCTGCTTTATAGAAAACGGATCTGTGTGTCAAACAACCAAAACACAAGAACTTTGGCAATGCTTCAGAGCACAAAGCTAGTTTAAATCCCAGCCAATGACCACCAACATGAAAATAATTATGTATTTAGGGCTTTTCCACCTTGTCCCTCACCCAATTGGCTTCAAATGGTGCTCTGCTTTGCAAGATTTATTTTATAATAGTTCAAATATGGGTTTGAAAAGAAAAACAAAAAAAACCAACACATTTGGTAACAATGGCAAATTCAAATCTTGCCAAAAGAATGTAACACAAGTTAAATACTTATGAGAAGAAAATTAAAATTCTGTCACCTAAGTAGGCTACCTAATGAGAACTTCAGAATATGAGAAAGCAAATTTGAAGTAAACATTGATCAGACATCGACACTTGCAAAACATTATTTTTCTGGAGGAGAGTAAGCACAGTGCTTCAAAAGCTTCTTCAGGTAGTAGAAGTGCTTTGAGGAGGCTCTGAACTTTATGCAGTAGTTGAAGACATTTTAAAATTTCATAATTAATTACACTTCAGACTTGTCCCAGTATGAGCAAAATAGAAAATCAACACACCTAAGATCACTGCAGGAATATTTTTGTAGTCATCCATGTATTACGTACTCCAGTGTCAGAGATCAGCTCAACTCCCTCCAGAACTGATTTTTCCTTTGCAAAATATATCTGTTTAGAGCTGGATAGGCAGATTCTGACCGATACAAATGGACAGACTATTACAGGATCACCTTGTACCACACACAACCATGCAAACAACAGGCTCTTCTTGATGCTCTGTGAATAAGCCAGTCTCTTAAATTATGTTACCAACCAGATAATAGTCGACAAGCATTCTCTCAATAGCTTATGTTGTAATCTTCCCCAAAAATTCACATCTCAGAACTGTACAGTTCCATTATTTTAATTGATTAAATATAGATTAGCAGTGTTAGTGTAAGAAAGAAGATTTAATGGCATCAAAGTCATTCCAATTAAAACAAGGAAAAAAAATGTTGCAATGCACTTCAGCCAAACCATGACAAATGATATGTTATATAAATACAGACACGAGGTAGCTGGCAGCTATAAATCCACCGATTCTGGAAGTGCCCAATTTGTCTAAAAAGCATAAATTGACAAATATCAATCAAACCTTTCAATTAAAAAAAAAGAATACCTAGTTTATTGCTTTTCATTGTTTACATCAGAAATAGGCAAAGGCTTATCAAAGAAAGTTACCTAGCTGTTGATGGCTTTTGATCATATCCACTTTTCAAAAGAACCACTAAATAAAACTTCGAATGCAAACAGCTGACTCACTCCCAATGTTACATATTCTCACCAAAATGAACAAAGGTTTGCATTCTCCAAGGTGAGGGGCAGGGAAAGAAGACGTAATATCCAAAAGAACAGCATTACCTACTTGCTTATGAGAAATCAGTAACAGAAAAAAAACCAGTGTTCCCACCAGACAGAATACATTGAAAAAACAAACTGAGGACTGCAGGAAAGGCAGAAAGCTTCTAGCTACAAACACAGCGGCATCACAGCAAATGATTCATCTTAAGCAGATGGAAATATGATGATCTGTAGCACAGGTGTGATTTTTAGTAAAGCTTCCTGAAGTTTCTTTTTTGTGTGTTTCAGAAAAGGCAAAAGCAGAACAGACAAGGAAAAAAGGCAAGTAACATAAAAGAAGAAAAAATGTAAGAAAACAAGACAAAGGACTGAGAAGTAGGACAGACTTCAGCAATATGATCTGAAAACTGCTTAGAGGTCAAGTAAGCAAAGTGAAAGTTATGCTCATTTCTGGAAAGAATCTGGAGGGGAACTAAAGGGCAGATGGGTAGGCAAGGGGGTTTTGTTCGTTTTTATTTTGGGCTTAGTTTGGTGTTTGGGGTTTTTTTAATATATTTATACACACACACACACAGAGTGCAAGTTTCTCTAAAGAAGTGATACTACAGATGACAGAACTTACTCCCCTGCAACATATGGAATACCTTGACCTCTCAAGTAAAGTAACCATACAAAAGTGATAAGAGCAAAAGGTGCACGTAACACCAGCAGCAATATTATGTTTGGCTTTCCACTACTTCTGCCAGTTACTGTACATATATTACATGACTATTATAGAAATGGCACAGCCTCAGACACTTTCCACATTTTATTTACATTTTAAGACTAACTTTAATCTCAATCACATATCCATACATTTCCTTTGTTTCACTAAAACTTAAATGCATGGTTTATTAGAACAAAGACTGTAAACAAATATTTGCCATGTCCAATACATGTAACACAGGAGCTGCTTAACAGAAATTAATCCCCCCATTTTATAAATACAGGTATCAAAACAATCCTGAACATACTTTGTGACACTACTAGTAGTCGGCACCCACACCCTTGCAAAATTAAACAAGATGAGCAATGGTATTCACTGTACCTGCTACCTTAAAACAAATTTAACTGCAGCTCTTTTACTAAGCAAGATGGATAAAGCATGCCATTTATATTTTGCCTTCTCCAGAAATTATTTTCAGTAACATATATTATTCCACAGCAATCTGACACTTTCTGTCATGCTTTCATCTTGTAAAACCTGAATTCCAATTATAGGCTATTTCAGGCTTATGCTTAAATGACAGTGCCTCAGTAAAGAGAAAAAAATAATTGTGCTGCCTTTTTCTCCCATAGTGCCTGAAAACATATTGGGCATACATATATTATATATATTCTTACAAATGTCCAGGTCATGTATACCAGCTGAAATTCTTTAATGTGTGGGTGTTTGCATTGTGAGATTTAATCAAGACATTACATGAGTAGAAGGTTGTTGTTTTAAGACAGAAGTTTGAGAATCAGCTAAAATTAATTATTGTAAGTTTGTCCCTCTGGAGGTTGTGGAAGCTTCATATTTTCTTTGGACATCATTAGACGTCTTAGCTCTTGAAGTACAACTTTAATGCTATATGAATTTTGCCATTTTGCTAACACTGGTATGCTCCGTGCATCCACCTGGAAAAAGAAGAGAGAAATCTAATTTATTACTGAACACAAAATATCTACATAAGTAACTGTTATCAACAGTTGCTCTAAGAAATGGTCTAAGCATTCCCTGACACCTTCTCTGTGGCATAAAGTCCCTGTGTTCCTAAAATATTTTAAGGAAAACAATCATATACTTACACACAGATACAGATTCTGCAATAAAATCCATGCAGGTGGACCCTTCCATCTGTGCTGCTACTTATATTAGTGTGAAGGAAAGGAGGACGGGAGGACATCAGCAAACTGTTCACTGCGAAACTGGAGCTGCTACCTCGCCAAATTTATAGTTCTTTTTCAAATTACCCCCAAAACTAAACAAGTAATCACCTTCACTATGCTAATATATGCACCTGGTTGTTCCTTAGTTCTTAAAAGAACCTGCCACACCAGAGTCCACAGAATTCCTTTCTAAAGGAACATTTCCCTTATTATTTCTTTGCTACAAGTACTGTTGGTGATTTCTTTCACACAGATATTACACGGTGCTTCTGATACATCTAGAGGCACTACATGTATTAAGAAATGTCTTGAAATACTGAAATAACTGATTTGTAATGCTCAGACATTTCTTAGTTCTTTGCATCCTTCTCACAGTAAGTCATCTTACGGAGCCGTGAAGATTACTGTACATCACTTACCAAGTGGAATATGAACTGAAAGGAAAGGACATGGGACTTCTCCTATGCGTTTATAAAACCTGTGGGACAATTTACACAATTACATTATAACGGGGAGGTTTCCATAGGAAAGTCAGCAATTGAAAGTCATCCTGGGAATTGTTCTGGCAGCAGGTTAATTCCCAACCCCTGCATGGAGGAACTTAAGAGCACAGAAGGGCCTACAGCTGTGCAACTGCAAAGCAGGCCCTGGGGCAGGAATAGGGCTATTGCATGCTACTGGATTCCTTTGGTAGAGTTGCAGCCCACATGGCTACAAGAGTGCTGGAAACCACTGTTTTATGATTTAGGTAGCATAAAACATCAAGAAGTTTCTTATCCCATCCTAATTAGGGCAAGCTGAAAGAAAAAAAAACCTGGAATCAGAAATAAGAATGTTAACACAGATGTTTTATTTCTACATTATTTGAAGTGGGGCTATTTTCAGAACACCAGATGAGACTAAACCTTTTTGTAGGAGGAAACTGAGGCCAAGGTTTAGCAATGTGCTGGCTTCGGCAGCAATACTATCCAAAGAAACTTCTGTTCCCTCTCTTGTTCCTTTAACAGTGCTACTGCCTATCAGCTCAGGTAAACCACGTACAGGGAAATATTTTCTGATCTGAACTGACAGAACCCATCCAGTTTAAAGCACCACCTTAGAAAGAAGTCTCTAGGTAGGATCCTTGACCTTATTTACAGCTCAGCACTTAAAAGCATTTCTTTTCACACAATGCTCTGCTCAGAACTGGGAACCCCTTGAAGTCATCAGAGTTGCCAACAACAATTTGTATCATCAAGCTACACTAAGAATGGCAGTCAGATGACTTAATAATTATTGCAAATATTTGATAAAAAAGAAAAACACCATCAAAATAAAAGCTAAATTATGGAGCAACATCATGCCAGTTTAAAATACATGAATGTATGAGCCAATACAGAAAAAGATTGTGAAAGTTAGCACTGGTGAAATCATCACTGTAATTCCTGTACAATTGCTACTTTTTTAAAGGGGGATTTGGGTTAACGTGGTAGATAGGATGCAAAATGGCTGGAAAGGAAGTTGAGCTGGGACTACAGAAATTAACATCTACCTTCAGTCTGGAAATTCTGCTTTCACACTATCCTCCTTCCCCTTGTTTCTCCTCAATTCTGCCTTTGTCGTTTCCCTCAGGTCTGGATGTTTGCCTCAATTACAGCACACAGCAGCCAGTCACCACTGCTGTTCAAATAATGCAGTTCTACAAAGACTGGAACATGAGAGCTGATCACTTAAGAGTAAGCTCCTCCTGCTTTTCTTTTTTCCTAGGAATTTGCAACAAAAAAACTCACAGACTGTAAACTCTGCTTTAACACTGCTATGAATGTTTTCTGACTAAAGACTGCTGCAACATGACATTTTTGTTGCTTGTTTATCTCAAGTCTCTTTTCTGCAAGTCACCAACTTCTTTCATAACATCTTGCAGCAGTAAAGATTTTGGCTCAGGTTCTGTTTTCTGTCTTGCAGAATTGATTTCCAAGTTAGTGCATAATAAACTCACTTTATGAAGAACAATGATAAGACATTTAAAGACATTTAAGAGAGTGACACAAACTATGTTCAAATCACACAAAAGCATTGGGCAATATTCAAATGCACATCCTGGAACACAGGGAGACATTTCAAGGTCACATAAAGGCTAATAAAGCTGCAAACTGCAATCTGAAGACTATTTTATTTAGACTATTCTATTGGGGGGGTACACCACTGTGGAACCCTGAATAAAAAGAGAAGCAATATATAAAATGCATTATTTTTTTAAACAGTTGAAAATAAACAAAATTATTTTACACAATTATACAAAGTATTCAGTGTTTACAATATTCCAAGTAACAGGTAGCAAATGTCTACAGCAAACATAGTCAAAGCAGTAACTGGGCAGCTTACAGATTTACAGGCAGCTTACAGATTTACAGCTCAGAGTCCTAAGTGTTTTTAAAGTAAACAAATACTTCCAGCTGTAAATTGTATCTTAATGAGTAGAAGTGATTGCAAATTCTGCAAGACAGACTGCTGAGGAGCACTATCACAGATGCAAAAATCAGACAACCTCAAGAGAAAATGGGAAAACAAACAGCACATTAGAATGCAACCTGTGTTTTATCAATATGAGATACATAAGTCTCCAAGAGAAAACACCCTGTAGCATTAGGAATAATAATCTACAGTTTTACAACAGTGATGCCATTAGCACATAAAAGCATTTTGTGCAGCTCTACACAAGTACTTGGACTTGTTTTTCTGACCTTAGTAACCTAATTCTGTATACAAATACAGCAACTCCATAGGTAAATTAAAAAGAAAAAAAAAACCCACAAACTGTTTTCTTAACTTGCAGATAAGAAAAGAAAGACAATTTAACAGGGTGCCTCAGAGCATCTTAGTCTTTTGAGATAAAATATTCCTGAACCAGTTCTCTCCTTTCCTGCACTAAATTTATCAGTGATTCCTGAAGATACGCTGCTGGCAGAAAAGTTACTTACAAACTCCTTTCTCACAGACTAATCAAACAAAAAGTCAATAAAGTTGTACCTGTCAGTATTGATAAATTCATTACACATATGCCCTTTTCATGCAAAGAGTAAAGGGCTTTTGAGTAAAGGGATTTTTAATCAAGAAAGTTGAGAACCATTGCCCACAGAGAAGTATGAGAATAGTTTGCTTAGATCCCTAGTAACTACACTTATCCATCTTTCCCCTGTACCACTCACACTTTAACTCAACAGAAAATTATCACTCTCTAAAACCCCCAGTGTGGGCCCTACTTTTCCACAGATGTTAACTGGCACACAAGCCTACCTTAACAACATTACAAATATTTTGAGTATAATCTGCTAAGACAAAACAATTTCAGCTGCTGTTTGTCTCAGTTTTCTTTTCAGCAAGTCACAACTTCTTCCTGACATCTATAAGCAATGTGACCAAAAGCTGGCCACATGTCAAAACCCAGGGTGCCTGCAGAAGCACGGATAGTAGAGGAAGTCTGCAGATGAAACCCTGCCATTAATTCAAAGAATTCAAACCACTTATGATCTATTAAATGAAAGATGACCAGAAAGTGGGAGAACAGCTTGGAAGAAACATGAAGGAGCTATCAGGAAGCAACTGTATCAACTGCTCCAGGATGCTGAACATGCCCCACTGTTTGTTTCACGGCTCCTCTAATGACCACAAAGACAAAATAAGATAAAATGCGAGACACTGGGACAATGGGCACATTCAAAATTATATAATAAATGTGTTTTAAATTCACTACTTATGAAAATTCCTTTCATTAAAAATACTATTTATTCCCATTTAAACCCATTAGAAAAAAAAAAGAAGTTATGCATTTGCATAGGAAATCCTTCATAAGATATACAAATTTATCTTTTGGGGTGAAAAATTAATGATGGTTTGATGTAAGATTATTAACTTACTAAAACCAATTTTTCCTGTAGGAATGACTCCATTTGAACAGCGCTTTTAAAACAACAACACAGATTTCCTGTCACAGTAGTCACCCTGTTCCTCAGCAAGCTGAGCAAATGTAGACTTTTCCAAACAGAGGCTCAAACTTACTGGCTTCAGTAAACAAGAGCCTTCAGGCTCTGCCAGTCTAAGGTCCTGCTTCTGAAAACCAACACCTATGTCTTGAGGTATGCAGAGATTAAGCCATGGCAGCATACCTCTTCACTGAATCACAATAATATATGTTCCTATGGTACAAGGAAGAGGTATGAAATCATCTTCCAAACATACCAAGCAGCTTTTGTTTCTCACAACTTCTCAATAAACACACACCCTTAGACAACAAACCACAGCTGTGATTTTAAGGGCATGAGCTAATTTGCAGATAGCAATTTTAACAGGATATTCAGGTAGAGTAAGATTGTTAGCTACATAAAAGTATTTTCAGAGTAATTTTAGATTATTTCTGAGGCATTAGTGAAATAGCTTTGGATGACCAACCAGAACACCACTCTACAACCTACAACAGCTCAGAAGATCCCCTGAGAACCTCTTCCCCTGCTACAGTCATTGAGACACTTGAGCTTCACAGTTCAGTAATGTTAATTACAGAAATGCAAGTCCATCTTTCTTGTAAATCTCACAAATTATTTAAAATCCAAAGATGCTAGTGCACCTTTAGGTATTGCCTTAACCCAATTACTCTGCATTCACTAAAGACAAATGTACCCACAAATGGTGATTGTATTTGTGACTGTGTTTCCTGCTGATAGATGCACACACCACTGGAAAGGCAAGGCAGCTCACACCTCCTCTGAGCAAAGGGGCATCCCAGCTGCTCACAGTATTTAAGTACCTGGTGAGCAACAAGCTCGCCTGAGCTGCTGCCACAGCTCCTCTGTGAACTCATCCCACCCTAACTGCAGGATCAGTGAAAGCAACTTACTGCAAATTGACCTTTATAATGCAAGTGGCTACCAGCTACATCAAAAGGTCTTAAGACCGAAGTTCAGAATCACCTTGGATTTGAATAAATCCAGTATAAAGGAAACAAGAGTATAAATACATCAGTTCATTATAGGTGAGTTAATACATCCAGAGTGAGTATCATCAGGAACAACCTCAATTTTTAATTAGTGGAAACATCAGACAGAATCTGTAATATTCCTGCTACAATATGAAACTAATCTCCTTTTATAAGAGTATTATGAGGGAAATACCTACACAGAGCTTAAACACTTATTGTTTTCCTGTTCAAAACTAAAACCTTCATCTTCATTTAAAAGAAACAACTGTCTTAATATTATAAATAATGCTCATCTCATTGGTAAGCCACAAAAAGACACAAAGATTTGAAGAAGTAGGCCACCAAATCTCAATTGAAATCTGTATTTATATTATAAACATTAAATAGAAAGCCCTGTGCAACATTCATATTCCTCACCTGATTTTCACAGAAATATTTTTAGTGTAAATTAACAACATGGTTGATCTTACCATTTCAACTTACCATTCCATTGGAATTATTTATTCCATTCATATTAATTTTAGTAACAAATCTAACTGTAGGAGGTGCTTCTGGGTATTTAGGTCCACACTCTACTTTCAGACTGTATATTCTGTTTTCATAGTTTGTCTAGAAAGCAAAAAGACAGACTAATGCATTTTACTGAAAGCTAAATATTAAAATTTTTTTTAAAACAGAGCAAAGGCAAGAGGAATAACAATTCTGCAATATGAAATAAATATAAATTTGTTAATATTGTATACCAACTGAAGGTCTTGGATTACTGACTGATTTCCACTGTTTTGGCAATATTGATTACTTCATGATTATGCATAAATTACACTGCTTTTTGACTACACCATACACAAGTTTTAATACAATTCTGTTTTTAATTCACATTTGCTCTCATCCTTTCTATCCACCTGCATCCTCAAAACAACAGTGGCACAGTACAGGACTAACAGAAATCAATTAGCTTTAGGAAAATTACCACCTTCCCCCATAATGAAATACCTATACTGTAAAAAAAAAATGGAAATGGAGAAAGACAGAAATGCCAATAATTTAACAGTTAAGATATAACCAAAACCAAAATAAAAATATAACCTGCAAAAGAAACATATTCTGGAAGCAGTTAGCACTACAGAAAATATCTGAAATTTCTGCAGCTGAGAATCACTTGGTTTACTGGAGGGTTTATGAGCTGGACAGTAAAGTGGCTGCTAGTTTGCAGATGTCATTCCAAAGTGACCATGGAACAGATAATTCTAAGTGCAAGTATACTTTGAGAAAGCCACATTAGAATTAGATATGGTTCTATTTTTTTTTTTATCTTGTCAAGTAGGCCATGCCAAAGATCAATGCTTTACTGGTCACTGATGCACGTGCCTCTGTGTTCCAAAATGAAGATGAACTCCATTTCTACACCTGCTTTTGCACTGGCACAACAGAAAGAGCCAACATGAACAAAAAAGCAGCAACATGCCTCTCAGCTTTCCAGAAGTAGCATCTTTAACCTGTTCTGCATCAGTCAGCTGTCACTCACTCTCCAAGCAGAAGTATCAACCACATAGCCAAGTATCAAACAACGGGCTACTCTGTGGTTAATTAGAATGCAGAGTGAAAACAGGACTACTGAAGCACTCTCTAACCGTGTACCATAATTTTTGAGCAGGCACAGAGACTGAAGAGCAAGCAGGTCACAAAGAAACAGTGAAAAAGTAAAGGTTTTCCATTATTCTTTCCCATTACTGTAAGTGTAATTAGGCACTGGGCAAGGCTGCCCAGGGAGGCTGTGGATGCTTCAACCCTGGCAGTGTTCAAGGCCAGATTAGATGAGCTCTAGATTTGGTCTAGTGGGAGGTGTCCCTGCCCATGGCACAGGATGTTGAACATCTTAAGGATGAGCTTAAGGATCTTCAGGGTCCCTTCCAACCCTTAAGATTCTGATTCTATGATTAAAAGCTAAAGGCCAGATAGAAGTCCTCTTATCCTGCTACACGTAACATAGCTGCTACCACAGCAAAAAAAATACAGTAACTAAAATTCTCATTATTCATTCAGCCAGAACAATTTTCTTCCCCAGAGAGGGATGCTGTCAGTTACAGTGCAAATAGGCCAAAATGTATATAATTCTGCTCACAACTCTGGAAAAACCCAAGAACAGCACTCATTCTCATTCCCTTATCCAGGTGGCTTCTCAATTTTGCTCAATTTATCAAGTCATTGTTTTACTGCAAGCCAGGCATCCCTGGCCAGCTTCCCAAAAAAACTAAAATTCCATTTTCTGTAAGTCAGAAAAATGTTTCCATTAATCCAAAACAAATCTTACCCTCCTCTCTCGCTGTTGGGTCACCTTTCAAATGAAGCAATAAAAAAACTGACAAGCAATTTTTTTTTTCACATCTGTACAGAAGCCTCATATGAGAAGAACTTCATGGACAATATTAGCAACTTTCTCCATATTTTGCCTAACTGTACTATCTAGTTAACTCAGCCAATTCCAAAAAACACTCATCTTCTACATGCCCTGAAACTAGATATGCAGTTCTTCTCAAGGTGCTGTAACTGGTTTGGGAGCTGGTGGCTTTCACTTTCTACAGTCACTACATATTGCAAGTCATTCTATCTGCAAGGCTGCATGTCCCTGAAATGGTACAAGATATATTATTTGCATGCACTCTATCATAAAGAAAATAAACTCACTGAACTACAAATTGACCAGGACTAAAAGTGTGTCCCAAGCTCGGCTGAGTATTTTTATTACTTTTTTAAAACACATGGGACCTTCTATAATAGTATTATAAGTATAGTATTATACATATCATAATCTCTTTTCAAAGATGTGTAGTACTCTACCTTAGGTTGAACAAGAAAGCAGTCACAGGCAGTTCTGGAGGGTTTTTGGAGAGCCAGGGAGACCCTATGATAGCTAGGTCAAAATTTTCAAGTTTTTATCCCAACACATTAGACTACAAACTTTCTTCAAAATGGACTCCAACACTGATTCCACAGAAGCTAATATCCAAAGCATACGGTCATTGTGATTATATATTAAATCTGCCCTCTCCCAGCGGCATCCAATTCTTAGGAGCTCAGCAAGGTAATTCAGGTGTTCAAAGCAGCCTACTGCAAGTGGCAAAGGACTTCCAAAAGAAATGTGAATTACACTGAATCTATCTCTGGAACTCTGCTACTTTGGAAGACATTATTTTCACTGAGGCAGAGCTCTGATCTCTGTCTTGGACAGCTCATTCCATAAACCCTGCAGCACCAAGGAACACACAAGACAGGTCTCACTCTAGCAGTGAAAGGCACGTGCTAACTGAGGGCTACTTAGATATACTCATTTAAAGGTCTCAGTTACACACTGATCTTTTGCATCATATTATAACTTAGGAGAAAGCGTGCAGTTAAGTCAAGTAAAGTCCACCCATATCTGATATGGCGGATATACACAAGAGGTGATTACTTCTCTTTCAAGTTGTATCAGTCTAAATGCCATTCTACAGAACTTCAAAGGTCAGAAGGATTAGAGGTAATTAGAAGCTGCTAGTCTTTAGGTATGATTCAAGTGAAATTCTAACACTGTTATACTGAAAGACTGTTTGATAAAACTTGTGGAAGCTGAAAATGCATTGCCAGTTCACTACAAAATTTAAATTATCAGGCACATGTGACAAAATGGGGAAAGACAGTTACCTGTTTATTGTACTATCAGTGAACACTTATGTTCAGTAACAGCGGAAATACAGAATTAATATACTCACAATTGAGTAAAATATGTCTCAGATCACAACTGGCTTTTACAGACAGCTGCAGAAACAGGGGAGGCTAGCCTGAAACACTTACATGCCAGAAAATGAAAAATTATACACTATTTCTACAATTTCATACATTGAATTTTAACTATTCCTTTACCCTGTAGAATAGTAGCATTTTTTTCATTTTTTATTGCCTAAAACCTAACAAAAATTATTTATTTCATCACACTTACTCTTGGTGGCCCAATAATCATTCCTGTCCATCTGGTGAGTGTCATATCTTCATCATCTTCAAGGCCCCAGCTTACTGTACCATCACCCACTCCCTTCTGCCCCTCTTCAAGTTCTTCCAACAAGCGAAAATTACGAGGTACTTTAACTAGAGAAAATGGAATAATATAATTAATACTGCTCACATTAAGGAAAAGGTAACAACTTCGTTGCTTTTATATGTTACACACTGGCAACTGCTCAATGCATTTTCCAAGTCAAGCAAATATTGCCTGCACAAATTTATTTAGTACTCTAATTGCTCTGAAGCAACTAACTGCTTCACTGGAAGTTAATTACTACCAAGTAATACCAACACAAGCCATAAAATAGAAAATAGGAGAGCTCTCTTTAGCCTAAGATGGCTTAGTTCAGATTCTCTTTCCCAAGCACAGTACATTTCAAAATCAATTGACTGTCTGTCAAGTTCTAATCAACCAAAATCCACATTAAATCAATACAGCAAATTTACTCCAAAACATAATTAAAGAATGTAACATTTAACACAGATTATCCTAATAAATGTCAACTGAAGACTGAAATATTTTCACTTGATTTCACTCGTTTAAAAAAAAAAACCCAACAAAAGACTAATATCTGAAAGCAAATTGAAAATCAAGTCTACTTTAATCTAGTGATTAATAGTGCCACTTGCCAGAGAATAAAATAAGCACAGAAGCATTGATTAAATTGTTAAAGAGAGATAAAGACATATTCACAACAGAATACAAAGACTTACTGTCTTTAGAGAGCCCCAACTAATAGTCTCTAACCAAACTATAATTACAGGATTTTTATTATTATTCATGAAAAAAGGCAGATATTGATAGATATTAAACAACAGGATGCTCAATTGCTTTACAGCATCAGCTAAAATGGTACTTCAGCACTGAGGGAAGAAAGGTAATTAACACTTGTGCATGCAATCATGGAATGCTTTTATTTTCAAATAAAATATGCATAATGATGTAGTAACAATGTTATAATACCATAAAACTTCCACTTAGCTATAGCTGCTTGTAATTACTTATTTTTTCTTATATCTTCTCACAACTATAGTATTATCCATTATTTTCACTAGAAATCCTTTCCAGTACTGTAAGAATCCAGGTGCTCCATAAAACTAAAAATTAAGACTGGGTACGCACAATGTTATTATCAAGTTTGAAAAAGATGAAGGTCAAAGAAAACTGTTTCGCATATCAGTTATTCAGGTTTGCATATCACTGTGATTTCACAGGTTTTACATTACCCTAGTCTGTACTCCAAGCAGTCTCTATGCAAGAAACCAAGAGTTTTAATGTACTATATTATTATTTAGTTGGATAATTGATGCAGATATATCGACCAGTATAGATACACATACATTTTAGCAACTCTTCAAATAGCTTATCTTGCAGAATCATAACTTCTCTTAAACAGTGTTTGAAACTTTTTTTTTAGTAACACAGACTAGGGAGAGGCTTCTAAAAATTGCACAAACTATTGTCTCCAAGTTCTCCAAATTCCCAGGGAAAAGCATTTTGGGTATAATATCAGGACAGTGGAAGGAAATTAAGTCACTCATGTACGGCCTCACCTTCCGTCCTGCCTTGGGGCTGCCACTCATCTAAGCTCTTACTGAGCTACTTCAGCTTGCTAACTGAGCAGAAAATGATACATTTTGCCCAGTCTTCTCACAGCTTAACAAGCCAGCCCAGCCAGCACATGTACTGGAAGCACCAAAAGAGTACATCAAGAAGCAGAGCATATCTCAATTTTTTGACATTAAGCCTTTTATAAACCTTCATTGAAACGCATTTTCCCATCCTCTGGTGCCATTCTGACTTGTGATAAACATTAAGCGTGTACATTTACGTATCTAATTCTGAGAAGAGATGAGAACTGACAATCACACTTCAACCACAAAGTTTTTACTCCACATTCATACATGTTCTGAGTTGAGTCTGCCAAACCAGAATGATAAAGTTCCACTTTGCATCACATGACTGAATAGATTCTGACTGGTAGGTGCAGTCTCAAATGAAAAAAAAAACCACAACAACCTCCACCTACAAACCCCATGTACTTTAGCATTCACACATCACTCTAGGCTTCCCCAGAAGCTAAAATCCACCTTTTCTCAGAACCCCTGCTCTCACTGCAGAACTTCTGAGTCACAGTTTAGCTCTTCAAAAAGAACATAAAAGATGGTACCAAACAGGATTTAAGCTTATTTCTCATTATGTGCTATCACCTTTCAGCACAGCCTAGACGACCCAACTGCTCACTGTCCTGATGTTCCATGCCTTCTCCCAGAATTCTGCTGTTCTTGCACTAACCAGGCTCCTCTATTAGCCAAATTGTCACACTAATTTAGCAAAAAAGCTGTTTTTCCTTCAGGCAAAAATCAAATCCAACCAGTTAATCAAGTGAATTGACTCAGGAAAAAAGAACAACAAATGCCAGAGCTGACTGCTGTGGCTCTCAGTGCCTTCCTTTGCAAAACCATGGGTGTGAGGATAAAGGAGCTTTTTGTCACAAAAAAGCCACTGCACTGACTCAGCTGTATCATAGAATTGTACCCAACATATTAAACTGTAGGAGATGACACTTACTAGAAAACAACAACCCCTTATGATGAACTGACCTGCGTTCATCACATTTTTTCCATCATATTATCTGTGCTCACTGATTCCCATAACTGCCCAAGGGGAGCAGTGAAGGACCTGGGAAACCTCCAGAACATCTCCAAAAAATAATTTAGATCTGCTCTGAAAAGAGACAAAAGCATCTGAGAGCAAGAGCCAGACTCCCCACACTAACAGTATTATCGCTGCTAGAACTAAGTAGCAAAACACTGTTCTGAAGTTAAAAATAAGACTAAAAACACCTTGTGTTTAAAAAAAATACACAAGAATCCCAACTAAAAACCCAACACACATGCACACAAAATCCTGTCAATAACAACAAAATTCTCCCCCCCAAAATCCACTAAAAACTGCTTCTATGTCCCTGGCATATACGACTAATGTTTTATCATCAATACTTCAAACTTTATTAAAGTAATTACTGAATGTTTTAATGGAAAACAATTATTGCTAGATTTCTGACAAGTGACACAGAATAACGTAAAAATTAACACAGTGGATTTAAAACAAACAAACAAACAAGCTGACAAAAAACAACCCCTTACTATTATTTTTAATTATCGACTTAGAAACTTCCAGCAAAATTAACTGGAATGAAATACTGTCTCGAGCATTCACCCCGTCCTTGTGCATGCTATTGCACTCTACATGCTTGCTTTGATCATGTTATAAGCTTTACACAAAACAAATTTACCTAGATTGAAGAGTGGAACACACGCACAAGATTGTGCTCTCTTCCCAGCAAAAAACAACAAGAACTTCTGTCTAGAAATCCAGTCAAGGATGATCTGGATTTTCCAGAAATTAAGTTTGCTCCTAGTATAAACAGAAAGTTAAAAAAAAATATTCTTCTTGCTATTTCAGGTATTTCAGAAGGCAGTTTTATCTCTAATCCAGACAATGCAATTCATCAAATATTTGCTGAAAACTTTGAAATATTCCTGTCTGAATTTGAGTATCAAGTGTTATTTCATGTACAGAATTTGGACAATGAAACATCCTTCTCTTCTCATGTGCAGCTCACTAGCAGTATGAAATTATGGAAACCAGCACCATTATTCAGCTGACTACCAGACCTCAGGTGTTCTCCCCAATGCCACTTGCTCATGGGACCACTAAGCAGCTTCAACCAGGCACAGACAGGTTGGTTTTACTCTCTGTAACAGGCAGAGCTAAAACCTCACACTTCCAAGTGAAGGGGATTAAAGCTGTCAATTTTAACACTGGCACAACTACAGGCATGGTAAATTCCCCTCAGCAGGCTGTGATTTACAGCTCAATACAACACTGCATCCAGCACAGCTCTTTGCAATGATGGACTAAGGCTCTGCATGTGAAAACATAGATGGTTTCATCCAGATTAGGAAAACAAAAAGCAAAACCACTCCTCACTTTATCTGCAAAGATGACCTCACTGTGGATTTGACTGACAAATAGCCTCCTGACACCCCTGCCCAAAATCTGTCACAGGAACTGCCAAACAACTTCTACCAAATTCTCACAAACAATTGAACTAAATATATTTCACTTAAACAAACAAACAAACCATCATTCATGCTTACATATACCAACAGTTTTTAATTTAAAAATTGAATCATGAAACTGGACTACAGAAATACGTTAAATAATTGGTGAATTTAATACCCTGGAATTAGAAGAAAATGAAACAAGATTCAGTAAACAAAGCCCGTAATTTAAGCATGAGGGTGTACTTTCATATATATGGAGCTACTTCAGATATTACATTCTAAATCACCAAGTTAATGGAAATAAAAAACACACTACCACAAAGGATGAGTCAAGAAAAAAGTTATAGCTATGCTTTGATTCAGAATCTGCATAACCTGGAAAAAATTCAGGAAAGAAAATAAAAAGGAATCTTCAGTGTCCATTAGGAGTACCAACAACTTTCACTAGAGTAACAAATGAGAATTGCCTCGATGAACCTGTTCTTGCTAGACAGAGCTCCCCAGTTGGTAATGTCAGATCACTCAGTGATACAGTGATTTAATTAGCAGCATCAAGACACAACACACAACTGCACTTATGTGCACTTAAGTCAGATTTGACAGACCTCACTGGATATATTAAATCACATTTTTAAACAGTTCACATGGACCCACTCCTGCAAATAGTTGGCAGTCCAAGCTCCTCACACATCAAATGATTCTTTGCTGTGTAACAGGCAAGAGTGGCGTAACCTACACTCTGCTCTTGTCCCTGCAGGTTACAAAAGCAAACCATAACCCAAATTTTTAATAGATTGGTTCAGAGCCTAAAGTATGAAGTTTTCTGTAAGACCCAAAATTATGTTTTTTAGAGTAATTGTCCATAACCAACATTCCATACCAATATTCAGTTGCTCTTCAAATCTCCCTCAGTTCTTGACTTCAATCACTCCTGATTGTTACCTCAGTCCCAGGACCATTTCACCATAGTTAAACCAGCACATCCCATACCAACACTCCAAAAGACAGCTCTACAAACAAATCCTGGACATGAGAACAAGTTATATCAAAAAATCCTACATGAACACAGTCAGATACTGTCAGGGATGCTATTCTTCCTGATTGAAATAGCTATGTCAGGGAGTCTGTAGTATGAAAAATTTTGAATTTTTTAGTTAGCTCTTGCCCACTGACTTCCAGCAAAACAGAAGCTGAAAAGTATGTTCAGCTTGGTAACAAAGAGAAAAACCTCTCAAACCCCATTTATCAGCTTCAGGCTCACAGCAAAGTAAGCATTTCCTAAGGACAGGGAAAGGGGGGAAGGACGTCAGTCTTGCAAATTTCAAGCCATAAAACAATTTCTCCTGGGGCAGGGAGAGGAGGAAAAAAAATACAAAGAGAAACACAGAGAAAACAACTTGTTCCTTTCAGTCTCTGAGCAATTCATCTTGCTCTGGACAAAATGAAGTAAAAATCTGAAATGCTGTACTAACAAAAACAGTCCACACACCCACAAAAAGAACATAAAACAACCAAAGCCTTAAATAGGCCCTGAAATGCCAATACATTAAAAGCAAAACAAAACAAACAAAAATTAAGGAGAGAGAAGAAGGAGGGTGAAATACTAACATATTCTATTCTGGCTGCAGAAGATATTCGTCTGAAAAAAGCTTTTTTTTTTTTTTTTTGTAAACTTGATGTGTATTCTTGTTCACCAGTTACCAAAATACACACAAGAAAAGCCTTACTATCACAAACCTACTATCAGGAAATATTGCCAGGTGTACCCTATTGACACTGCAATTATCTGAGGTTGATCACAGTAGCTAAGCTCCAAAACCCTGAAATATTTCTAGTAACTAGCTTAGTTAGTACAACAACCAAGCTGGACATGACAGTTTTGTCTAGAACAGAACTCCATTGCTGGCATTAGTAGTGGAATGCAGCAATTCAATAATGGACTTTGTTATTCGTGCTGCTCTTGTTTTGAAATCAAGTATGTTACTACACACATAGTAAAATCACTGTTTCCAACACATGAATCTTATTCAAGGTAAACTGACGTTTCCAACTGCTTTCCAGGAAAGTTTCAATATATTTCAGTAAAATTCAAATTCATAATTCTTTATGTCAGTCATTTTCATAAAGTCGAATTTACGCTATTTTTCTCTACTTTCCTCCAGCAAGTATGTCCCAAAGCAATGAAACTTGAGCAATGGAATATTCTGCATTAACAGTTTTGAGTTTAAATTGGAGAAGTCCTATACTATGCTAACTTAAATGGTGAAACCAAGGTATTTAGCAGCAATAGGTGGCCCATGCACACTGATCAGGATGAGGAATAAGGCATTAATCAAGTCTGAACCTCACAGAGCTGTAAGCAACACCAGTTTAGGTTAGTCTTAATGAATTTGCAGATCTAACTATGCTTACCCATGGAAATTTTCTAGGAATAGAAATTCAAGAAGAAAATCACATGAAAATTCATTTCCATGTAGAAAGAAATTATTTATCCCAACAGACAGAAACAAGACAACTAACTTGAAGAATTAATAAGAGATGAGTAAAAGGTAAGACTCCACAGCTCAAGTAAGCAGATGTACATCAATGAACACTACAGAGCAAATAGAGCAAATGGCCATTTATTCACTGTGTTCAATGCTCACTAACTCAGAGCCAGTTTTGCTACAATACTGAACAGGTACGAAGTGGTAAGAACTAAATGGA